>NC_079887.1:13450500-13784000 GCF_029227915.1 Hydractinia symbiolongicarpus | reverse complement strand
AATTTTATTTCTTTAATATTTTGGAAAATGATATGAAAGATAGATAAGCTAATGTACCTACAATTTATATACAATATCATTCAATTTATTCTTTTATTCTTACTTTATAATTATCTGAAAATTGCGAAAAGCTGCGAAGATAAATTCTCACAAAACTAACTTCAACACTAAATCCGCGAAAATAAAAACCTTTTTTCCCGCGAAATTTCAGAGAAAAGAAATCCGCGAAAATTAATTACCTTAAGGTATAAAGACAATGTGCAACATGCAAAAAAAAAACTTTTTTGTTGAAGTGGGAAACTAATTGACTGGTGGCCTTCTGGTAAAACGTTCGCCTCCAGTGCGAAAAGTCTTGGGTTCAAACCCTGATCGAGTCATGCCAGAGACTATAAAAGTGTGAATCGATCCTTTTTGCTTAACGTTCAGCATGAGAATAGGATTGATATCTTAGGCGGTTGTCTAGTTGAGCTGCACCGGGGATCTCTCCGCAGGACCCTTATTGAGCTTGTGGTAAATAATAGTAATAATAATAATAATAATAATAATACTCCTTGAAATCCGTTTTTTCTTAACATTTTACAGTTTTTGTTGATAGACGGCAGTATGTGTTAATTTGCTAAAAGTTTTTGGTGTGTGTAAACGTTTTATTTGGCATAGTGATATGTAATAAATTAAATAAAAAAATTTGGTATACCAAAATACAATCAAGTTCCTAATTCTCAGTTTAACTCGATTTCAAGTCGACCAATCAGCACAAACCAATCATATCGTAGAGCATTTTCTTATAATTTTAAGGTTAAGTTAGGTTCTTCATTGAAGCTGAAACATTTGTTTACTGGGACAGCTTGTGACAGTGAAAAAAAAAATCAAATCACACCCCCCCCTCCTTTCATTTTGTAATAAGCATAATATTGTGGGAGTTAAAATTTGGTGATTTTTTATCAATGTTAGTTAGTTTCAGGATATAGTCAAAAAAATTGGTTGTCATTGTCATCGGTTAACAGTTGGTCAGAAACAAATAAACGAAAAGAATTTGTTCAATGTCCTTAGTAACCCTTTAAAAGGCATATTTTAGTCTATCAAGTAATTTTATGCATCTAAAGCCTATAAAGCAGTTTTTCTTATTCCAAAGCTTACGTTTCGCCGTTTTGGCAAGTTTTCAGGTTCAGAAACATATGCTGACGTCATCTAGGGATGGGTGAAGTCATCTAAACCATTCTATCCCAGTTGTCCTCCAATGTTCTAACAAACATTTGTGTCAAGTTTCGTGTTTTGTAGCAATGTGATGACTGCTTCACTTTTCAGAGCCCCGAATAGCCCCAGCCAGACTAGGGCTAGTAAAGCACACGCAAATACAAATATTTTAATTCTTCTCTGTTCGTTGAAAAAGAGTGGTATTTAAAAAATTGCACGTACACATAAAAAGTAGTGCTTTATGTCAACACAAGGTTAACCGGGAGACAAAGCAAAATTGTAATGTTTTTTTTACTTAAATATAAAAAGATATAGAATCAAATAAAATTCATTTCCCACTCATCAAATCTATAACAGATTTTGGAGTCCTGATACAAAAAAATGGGAAAGGATCCCTGCAAATAAAATTGCTTGTCTCAATTACTAATCGACTTAAATATAAATTTTAGTAAGTTATTTTTTATCTTAACGATGCAAATAAATTAGAAACATTTTTTTTAAAAAAAAGATAGAGAACAAGTGTGTCCACGAAAAGCACACAAATATACGAATACAAATGTATCGTATTACAATCAACTTATATCCTGCAAGTCATAATCACTGTAACGTAAAAAGTACGAAAACTTTATGTGCTTTTAGGTGTAGCATTTTTACAGTAAATATGGTAGCAGCGTAAAAAACGCGATGTTGCTAGAAATGTTTTATTGTGTAATAATCAATGCATTATAGATGATAGATGTGCATATTCTACATGGCTAGCCTAACAAATATCGAGGGATATACCCTGTCTATTATTTCCAGGAGGGGCCATAACTTAGCAGACCCAATTAGGGCGCGGTCTCTACTAGACAACTCCCGTCAACATCCATCGGCCCACACAGTGTGCCATCTCCCCAATTTCCCTCACATGTGTTGGGTTAACCCAGGGCTATGGTAAAATTTACTCGCCCATGTTGAATCACCGTCAGGAGGAATCGCACACGGGTCTCCCGCACAGAATACAAGAGCTATAACCGCTAATATACGGCGCCACATTCCCTTTTGTTTTCTTCATCGTACATTATATTTATACATTATATATATTGGTAAGTCACTCTAGTGATTTACTAATATATAGGTGTTGAGATATGTAATTTGTGTTTTGAATCTTTTTTTTAAAAAAAACAAAAACTGAATGATGAGATGATTGCTACCGTCATCGGGGTTTTCAGCCCCGTCCTAGTACTTTTTATTTCTGTCATCAATCTCAGATAGTAAAAAAATATCCCAATTAACAAAGTGATTTGTTATCATTTTTATACTTTTATCAAGTAATCTTTTTATCCTATTTTTCAGCAGTATGCTAGCACACATTTGAACCAAGTTTTGTGGCAATACGATGTCTGTGCCATCATTTCCAGAGGGATTGGCTGCTCTTTAGGCCCTTTTCCTGCCATACAGAGTCCCTAAAGAGCCCGGTCTTAATAGGGTTAATACATTCTATTTTATAATGCACATTTTGCTTCCACTACTTTCAAATGCAGCTATAAACTAGCAGGATTCTCAAGTTTCATCAAAATCATGTCTTGAGAGGCCCGCGCTGCAAAACTTCTTACAAAGAATTTTAAAAGCTTCTTAGATAAAAGTTATTTGAATAAAGTTCCTGTTCCTTTTAGTTTTTTCATTGGAATAAACCAACAACAATTTCCAAGACATCAATTTACTTCGTTAGCTTTATCGATACTTTCATAAAATTGATGTTAAAACTATAGAACAAGAATTCGGGTTGTTTGGAACCCGAACGGAGGATATTTGTGATGTCTTCCTGGTAACAAACATCATCCAACTAGTTATAGTCAAAACATACAGATTGTTTATTCATTTTCTACCTAGATAGCTAGCTGATGTCACCCAAGTAAGGTAATAAATATTGATTACATTTCTTAGCTAACTACCTGGTAATAATGAATAAAGCATTATCTGACCTTTAGGGAAGTCCAGGCTAGTTTTAGTTGTCTGGTCTTCCTAACCTGCTTACCGTATTTCGTTGAAATTCTTAAAGTTTTTGTTACATTGCAAACAAAATCTGGCCTCACCACGAACAATGCTTCACCAAACACTGCAAATAAGAAGTTTCGGGAACGTGAGTACACAGAAACAAAATCAATGCGCATCAGGCTGATCTCATGTTATAAACAAACAATTTAACCCCAAAACAGTTTTTTTTTCGTATGCTTTTTCCACACAGCATCGACGTAGTAAAAAAAAAAGGTGACATTTAAAAAATTAAGTTACTTAAATAATTTATAATTATTAATTTTATAAGAATCCGTTTTGCGTTAATGTTGTTTTTACAGGTTATTTATTGAACCCTGACTGTGTCACCTACTTCGAAATAATTTAAAAAAAACATGGAAGAAGGTAGAGAGATGAACATTGAAATAGTTGATATCGGCAGGTGCAAAAATTATATATAGTCTTCCATTGGGCTTTAGATCTTATACATTCGTATACAAAACACAAAGGGAACCGTAACAAAGGGTATATTCGAACATTTCACTTTTTAAACCTAAAAAAATTATAACTTTTGTATTCATGTTTGAAATATCCAACGACGCTATTCTTGCATGCAAAAAGGAAAAATATTCCTCTTCTTTTATATTATATTTTTAAAAACAATTGTTCAAAAGATTTTGTGATTAATTTCAAGACGGTTAGATGGGTTCGGGAAATTAAATTATGCATTTTCAGAGAAAGAATTGGGCTATGATATATGAATGCAAAGTAGAGGAATTTTTTCTAACATTAATGTGATTTGTAATAACTTATTTAGATTCTGAAACTGCTTGCTTTTATTCTGTTTTTGCTGATTTTTTTTTTGCTTTCGGTTTATTTATTTATTATTAGCTTTTTCATTAGTTATAACGTTTGCATTATCTTTTAACGCAAATTTATCTTTTAGTACCTTCGCTTGCTACCATCCTATATTTTGAACGTCCCTTCGCTTGCTATTTGCGATTTTTGATTTTTTCTTCATCAAAAAAAGGTATGAGAAGGGCTATTGTTAGTTTTTTCTTTCTCCGACTTTATTGCATTATTTATAATATTTTTATAATATGTTTAAAAAAATGATAAAGTAATGTTCTAGGTAGAAGCAGCGCCGTACTTTGACTGTAATTTGACTGTACAGCTGGACAGAATGTTTAAAACAGGTCAGAGAATGAAATTTATGGAAACCCTTTTTCTTTCCAAGACAATAAATAACATGAATATACTTAAAAATTTTTACATTTGGTCATAAAACTTGAGTACTAGCAAAATATACTATTTGTCAACCTTCTTTCAAGGCCCTTGTGATGGCTCGGGCACTTATATAGAGATTGGAAAAAAATATTTTAAATTAAACGCCTCAGGAGGTGGTACATAATTAATTATCCGGTGGATATCACAAAATTGAGTACTGCTTTCAGTTCATTAATTATTTCGCATGACGAAGGAGTCATACTTCTTTCAATTAGACTGCAAACTTTTACAGAGAGTCAATTTAAACCTTTCCTTTACCATGGTTTTACACTTTTCCAGAAAGCTTTTGCAATAAAGATCTTGTCGCATTATTACCTTTACAATAACAGTTTTGACAAAGCTATTTATCAGTTATATAAGCAGCTTGTTTTTTAGCAAGCATGGCGACTCATTTGAATAGGGGCAGTTGATCATGGAAGGGAGTAGCGACCTTCTTATTTTTCAATATTGCAAGGCATTTATTTTTATCTGCACCAGTGTTTTTAAATAGTTCGGTGTTGCCTGTTGAAATGTCTTTATGATCATAAGAGATGAAATTATTTGCAGAAGAAACATATTTTTGCTGATAAATTGTCCTGCAATGCTTCATTTTGCGCAATATTTTTTTTTGGTAAATACATTTTGCCTAAATTTGTGGAATTGATTTTTGTGAGGGATAAATTTTAGCAATTTTATTAGAAGCGATATAAGTATTAAGCCTAACATAGTATTTAAAAATAAAGGTACTTTTTGATGAGCAACACAGAACTCAATTAGGTCACACAAGAAATTGAGGATTTAAACACTATTGTGTTAGAAAATTTACAATTTTTGGGACTAACTTTTTGCTGACACAAATTCCCCAAATAAAGGTTCGCAAAAATTACTTCCGCAGATAATTTGTTCTCCTAAGGTATACATTACACGGTAGCGCAAAATCCAATACAACCTTGAAGTGCACCATGGTCGCACTTGCTTATTTATAATGGGAGGAGCTTTTGATTTCAAGTAACAGCTGCTTTTTTACTTTTATGATAACAAATCGTTGAATTTCTTTTTTTTTTAAAAGGTCTTGTTTAGATGCAATGTAAATTAATAATAGAATTAAAAATGGCGAAAGACTATTTTTTGATTTTTGTTGTATACAAAAGCTTCGGCAATTAGAGCAACTTAAAAGAGAATAGACAAAAAACTGAAGTCGATCTGTTCTTACCATACATCAGTTTGTATTTTTCAAGTGTTCAAGCGTTTGTTAATGGAACAGCTTTCCGCTGACTCTTCAAGCGATACAATTTGTTTTCTATTACCTCTAATGTCAATACTTCTTGGAAATCTTTAAAATTATTAATGGATTATGGTGAGTTATGTATATTTTTCAGGGGGTGCTTTTCGAAGTAATGTTGTTTTAAAAATTGATTGTTATGCCATGATGCACGGATTAGGAATCCAGGATTTTAAGACCTTAGACTGGCGTTTTTGAGGGATAAACTAGTTGAATGTAATTGATAGGGAAAAAGCAATATTTTCCAATTCTGGTAAATGTTTCTTATTTTTAAGGAGTGTTTCAAAAATATTATCGAAATTCTAAGTGCCTGAAAACTTACGTAAATTTGTTCTCTGCTTAATCAAGGGTAGGAGAAGTGAAGAGAATGGTTAAATACCATTTGACAGCAAGCTTATAATTTACCAAATTAATTTAGCTAAATCTTTAATTTAAAGAAGTTCTGTATTATAGAATAACCACCACCCTTCCTGTAGTATATCAGAAATTTAACTACAACTTTGCACATGCTCGTTGTAATCAAATTAATTCGTAGTCATGACGATGGCAGTAACGTCGATACATCGTAACATGAGCGTCCCATCGCTTTACTCTGTTTCGTCACGTGAGCGAATTCAAGTGTCGAAAACAGTACCACCGGTTGTTGACAGTAAAGAGAACGACATTATAGTTATTAATATTGCCGGCAAACGATTTGAAACATACCTCAGCACACTGAAAAGATTTCCTAACTCATTGTTAGGAGATCCGGACAAAAGGATCCATTTTTATAACAAAATTACCGGTGAATATTTCTTTGATCGATCAAGAAAAGCATTTAATGGCATATTATATTTTTATCAATCAAACGGAGTTTTGGAACGACCAGAAGGTGTGTCAGAAAGCATCTTTTCCCAGGAAGTTATCTTTTTTGAACTAGCTGAAAACGCATTAGAGTTTAACGAGCAAACTCACAAAAGCGATCAAGATGATTCGCTACCTTTACCAACTAATCCGTTTTTATCGACAATTTGGGTTTTATTTGAGCGACCAACTTCATCGATATTTGCTAGAATTTTAGCTATCCTATCTGTTGTTATAATTGTGTTGTCAATTAGTGTGTTTTGTTTGGAAACCATTCCAGATCTCAATCCTGACACTAAAGATGGAAAATATATGAAAGAGACTTGGTTTATATTGAACACAGTATGCAATGTATGGTTTACTTTGGAGTACGTTCTTCGTCTGATCTCCTCACCAAATAAGATACTTTTTGTGAGATCTACTTTAAACATAGTAGATTTACTCTCTATACTTCCCTATTATTTCAATGTCATACTTGGAGCTAGTGGCGGCGGCAACAAGCTTGCTGTTTTGCGAGTAATTCGAGTTATTCGAGTGATAAGGATTTTCAAATTAACTCGCCATTCGAGAGGACTTCATATTCTAGCAAATACAGTAAAAGCAAGTAGCCATGAACTTGCCATGCTTATGTTATTCCTAGCCATTGGAGTTATATTATTTTCAAGTGCTGTGTATTTTGCAGAATCGGAGAAAAACGAAAGTGGATTTAAAAGCATTCCACACGGATTTTGGTGGGCCGTGGTAACCATGACAACTGTTGGTTACGGCGATCTGTATCCTGCAACATTTTTGGGAAAGTTAATTGGTACCTTGTGCGCAGTATCAGGGGTGTTGGTCATTGCTTTACCTGTACCAGTTATTGTCAGCAATTTTGAATATTATTATAAAGAGGTGAGAAAGGCTATTTCTATAACAGGCAGCTACCTAAAATCTGCAATACCTTTAAAGAAATTTTAAAATATTTAATTTCGCCGCAAAGGTTTATGCGTGGATAATTTTTGCAGTCTTCTGCACCAAAATGTCTACTGTCAGGTTGTAAATTGTAAAATTTTGTCTGCTAAAGGTGGGGAGACTCGCGACAGAATAAATAAATTATGAAAGAAACAGAATAAAAAAATAGAAAATAGAGGGGAAAGAATCATCTTTGTGCCTTTTATCAACCTTCAAGAAATTTTTGCTAACCACCTTCTTCTAGGCCCCTCAACCTTTTAGGGACATTTGACGGTAGCAAATAGGTCCACAATTAAAACAAGGCTGAGAGTTATTGAAAAATTGCATAAGTTGTGAAGTCTGACCGCGTAAGAGAACGCAATTCTGTAAGTTTTTCTACACTTCTTTACTCTACACTTCTTCACTCTACAATGTTTAAAAAGATTATCAAAAACTCAGCTAAAAATTTGTGCAATTTACTTACAACTTTTTATGTGGTATCTTATTTATAATATCCACACAGTAAATAGTTTGAATACTAGTCGGTGGCCAATAGAAAATCCACGGGTTCGCCCGTTGTTTTTATACGGCATTGCGTGCGTCTCACTACTTCCAGTTTATTTTTGTCATTTTTTTTTACATTATAGGAACAAAACCGACAAGCCAGAGAAAATGAAATTCTTAAACAATCAAAACTAGATGAAGCACTTCCAACGATACGAGGTAGTATGAAAATGATGACGGATACATCAATCATTCTTGCTGGCGGAAAATCAAAGGACGACTCTACGTCAGAGAATCCAAGAAAAAAACTAAAAGATCGATTTCATACGCAGTTTTCTTTCAGCATGCGACAACCACTGTCTGACGATTTTGACAGAAGCGCAAGAGAAGAGTTGAACGGAAACTCTTCCATGGTGATTAACGCTCCAAACTCAACCCAGATCACCTGTAACAACACTGTTAACAATGCGTGCGTTCATACACACATCTGCAGCGATCCAATTGAGATTGAATCTTGTATTTAAAAGGCAAAAACCTCCAAATGATAAAGCTTGTGCCAGGCTTGCAGGAAGAAACAATAGTATCAGTCAAGAACCTTAAATGTTAATCGATACCAACTGGTTATGACAGACTTTGAGAATATAGCATGCTTTCTTAAAGAATGAAAGTGCAAGACACAGAAATGTAAATGAAACCGAGAGTTTTACTGCTACGGCGGTAAAAAGAGTAACTTTAACAAGGATACGAACTGTATCTAACATAAACTGAAAATAAAAAGACGGTTACAATTTTTTCTCGTTGAATACTCACTCTAACCTTTTAAGTTTTAGGCGAGTTCAAATCTTTAATCTCCAAGATGCGGTTCTCGTGATGATATGGAAGAATATTTGAACAAGCGATAAATCCATCTAAACACTTTAATCTGACAAATTGGCGTAAATTTACATATTTTAAACCTTCTCAATCAAGCATACAAATAAATGCTCTCAAAATAATAAATATTATGATTTTCATAACAAGTGATTTTGATGACAACAATAATCTGTTAGTCAGTCTCGTTGTTAATTTGTCAGCAAAATGTACTCTTTTATGGCTTATCGTATTACTTATTGCAGCCATGGAAAATCTTTGAAAATCTGATTACCTTAAGCAGGCATTTATATCTATAATTACAATAAAGTTGAGTGTCATTGAAGTACAAATGAAAATAAGGTTTATATCGGAGGAAGAAATTTTGACATATAGATTTCAATTTTCGATTTTTAAAACTTTCTTAGTGTATTACAAGATATCAGGAATTTGCGTATCTTGCGGGTTTTCTAGGACATTTTTGACTCTCTGCTTCTCTTCAGTTAAAGAGTTAATAGTGCAAACAAAATGTGTTTTTAGTAAGCGGTACGCCATATTCCCATGATTGTAAAACAAATTGAAAACATTTCTCGAAATGACTAAGTAGCATCAACTGGTCAGTATTCTGCAAAATATACAAATTAGCAAGGGTGCCAGCCAATAAACAATATTAAAAATATGTTTCTTGCATATTCCACCATGCATGTATTATGTATTAATCCTCCCCATTACTCCGGCCTTGACGTCAGAAAAAATTAAAGTTTAAATATTTTAAATTTAACTGAGTAATTTAAGATCCAAAGCCATAACTTGACCATCACCGTAGAATTGTGAAAAGTACGGGGTACATGTTACTTACAAAAACGACTTTCTCAATTGCAAATTTTAGTCTCCACCAGATAATTATTGTTATAAATTACATGGTTTGGGGAAAAGAAGAAAAAATGTTTTGGACCAAAAAGTATAACATGCCTATTTCCGTTTTGTTACGAACCGTTTCGTTCCGTTACGAATTTTAAGAATCCAGCTTTCTCTACGCTAATATATGTCAGTTTTGTAAGAACACAATTTCTTACTTGCATTTAAGATGTGAAAAGTTTCATTCCTTTTGTATTACCTTTCTCAAAAGTGACATTTCACATCCAAACAATTCACAACTCTTGATATAAAAATTCCATGGAAATGTACAGTTTCAAGAAAAAGTACTTTTTCGAAGTAATTGTACGCTTTTGGAGATATAAATGGGAATTTTAAGCCAATATAGATTAATGTACCAAAAAGAACAGAACAAGGAATTAAAAAATGCTATTTGTGTAAAAGCGAATAGGCCAAAAGAGAATTATGATGTTAACGCTAACTTGCCAATGCCACATTTCTTGTGCCATTTTTGTTAGCCTACAAAATTTCAAAGTAAGACATTTGTTTTTTTCCGGACCTCCAAGGATATGGTATGCACGACAATTTTATATCTACGTTGTAAATCATGCTTTGCTTCGCAGATGTCATCATCCATATAAAGAAGAACAGGAATCGGTGTAGTGGACTGGAATATGTCTTCATGGGATCACGAGATTCGTTGGATGACTTTATTATCATAGCACAAACTGAGTCAAACTTGTGTAATAGATTTAGGCCGCTGACGTAATAATTTCTTCTAGGATGTTAGAAATATGATATTATGTAATGTGTCAATGCACAATTTTCTTCAGAGTTAAATTTCGTGTTTCTGATGCGAAAGTACACTACGTGGTATGTTTTTAGGCTGAAAAATTCGCTTCACTTTAATACCCGGTGAAGTGTTTTTCCTTTACTTTGTTATATATGCTATACACACTGTAGCTACTGCTCCTCTTCTATCCTCCGCATTACCATTTCTTTATTATTATGATTTAGTAAATAAGCGATTTTAATTTTAAAAGTTAGCAAATATTAAATGCAGTATATAACAAACGAGCACTGTAGTAAAACTATGGATTTAACTACGGGCTACCGACTAGTGTCAACAATAATAGCCTCACTTAGTTTGTTCAAAATGGCTGCGCCGAAGCTTCATTATAAGCCACGGTAAATTAATTAAAATTCGTAATGCTAACAGAAATGCATGGAACACGCTGACGATTATTATAAAAAGTACGCATCAAAAGTAATCGCAAATTTTAGCCTGCGTCAGATAATTGTTGTTGTAAATTACATGGTTTGGGGGAAATTATGTGTTGTTATTAAAAATTACGCCATATTCCAGTAATTGTGAAAAAATTAGCTGCATTTCTTGAAGTAACCAAATGGTAATATGCTTTTGCACTTTCCATTATGTACTTTCTATGTATCAATTCGCACAATGGGACTTGACATCAGGAAAAATTAGTATAAAAAACGTATAATATTTGGATCTAACGAAAGAACGTATAATTTAAATATCTGACTCCTCCGCCCATTAAACTTTAAACATTAAACTCTAAAAGTTTAGAGTCCACGTTACACACACAAAACTACTTTTTCAATTGATGAGGGTTACAAACTTTGAGAATCCAGTTTCTTCTAACTTCAGTGTTGTAAGAACACGGTTTTTTTACTTAATTTTAAGATGTAAAAAGTTTGATCCCTTTTGTGTTACTTTTTTCAAAAGTGCCGTTACTTTTTATTCTTGTACAACTGGTAAGAAAAATGTTAATAATGATAAACAATTCACATTTCTTAATATAAATTTTCCATGAAAATGTACAGTTTCAAAGAAAAATCCGAAGAAAATTTCTCAAGTATTTGTATATAAATTTAAGCAGATATACGTTAATGTACCAAGAAAAATATATAATATATTCCAAAAAGGAGACAAGGCAAACAAAATGTGATTTCGTCAACATTAACTTCTCAATGTCACATTTGTTGACTCATTTTCCACGTTGTAAGTCATGCTTTGCTTTGCAGATTATCCATAAAAAGAAGAATGGAAATCAGTAGTGGAAAAGAGTATATCACCATGGAACTACGAGATTCCGTTGAATGACTTCATTATCGCAGTACAAACTGACTCAAACTTGTGTAATTACTTTAAGCGACTGAATTTAATAAAGCCTTTCAAGATGTCAGAAATATAAATACTAGCTTATCAGTGCCTAATATGTCAATGAAAATTTTTATCAGAGCTATATTTCGTGCTTCTGATGCGAAATTATATTACGTAGTGCACTTTAAAGATAATTAACTCCTATATACACGGCGGTGTGGCACTCAAGAGCTAAAATATGCTGATAACAGCAGCAAAAATCTGAAAATCATAAGGCAGAACCACATTTTTGTAAAATTACCCAGGGTTCCTCAACGTTGCCCATCATATTGGCTAGCGCTGAAACTTGTGAACGAGACGCAGTTGGAAGCTAAGGAATCGTGGCTTCGAACTGAAGACATGCTAAGAAATGCCAAGAGTGGTGCAAGGGAAAGAAGAGGAAGTTTTAAGTAATTTTTTTTCATTGGATTTACAAGAATTTGAGGTACCCCACAATGAGAAGTAAAGAACAGAAACGCCTTTCTGATGTCTGATGATGAGGGATGGTAACATCTGGATACAACAATATTTATTTTGTGATTTTAAGCTATCTAGCTAGTACCATGCCAGCACTCCCGGGGCACATTTGTTATTAAATAAATAAGTGATAAAGTACAAGAGCTAAATATATTATTTTTATGTAGCTAGCTACACAAAAGATTTTTCAAGGCATTCTGTCATTTTAAATAAAGATAGCTACTTGCTAGCAATTTGGACCTGCAATAACAGTGAACAGTCAAGACTGGAGTATATAGCTAGTTAGGTATGCAAGGCATTGCATGTTGGTTAAATATGTCACGACAAACAGAAACCTATATTTCATAAATAAATTTCTGCAAATGTTCAGGTTTCTTTTATCGAACAGAAACCTATTTTTCATAAATAAATTTTTGTGGATTTTCAGGTTTCTTTTATGAAATAACAAAATTTTGGAAGGTATAGCCAGAAGTAATATTCGCTTGGAGCCGGAAGACCTAAAGTCTCTGTCCAGGTTAAGATTTGTAAAGGGTAAACTGCGTCACACGGAGGACACTTAGTGTAATGTGTTACAAATCCAGTGGAGCGCTTATAGCATTAAAGGTATAATACATTTTTCATAAACCAACATTCACAGGAATTATGATGAAGCCTATTGTTACTTCTGCAAAGCAAATACAGTTGTTTAGCAATTTTCATTTTACATAATAAGTTCCTGTAGATATTCAAAAATTAATTGTGAGTGGCACCAGGCAGAGCGATTAGTACAAGTAAACGTGTTGCAGATCCAGGTGGAGAAAAAAATAACTTCTAACCACTTCGTATTTATACGGCATAAAATTTAGATTACGTATTTTGCACTGTGCCTTAGAAGCTCATTCCCACTTTCTCTGAGCTGGATAAGGTATTTGGTCCTAAACCTGGGACACATTTTATCTGTTTGAATTATTTTAAATCCTGAGAATCACTTTAAATGTTTTCTGTACACATGGCTTGTCAAAATGATATGCTGTCAAAAACAGTTTATCAGCGTCTCCAAAAATGCGTAATTCAGGAACTCAAAAACTATGATAGTAGCAAAAAAATTTCTTGGGTTTATATCATCAAACTGGTCTAAAAACATATAATACTAAGTTTCAAGTCATTATTTCAATTTTTACTGAAGTAATAGGACTTTTACTTAGTATAGTTTTAGCATAGTTTTCATACCGCTAACACCAAAATGGTTGCAGGGACTAATCGGTTTGAAATTAATTTATAATATTTTTTTCTTTATGTGTTTTTATTTTCCTGCAAAAGTTGTTGCATAGCTTATGTATATGACATTAGGATAAGGATGAAAAAGTTACTGTGAGACATGGGTTTTAAACCTTAAAAATTTCCAGCGAGAAATTTGAAAACTAATAAATTACAAAATCGCAAAAGTTTATCTTAAAAACATTTAATTTTTGTCAATGTGAAAGTAATCCACTTGAAAAGGTTTCTGAGGTTTTTTATGAGGAAATCTTCCATGTTACCCATATGGGGTAACTTGATGAACAATGAATTTTCCCGCAGGTGTTCTGCAGTATGTGTAATATAATTTTAAAAACTGTGATGTAATTTTCCTCTTAAGTTTTGACTTTTAACCCAGCTAAAAATCTCAGCCCTGTCCTTTCATACTTAGTCTAGCTAGCTATAGCGAAAAAGTTTAATATTTAAACTTGACCTATTTTACTGAGTATTAAGTAATAAATGCTAGTTTAATCCTTAATCTAGCTATTCGGCGATTCGGTTCAGCTTTGGTGCCGTAGTGATGATTGTCATTTTGCTTAATTGACGAATCACATTTGTGCTACATCCGCCATTTTTAAAATTTCGCAGGGTGAAAACAAACCTAGTTCGTAGTGGGAAGAATGCTAAAAAATGTGGAAATGGAAGAATAATTATCTAACGAAAGGTAACCACAATAAAAATCTGTCTGGAAATGATGCTTAGCTATATAGATTTTGCTCCAAAAAATTATCTTTGCTCAAACTTTCTAACATTGTTCTTAAAACTCTGCAATGTGTCTAGCTCTGCACTTTTCACCTCCAAAAAATTTGTTATGACGTCAAACCGAATCGCCGAACAGGGTAGCTAAGTTACCTGTAAGAACAACATCAGACAACGTCGAGGCTGTTCTCTTTTGTAAACAAAACCAGTGGTATTTTTGTAATAAGTACCAAATTTTATGTGTACATTTCTTGCGCTTATGAGTGTAACCAAAGTGCCCTGTACGTAAATCCTAAAAATTTATGTCATTGGCTCACTCTTTACGAATGACACCACATAACAAAAAAACGTGCTTTGCTATTTCCCCTAACCTCTACCAAGATATGGTTGTGATATATATCAGAATTAATTATCTTTAAGATTTAAAAATTCACTTTATTTGTGCGTTACTTTTCCCTACATAACATAACAATATGAAATGTGCATTGTAACTACTGGTTCGGATTCTAGATCTTCTGCATCAACCAAGTTAGCAAAGAGCAACTGAGGTGTATAACGGATTTGTGAAACAATGGTTTTCTGCCACAATGCATATAAACTATCTTGTTGGTGTGTCAACATCAGGTTGAAGCAATTATGTCTTTACTCAAACGTTATGTCCGACATCCAATACTTTTCTTGCAATGGTAGCTGATCAATTAATTCATCAATCAATTATCAAATCGAATATAAATTAAAAAATTAATTTGAAAATTCTTAACAGTTATTAAGAAAGTTTCTTCTTGGCATCTATACTGTGCCCTTTCTACTTTAAAAGTATTTGTTGTTCCATCTGTGTTTACACATATGGTTTAATTTACGTACGTTTCGAAATTCTATCATTCAACTTTTTTAATTTTAATAACCGTCGATTCTCAGTAAGTTTATTCTGAGCTCCAGTGAAATTTTTAATCACATGATACATGCCGTTAATAATACCTTGTTTTCTTATTGTCACGTGGTATGAATCTGCACATGCGCAATATTTATTTTTAGCATATACGTAATCTTCTCAACATTTGAAATAATTTCAACTATCACAGCGAATAGGAATTTATCAATCATCATTTTATCAGTTTTTAGCATGGATGTCGTTTGGATAATACTTCGAGAAAAGATCTTTGTCCGATTTATTTACCATATTGCAACGAGAAAAAGCATAAAATATATATGTTATAACTTGGTTTGTTTTTATGTTTGTGAAAACTTTCTATAAGCTCGCTCGTAAACATTTTTGTGTTTTTAGAAAAAAACTAAAGTTAGCTTAAAAACTTGGTTTCCATCTGGCGTTAAATCGCGTTAATTTTTCGCGCCAATTTCTGATCCTAAAGTTAATTATAATGAGCGTGAGGTCGTTTCCATTACAAGCAAAATTAACGCGGAATTAAGTTGTTTCGTTAAAGAAATTGTCTAAGAGCATTGACGAGGACATTTCATTATAGGTTTTCATAAGGCGAAGAAGGGGAAAGCAAAAAATGAAAACGGTTGAGATATAACAATACAGATAACATTATAAATTAAAAATAACGTTAAAAATAGTGTGTTTGATGTTCTCTTTGGTATATTCAAAAGTGCATATATGAGTAAGAGAGAGCTGTCAGAGACATTGCCTTATCTAAGATCACTCTGAAATCTAACAACACCAAGATCGTTAGCAAAGATCCCGTTAACATGGAACAAACAGTTAGGTCCCCAAAAGCATATCAATATCAATTATGGTAAAACTTGGGACAGCTATAATAAACACTAAAACAACAGCAGAACTGTTCAAAGTTTCTAAGTTTGATGTTAATAAATTTGAAAAAGACACTTCCAAGGATATGAAGTTGACTGTTGAGGATTATCCTTTTACAGAGGGTGGCTTTCGGGCAGTTTATAGAGCGAAATGTGTTGGCAATGGGAAACTCTATGTAGTCAAGCATTTTATACAAAGTACATTGGATAGAAGGGAGATTTTTACCAGTAATTTAAAAACTCATTAAAAGGCAGAAACAGAAGAAGGCCGAATGAACGGCCAAATTGAATCAGATAGTGCTTTGAAAATGTTCATTTGTTTGACTACAATGTTACTATGCTTGGACAAAAAAAGGGGATTTTTTTGTGATAGAAGAAATTGTTAAGGAAATTTTTTAAAAATACATTAACAATGATGGTTCTTTTAACTTCACAAATCCTTCACTGTAAGTTCAAGCCAAAGCTGAATGTCTAGCTCACTATCCCTCTGTTAAATTAAAAAAAAAAACATTGATCATGCTGGATATTCAGGGTTGTGGCTATACATTGTTTGACCCTGAATTTAGTATGTGCAATTTATTTAATATTGCCATTGAGGTTTTTTTTAATAATCATGTTTGTATTGTTTATTGCAAGTCATTGATGTTGGATAAAACTTGTTGTAGCGAAATATAGAATGTGGTAACTTGATGAGAGAAAAACGCAAAAGCATTTTTCGCTAGTAATATATTTAGCTGGTGTGTTCCTTTAATGTAAGATTATACATATTCCTTAAAAAGAAAAAATTCGAGTTACCGTCTCAGGAGATTTCATTTTATTTTCTCGCTTTCGGAGCATTTGGATAGGTGCGATAAATCAGCCAATCAGAAAACCTCAAAATTACGTCCTCAGCGTTTTTCTATTGTTAATTTTTTTGTCTGCGTTTATTATCACATCAGCACTTTCAACTTTTTATACGCTTCGGAATATGGTAGAAAGGGCAGTCTAAAATTTAGCAAGAAAAGGAAGCAACCGATTCGTGGTCAATGTTAGGTTTGTAGTTCTCTATTTGACCTTTTTTTCGTCCAAACTCTTTTTATTTTTGTAATATTTCTTTTCTCTCTGCGGTTTCGCATGTAAAGGTAAATATATTGCCACGTTTTCTAGCCATATATAAATCCTAAACCAATTTTTAGAAATTTGGCTGTAAACGAATATTTTGAGATAGCATCCAAAATCAAATAGCTACAATCGTGGACAAAAATATTGAGACTAAGGCAGTTTTTTACTCATCATCCAAATATGGACAACACAGTCAAACAGTCAAAGCTCTGCAGTCGGCAGGCTGCAAAGTCGCTAATTTGGCTCACAAGTAGGCCAGCCAGAGAGCGTTGAAAAGTTGCTAGTCACATTCTTTAGCACGCCCGCACACCGAAATAATTCACGTCGGGGACCACAAAGGCCCCGAAATTCGGGATTAATGGCCTTGCTGACGTTAGCAACAATTAGCACATTTTATGAATTTCGTATTTACCAAATAACCTAAGATCCACTCTGAACATTGACACGTGAACTTTGACAAGTTCAACATGTGTGATTCTTTTCACATCTTCCTAACAATAAATTAGAACAGAAAAAACAACAGTATTGGAGTAACTTGTTATATTGGTATATTGGTATTGGTAGAGTGGTACATCGCATGACATATTTTATAAAACATATTTCATATTCATCACAGATCTTTGCACTTGACACCGGCCGACTTGTGACCAGCAACTGGATTAAAAACTTTCTCGGTATCCACGGCCAAATGTGGATTGCATCTTTTGTGCGTATTTTCCAAGAAAGAAAACCGTGAAGCTGGTCACTTTACAGTTGTCGATGTCCGTCTGTTCTTCTACACGCCGACATTTTCTTGATTATTTGCGCCGGTGCGGTACATAAAACGAAAATTGCATCAATTAATATTAATGACAGTTAAAGTTTGCGATGCTTTCCACCCGACCAAAGACCGAGGCTTGGCCGAGGATACAACACGTGCATTTATACTATTCTCATGCGCATGCGCATAACCCGAAAAATCGGGTTACATTGTAGTGCAGTATCCGAAAAGAAACTTCGTTCCCGACTTATCGCAGAACGTCGGAAACAGCGCTTCTTTTCACATCTTCCTAACAATAAATTAGAACAGAAAAAACAACAGTATTGGAGTAACTTGTTATATTGGTAGGAGAGTTAAAAGAGGACCAATTTTTGTTACAATCCTAAATCTTTGCTTACAGAGAGTCGTTGAGATTTGCTATCTTTTATGTATCCATCCCTACTGGAACTTGATGACCACCTGCCGTGTTTACTTATCATTCTGTCAGTGACGCCGTTATTTGCAGCAGCACTACCTCCACCTGAGCGTAAAGAATGTAACCCAAAATTTTCCGGTACTTTTTGAATTGTATTCAAATATTCGTGAAATGTTTTTCTGGCGCTTTCGTAGGATATAGAAAGATGCCCTAACACATTGTGGCCTGTCTTTGTTTTCGCCAAACGACAAATTAAATAAGAATCCGGCTGAAATTTCAAATTAGTCATACAAAGATACTTTCGTAACCAGGTTACTGGACATGTGGAATTACCAGTGTGAGCTATGTACACAATATGACCTTCTCTTAGCTGATCCGTTTTGGATTTTTTAACACTAATTTCAAATGAATCTGGTTTACCTTCCAGGTCCTTAACTTTTAAGGCTAATAATTCGCCAATGCGAAAGAATCCTGCGAATCCTAACACGCATAACATTATAAACCTCATGTGCATGAAGTTTGAACTTTCTCCATAATATGCAATTATCTCTTTAATTATGTCCACTGTGAACGGCTCTTTCTTATTGCACGTTTTACCGACTAATCGTTTTGCGCCTGCAAAGGCTAATTTAACAATTGAGTGGTCTGTTGGCGACGAAAAACCTGCATTAATGTGTCCCCAGCGTATTCCACAAGGTGCCGAAATTATTGTACTTATTGAACATCCTTCCATAACCAAGTCGTTAAAATAAATACATACGAAAAATGGGTCGGCAGGACAATGGTTGACCTCAGTATATTTAGAGCTCCAATCTACCCACTTTTGCCAAGCTCTTTTGTATTTAATAATCGTTTCCTTTGCGTAAGCCGCTTGTAAAAGTTGTGGTAAATTTGCTGCTTTTGACTTCAGTGCAGTGTTTTGTATCGCGTCTAGTTTTTCCCAAATACCAACATTGATGTGATCTGTTAAGAATAAAAGAATGTAAATAAGCGTCCTATATATGATTTTTTAGAAAACCTAACCTTTAGTGGTTCTGGCAAATTTAATGCACACGCCCCTCCGGCGATTTAAGACATACGCCCGTCCGGCGGTTACTCACATACGCCCGTCCGGCGATTTAAGACATACGCCCGTTCGGCGGTTAAGTAATATACATAAGTCTGCTAAGGCGTTTTTCACCCGTGCGGCAGTTGTCCTTGTGTCAAATTCGTTACAGAGAAAATAACAAAAGTTGATTTTTTAATCTGTATTAAATTCCACTAACAAAGCTAAAGATTTAAACTTAGCAAAGCCTTCAAATGGTTTTACTGGCGGTATAATTATAAAAATAAGGATCTAATAACAAGTAATCTTTTACAAATTCGTAAAAATAGATTCCGTTCGGAGTTAACAATGGCCAGAAATATGATGATTGCCACATAGGGACTAATAGAACGCCTCGACCGTTACAAAGTTTTAGATGATTTAGAACATCGCTCACTAACGAAATAGGGGGGCACAACCAATTAAAATCACCGAACCAATTGTAAGTGAACGCGTTAACACCACGCGAATTCGGACAAAAATATTTTGAGTTAAAGTTGTTAATTTTCTTATTTATGTCATCGGCGAAACGATCGACTGTAAAAATGCCAAACTTCTGTTGAATGTAATTAAATGATTCGTAGTCTATCCCCCAGTTGTCGGAATCAATTATTTTTGATAAAAAATCTGCTTTGTTATTTGCCTCCCTCGGGATCCATGACGATTGTAATTTGATATTATAAATCATTGAAGCATCAAAAATTTCTAAAGCGAGTTTTTGTAAATGCGGTCTCCTGCTGCCTACTTCTATAATTCGAGTGACATTAACATTATCGGAAAACCATTGAACTGATTCATTTTTTACACGTGGGCCTACCGCTTGCAGAATAAGTTTAACAGCTAAAAGTTCTCGGTAAGTAGAACTTGTACGTCTTTCTTCCGCAGTAAAATTTCCCCTGGCGATAATATCTTCCAACCGTTGCACAACATAACCCCCATAACCACTGTCACTGGCGTCGGAGTAAAAAACCTTGGTTGTTAAGGTGTTCTTTTTTTATTTGATAACCGTTTGTGTTGAAGAGGTTTCTGTACCAAAAAAGAAGATCTGACTTTAAAATTCATCTAACGTTTCTAATTTTTGCCAAGTTATACGAGATTCTATAAAGCGGTACATGTGCCTTGTAAAAAGTCTTGTTAAAGGGCCAATAGCTAAAGTCATTGAGATAATTCGTCCGGCAATTTTTGAGATAAATTTTGCGCTTGCACGATCGCTGTTTAATGGTAATTTCACAAGTGAGAAAAGTTTACTTAGTTTTTCAGATGGAACGTAAAATTTGCTAGTGCGGGTATCGATGTTAAAGCCGAGCCATTTTCCAGTTTTACGAGGCTCAAACTTTGATTTTTCTAGATTAATGGTGAGTCCTGCTCTTGCTAAATCGTTTTGAATAATCGCAGAATGCTTTTTTGTTGTCTCTAATAATTTTGAACCAAAAATACCATCATCTAAATACATAGTACATCTTATACCGTCTTTTCGCCATTTTGTTAACAAAGGTCTTGTCAGCTTTGTAAACACGTAACAAGCGCTAGCCAGACCGAATGGTAAAACGAGAAATTGATAATATTTGACTGTGTTATCTGGAAAAGTCCAGGAAAATCCTAAATAATTTCGATCATGCTCATGAATGGGAATGTGATGGTAGCCATGTTTTAAATCAAACGTTGAGAAGTAATAATCTGTTTCAAGATACGATTTTTAAATCTTCGTATTTAAATTTTGGAAAAGTTAAGTAATCGTTCAGATGTCTTAAATCTAAAACCAATCGTAATTTATTTCCTTCTGCTACTGTAAGCGGATTGCAACAATATGGAACGTTGGAAACCTCTTCGATACAACCGTCTTTTAAAAGTTGCTTAATACTATGCGCTACAAACTCTTTATGTTTTAGACTCGAGGCATTGTTCTTAGCGGCAAACGATGGCGGTTGAAGGTTAAAAGGTAGGCGAATAGCCATGCTTTATCATACTTAAAACGAAAGGTGACGTATCAAGCTCATCCTGCCAGAATCTTAAATTTTGTTGAAGTTTTCTCACTACAGAATGTTCTAAAACAAGTAAAAACGCAAAGAATTACATTAAATTAAAAACGTGTTAAACTCAAAAAGTAGATTCGAAAACTAAAATTGTTTGTCTCTTTTCAATTCGTTATGAGTGACTTGTGGTACCATCGTATTGTTGCTTCGTGAAAAAGGACAACGTGCGGAATAATGACCCAGTCTACCACAGCCCCAGCATACAATGTTTTCGCTTAGGCGAGGACTTTCTCTTGTTCCAGAATACCTTGGGCCAAAAAACGTTTGAAATTGGGATGCTGGTCTACTACGATCAAAGTTCATTCGTTGGGGAAAAGTGCGTTGCTTTAATTTCCTACGCTTTTCGCTTTTAGCATTGGCTGAACGGATTGCTCGATTTATAAGTTTTTCGTCTTCTGAATCAGACGCTAAGTCGTCACTTAAATATTCATTAACCGTTGCCCAATCTTCTCTGTCTGCCAACTTAATGAGTTTAATACGTTTCTCAACTAAGGTCTTACCTTCAGACAACAATTTTTGCGCTTTTTCGATGTCCTTATCCGCCAAACTGTCCGCTGCCTTGTCGAATTTGTCCATAGCGTTTTGGCAAAAGTTAAATTGGTGTTGATTTCCTTTGCCTTTTAGATTGACGCTGGCCAATTTCTTTTGAGATTCCAACGCTTTATCAATCTTTGACTGTTGGCTGTCTAAGAAACGTGAAGCAATTGTTTCAGCAACAGAGGTAGCAGCTGCCAATGTTTGCTCTTGGTGACGTTGAAGTGTATCTTCCACCAGCTGTTGGATACGTGTATCGAGTTCTTCAGGATTCGACATGCTGTTTATAGTTTGCGATGCTTTCCACGCGACCAAAGACCGAGGCTTGGTCGAGGATACAACACGTGCATTTATACTATTCTCATGCGCATGCGCATAACCGGAAAAATCGGGTTACATTGTAGTGCAGAATCCGAAAAGAAACTTCGTTCCCGACTTATCGCAGAACGTCGGAACAGCGCATCTAATATAGCCATTTTAGTTTTGAAAGTGCTGGTGGTCACTGTTATGTTTGTAGGTCTGTTTCACCTTTTTGTCTTTTTTCTATTAGCCTTTTATTTTTGTAATATTTGTTTTTTGTATGTTCTAAAATGTCGAGATAAATACATTTTCACGTTTTTCAGTCACGCACAGATCTTAAACGCACCAGTTTTAGTATTTTGGCTAGGAAAGAAGATTTTGAAGGCTAGCTAACTAGCTAAGAGCCTTACTTATTACTATTCTCTATGGTATAAGAGCTTTTTATCCTAGGCTAGGAGCGAAGATTTTGAAGGCTAGCTAACTAGCTAAGAACCTTACTTATTAAAATGTTTGTGTGCTAGAAAGAGTTGCGCGACGGAAACACGAAATGCGATATAATAATTATTTTTTCAAAAACTTTTGTTTAATTTAAAAATTCTTATACATAAACCATATGTTGTTACCTTTTATTATTCCCTCAAAGCAAGTTTCTTTGTTAAAAATACGTGCACGGTCAAAGTTACGGACAATTAACATTGCGTTGTCTATTTTGTTAAAAATTTTTAATACTTCGCGCCTTTTTAAGGAAATTAACAAAAACAAGTTTTATGATAATAAGAAGAGGTCAGTAAATTTTAAAAAGACTTTGTAAGTGATTTTTTGTTTGTTCTAAACATGAATTCGGAATTTATTTTGTAAATTTGTTTTATCTTTAACCATTTACATTTTTTATAACAACAATAAATTCTGTCTTAAGGTAAATGGGCTTATAAAATCACGAGGATGGGGAATAGTAATATAAAAAGGAAAAATGCCTTTTTTACATATAAAATGTAATTTATATTTTATAAAATACATTTTTATGTTGTCTTGTGCTGAATTTTATTCTGCTTTTTTTGTCACATATGCTTTCATAAAACAGTGCTGTTATATCCCAGGTCACCAAAAATTTATTAAAATATACTCTCCAGCTTAGAATTAGACACGTGGTATAAAAAATTCGTAGTTCTGTAAAAAAGGCCACTTGGATACATGGTTCAAATAGTCAAAAGATTTATTTCAAAGAGTGCATAACTTTTGACTTTAACAGAATTTGTGTACACCCATCACTTTATAAAATATTTCATTTTAAGTAAACCCGCGGCTTTAAATTTTAGTTTAAAAGTGGCTAATATATAAACCTGTCCCTGCTTGGTTTTCCTTATCTTGGTTTTAATGCATTTTTAAAATGGGATTTTGTGCAATTAATAAAAAAAAGGCCCTTTAATAAAGTATATCGTAAATAAACTTAAAATTCAAGTGTTGAAAATTGCACCATTGCGTATTTTCGTCATCTCAATATCTTCGCATGCGTTGTAATAATCTCTGGTAGTTGCCAACTCCGCGTAGATGCTTGGTTGTATAGATTGTATGCTAAGATCGGCATATTGAGGTGCTGGTGTTCCTACCACATCATCGTAGCTATCAGCATTCTCACTTTCCTTGTTCTCTTGGCGGTTGCTATTGCAAGCGCTGCTACCTAAATGGAATAAAATGATACATTGATTTTTGATTCGGATTGCTTTGAAATGTTCAATTTTAAATTCATGGATTACGTAATAGCGCTTTTTAATCCAATAAATTAGATCTCTCTTTTCTCATAATCTTATTATTTTGCTTAAATTAGGTTTAAAATTCTTATTTCTCTGTTATATGGATGCCTGTACGGACCATTGCGTATTTTCGTCATCTCAATATCTTCGCATGCGTTGTAATAATCTCTGGTAGTTGCCAACTCCGCGTAGTTGCTTGGTTGTATAGATTGTATGCTAAGATCGGCATATTGAGGTGCTGGTGTTCCTACCACATCATCGTAGCTATCAGCATTCTCACTTTCCTTGTTCTCTTGGCGGTTGCTATTGCAAGCGCTGCTACCTAAATGGAATAAAATGATACATTGATTTTTGATTCGGATTGCTTTGAAATGTTCAATTTTAAATTCATGGATTACGTAATAGCGCTTTTTAATCCAATAAATTAGATCTCTCTTTTCTCATAATCTTATTATTTTGCTTAAATTAGGTTTAAAATTCTTATTTCTCTGTTATATGGATGCCTGTACGGACACTGCTACTAATAAAACGCAAGTATATGCAGATACTACGTATTTTGTCCTGAAAAACATTGTTAATACTAATTATGTACATGCGAGAACTATCTGGTATTTTAAGGAACGTGCAGAATCACAGGAGCTTTCTTCCTTCGTTAGTTAAACCGAATTAGATCTGATTCTTTGGATTTGCTCTCCCTGTGCACAGCTTAAATTTAAAGACTATATATTTTTTTCCTTTCTCTATTTATGCAGTGTTGTGAACGTTCTACTTTTTCTAAACTTACGTATCCAACAGCAAAATTAAAGAGAGTCTTGAAGAATTTTACGAGGATCTCAGAGTATCTTACCTTTACACTTTAAAATGATAGCGATAGTGATGACAACTACAACCAGGGTAGCAACAATTGTGATGACCACCACAGTGACAATATTGTCTTGTTCATTATCTAAAATATAAACCAGAAAAATTCGTTTTTCCAAAAGGGGAAGCTTTTTTCCACTTAAAAAATTTGAAAAAAAATATATATAATCTGTATTTTGATATGAAACATTCAGCCTTAACATGTTTCATTTATCCCTATTTATCCCAGGCCCTATCTGACTTTTTCAGCCACGAGGGTAACTTTAAACGGTTTTTGCACTTGTATCTTTGTCAAATTTGATATGCTGTCAAAAATGGCTTATTAAGGTTTCTGAAAATGCCTAAATTCAAAAACTGAGAAACTACGATGGCAGATCAAAGTTCTTTTCTCCATTTTATTAAAATGTTCTAAAACCATTTTTATACTAAGTTTTGGTCAATATTTTAGTTTTAGATTAACAAGAATATATTAATCTTAATTTTTTTTTCATTTAATTTTATTAAGGCGTGACCTAAACAAGCTTTTTTCATTTGAGATAATTACCATCCCGCGCACAATACAAATTAAAAAAATTATGGATTAAAAGACATGATCATATATATTATCTTGCAATATATTATTTCCCTGTTGAACCTCGTAAACCGCGATTAAAATTAAACAATTATCTGGCTAGTATATCAAATTACAGTGATTTATGCTCGGTTTACATGATAAACTAGTTATCACACTTGCTCTTGAAAAACACCCTCATATTTTTTTAGTTTTTTAATTCTCGTGTATTTCGTCTAAAGGCTCGTGAAATATGTAAACAAGAATTTGAAAACTCAAAAAATATTGCCGATATTTTTCACGGCACTGTGCGATAACTACTACTTATTAGCTGATAGCTATTCTCAACTGGTTTATACGGGAAATCCTACAAAACCTTAATGACAGCACCGTAAAATGCCGTAATGGTAAACAACCATAATGGTAGCTATAAATGCAAACGACAAACATTGCTGGAGAATCGTTAAAACATAGCGACATGCATACAGACTCCAAAATCAAGTTACAAAAAATCTAAAATTTCGAACCACTCAGCTAGAAAAGCAGCAAGAAATATGGTAATTTGATATGGTAAAATGAGCAACAAGTAAAACGGCGCCGAATGATAGACCCTTCTTCTAGGGAATAAACTTTGTTTGAAAAAAAATTTTTTAAAGGTTTTTCGCATGCTTTGTTTTCTCTTTGTGTATGTATTTGAAAACTTAAACCAATAAAGTTTGAATCTAACTACTTTTTTTTAACAATACATAGTTTGTACAAACAAATCTTTAAAACTTGTCCTGGTTTCTACATAACTGAACGCTTTTTGCTATGGTGGAATAACAACAGCTACAGTACCATAGCGAAAAGAGTCGGGCGTCCTATTCTTTCTCTTAATGACACTGCTATTTTATTTAATCAATAAACTTTGTATTGCCGTAAAAGGTGTAGCTACCTAACTACATTTAGCAAACAAGGGATTTGCAGCTAATTGAATTTGTCTACTTTCACATTTTAGCTGAATGTAGCTAGCAGTTAAATAACCACATCTCCAGTTAAAAAAAAACGTGTTTCGTCAGTGATGTCACAACTCAACAGGTCGCGTAAGTCCCAACAGAGTGCGGAATTGTAAAAAACTTTAGCGATTGTTTCTAAATATGGAAACAAAGCAAAGATAGATTTTCTTGGCAGACTTTTTAAATTGATTCTCTCAAACATCTCTTGATCGGCTAGATCAAGAGATGTTTGAGAGATCGTCATTATTTCGTGTGTAATGAAGTCAACTTCTTGTAGTTTGTTCGCCAAAGTGCGCTGTAGCTTTTTTTCACACCCGTCACAGAGTAATTTTTTAACTTAACGACGAAAACTTCGCATAATAAAAAATGGAGAAATGTGTATGATTTGCAAAACCTTTTTGAATTTTTCACGGGCTAGCAGCTAGTTTTCTCTATATTCCTAAATTTGCTTTTATAATATGCGAAGCGTTAATTTAAATTTACTATTTCCAAGTATATTACCTGGAAGGGATTTGAATGTTACAGCTTCTTCTCCTCAAAATGTCCCGTTACGCAATGAATATATATATCAATGAATATACGTAAATGAATATAAATTATTTAATACACAAACGAACGAAGAACAAAGGAACGAACGAAAGAATATGCATGATCAAAATAACCCATTAATAATTCTTTTAGTGAACTCTTGGTGAAATATTTCCATTCTATTCTTGAAAACGTTAGGACATTTTTAACCTAACAAAAGTCGAAGCACATTTCCTTATACTTGTGCATTTTCCTCCAAATCAATTTTAACTGTATAAACTAATTTAAAAAGCATATATACCTGGACAAGTAACTTGAACGTTACAGCTCCTTGTTTCTGATGTGAGTCCTCCACCACAATTTCCTGCTTCAGTAGCGCCAACACAAGTCCTTGTTCTCATTTGGCTTGGTGGGGAATTAACTGCTTCAAAATGACAAGTTGCTGAACATGATCCAAAGGCTGACCACTGTGACCAAGAACCTTGTATTGAAACGGATATCCCAAGTATAACATTTTTATTTTATGAATCTCAAGTATCTTATATTGTCATGGTCAGTTAAAACATATGATTTATACCTGCGCAATCTCCTTCAAAACATGCGTGAGTATCGTTAGCAGAACCAACACAATCACTCTCTAAAGCATTAGTTACAGGACTTCTACACTCTCGTGTTCTTGTTTTCACACCATTTACACCACAGCTGATTGAACAAGATCCAAATGCAGACCAGCTACCCCAAACTCCACCAACTATATTGTATCAGAATTAAATATAAAATAAAAAGGAATATTTCATTATAAACTGAAAAAACCATTCATAAAAGGTTACCTTGACAAACGTGGCTAACAACTCTCGGATGTAAAGCAGCAGCATCAATGTTAGATAATTCTGAAAAATTACTTGCAGTAAATATCAGAGACGAATTCCCAGTGATACGAACAAGTTCAGGAAGTCTTACATCTGTACCAATTGCACCAACATATATTAAAGCTTCACTGCGCACTAAATTTTCTGTGCTTACACGGACAGTGTAATTAAATTCGACATTCTCGAACCCATCCGTGAGAAAAAGTACAACTCTTAGTTCACCTGCACGGTTACATCCAGCACCAGTGTATAAATCACGAGCTTTAAGCAAGGCACCATAAATGGCGGTACCACCAAGTATAGGAGGTAAAGCATCTATTAATGCATTAAAATTTGCTAAATTGCTAGTTTCGGTGGAGTCACAAGTAGCAACGATGTTAGCGTAAGTACCATAATTGACAACGCCCACTCTAATTCGTGGGTTTGTTCCAAGACCAAGCTGGGCGGCAAAGTTCTTAACGAAAGTTTTTTCTTGACTCCATTCGTCTGGTAGTGATCTTTTGATACTGTTGGATGAGTCAATGACAATGATGTACGATATGTCGGCATTGGAGCAACTAATCACTAAAAATGTTTTTTAATGAAATAAGAAAATTGTGACAAAATCACGCTATAATCTAAAAATTATTATTAATTTATTTTCACATTTGACATCTCCTAAAACTGCAGTAAATAAACGCTTACGTTGAAATATTTTAACATTTACTGCATTAAATTCATTCAGAATCATCTCGAAGCTTACCGCAAACATGGTTAACCACGTAGTGGCAAAAAGGAGTAAATTTTAGCAATAAAAATACTATGTTTATCTTATTGAATTTCTACAAGATAAATTGAATTCAATTGAGCTGCACAAATAATTGTATACATTTGGAAAAAAAAATGACACTATTTAGGTTTGCCACAGTTTAATAAGAAAAATATAACAAACAATGTAACGATGATTCCACCCTCGTCCCGTTTATTGTCTTTTTGATATAAGAGAAGACAACGAAAATTACCCTGGTTCGTTGAGTGATTTTTGGCCAATATATGGCCAGATTAGGCGAACGCGTCATACGTTAATGTAAGCAACCAACAAAGGCGGAACTTTAGTGAGCAGAATTTTATGTTCCAGCAACAGCAAACGTACTAACATAATCTATTGTCTCACGACTAAAATATACAAGAAAATTTATCTTGGCAACTGCAATCTGTTTATTAGTAGGTCACATAATACTTTAAGAAAGTTTAGCGCGGTACTTCCTGAATTTTTTCTTTGCTGAAGTTAGATAGTTCATTGTTAGATTTCAAATCCAGTTTATAGAAAAAATTTTTATTTTTGTGAAGAGAAGATCAGACCAATTTCTGGAAATATGTAGACTGCTTCAAATATTATAAAAGCTTGCCTTAGACAGCACCGTATAATGCCGTAATACTAAACAACCATAATGGTAGCTATAAATGCAAACGACAATCATTGCTGGAGAATCGTTAAGACACAGCTACATACATACAGACTCAAAAATCAAGTTACAAAAAATCTAACATTTTGAACCACTCAGCCAGAAAAGCAGCAAGAAATATGGTAATTTCAAATCATGTTCCATGCTGCACACATAAGGACTGCGTTTTTAATATAAACATTCATCAGCAAAATGAGCAACAAGCAAAACAGCGCCGAATGTTAGACCCTTCTTCTAGGGAATAAACTTTGTTTTCTCTTTGTGTATGTATTTGAAAACTTAAACCAATAAAGTTTGAATCTAACTACTTTTTTTTAACAATACATAGTTTGTACAAACAAATCTTTAAAACTTGTCCTGGTTTCTACATAACTGAACGCTTTTTGCTATGGTGGAATAACAACAGCTACAGTACCATAGCGAAAAGAGTCGGGCGTCCTATTCTTTCTCTTAATGACACTGCTATTTTATTTAATCAATAAACTTTGTATTGCCGTAAAAGGTGTAGCTACCTAACTACATTTAGCAAACAAGGGATTTGCAGCTAATTGAATTTGTCTACTTTCACATTTTAGCTGAATGTAGCTAGCAGTTAAATAACCACATCTCCAGTTAAAAAAAAACGTGTTTCGTCAGTGATGTCACAACTCAACAGGTCGCGTAAGTCCCAACAGAGTGCGGAATTGTAAAAAACTTTAGCGATTGTTTCTAAATATGGAAACAAAGCAAAGATAGATTTTCTTGGCAGACTTTTTAAATTGATTCTCTCAAACATCTCTTGATCGGCTAGTTCAAGAGATGTTTGAGAGATCGTCATTATTTCGTGTGTAATCAAGTCAACTTCTTGTAGTTTGTTCGCCAAAGTGCGCTGTAGCTTTTTTTCACACCCGTCACAGAGTAATTTTTTAACTTAACGACGAAAACTGCGCATATTAAAAAATGGAGAAATGTGTATGATTTACAAAACCTTTTTGAATTTTTCACGGGCTAGCAGCTAGTTTTCTCTATATTCCTAAATTTGCTTTTATAATATGCGAAGCGTTAATTTAAATCTACTATTTCTAAGTATATTACCTGGAAGGGATTTGAATATTACAGCTTCTTCTCCTCAAAATGTCCCGTTACGCAATGAATATATATCAATGAATATACATAAATGAATATAAATTATTTAATACACAAACGAACGAAGAACAAAGGAACAAACGAAAGAATATGGATGATCAAAATAACCCATTAATAATTCTTTTAGTGAACTCTTGGCGAAATATTTCCATTCTAATCTTGAAAACGTTAGGACATTTTTAACCTAACAAAAGTCGAAGCATATTTCCTTGTACTTGTGCATTTTCCTCCCAATCAATTTTAACTGTATAAACTAATTTAAAAAGCATATATACCTGGACAAGTAACTTGAACGTTACAGCTCCTTGTTTCTGATGTGAGTCCTCCACCACAATTTCCTGCTCCAGTAGCGCCAACACAAGTCCTTGTTCTCAATTGGCTTGGTGGGGAACCAACTGCTTCAAAATGACAAGTTGCTGAACATGATCCAAAGGCTGACCACTGTGACCAAGAACCTTGTATTGAAACGGATATCCCAAGTATAACATTTTTATTTTATGAATCTCAAGTATCTTATATTGTCATGGTCAGTTAAAACATATGATTTATACCTGCGCAATCTCCTTCAAAACATGCGTGAGTATTGTTAGCAGAACCAACACAATCACTCTCTAAAGCATTAGTTACAGGACTTCTACACTCTCGTGTTCTTGTTTTCACACCATTTACACCACAGCTGATTGAACAAGATCCAAATGCAGACCAGCTACCCCAAACTCCACCAACTATATTGTATCAGAATTAAATATAAAATAAAAAGGAATATTTCATTATAAACTGAAAAAACCATTCATAAAAGGTTACCTTGACAAACGTGGCTAACAACTCTCGGATGTAAAGCAGCAGCATCAATGTTAGATAATTCTGAAAAATTACTTGCAGTAAATATCAGAGACGAATTCCCAGTGATACGAACAAGTTCAGGAAGTCTTACATCTGTACCAATTGCACCAACATATATTAAAGCTTCACTGCGCACTAAATTTTCTGTGCTTACACGGAGAGTGTAATTAAATTCGACATTCTCGAACCCATCCGTGAGAAAAAGTACAACTCTTAGTTCACCTGCACGGTTACATCCAGCACCAGTGTATAAATCACGAGCTTTAAGCAAGGCACCATAAATGGCGGTACCACCAAGTATAGGAGGTAAAGCATCTATTAATGCATTAAAATTTGCTAAATTGCTAGTTTCGGTGGAGTCACAAGTAGCAACGATGTTAGCGTAAGTACCATAATTGACAACGCCCACTCTAATTCGTGGGTTTGTTCCAAGACCAAGCTGGGCGGCAAAGTTCTTAACGAAAGTTTTTTCTTGACTCCATTCGTCTGGTAGTGATCTTTTGATACTGCTGGATGAGTCAATGACAATGATGTACGATATGTCGGCATTGGAGCAACTAATCACTAAAAATGTTTTTTAATGAAATAAGAAAATTGTGACAAAATCACGCTATAATCTAAAAATTATTATTAATTTTTATTCAAATTTGACATCTCCTAAAACTGCAGTAAATAAACGCTTACGTTGAAATATTTTAACATTTACTGCATTAAATTCATTCAGAATCATCTCGAGGCTTGCAACAAACATGGTAAACCACGTAGTGGCAAAAAAGGAGTAAATTTTAGCAATAAAAATACTATATTTATCTTATCGAATTTCTACAAGATAAATTGAATTCAATTGAGCTGCACAAATAATTGTATACAATTGGAAAAAAAGTTCTTGACTTTCCTTAAAAATGACACTATTTAGGTTTGCCACAGTTTAATTAGAAAAATATAACAAACAATGTAACGATGATTCCACCCTCGTCCCGTTTATTGTCTTTTTGATATAAGAGAAGACAACGAAAATTACCCTGGTATTGTTGAGTGATTTTTGGCCAATATATGGCCAGATTAGGCGAACGATTCATACGTTAATGTAAGCAACCAACAAAGGCGGAACTTTAGCAGGCAGAATTTTATGTTCCAGCAACAGCAAACGTACTAACATAATCTATTGTCTCACGACTAAAATATACAAGAAAATTTATCTTGGCAACTGCAATCTGTTTATTAGTAGGTCACATAATACTTTAAGAAAGTTTAGCGAGGTACTTCCTGAATTTTTTCTTTCCTGAAGTTAGATAGTTCATTGTCAGATTTCAAATCCAGTTTATAGAAAACGTTTTTATTTTTGTGAAGAGAAGTTCAGACCAATTTCTGGATATATGTAGACTGCTTCAAATATTATAAAAGCTTGCCTTAGACATTCTGACATTCTGTTATGTAAAACAGCGGAACCATTAAAAAATTATTTTTTGCAAAAACTTATTTTCGAAATACTTTTTACAAAAACTATTTCTTGCAAAGTTAGCAAGCTCTACTCTTGTTTAAAATTCCTCCTTAATCTGAATACAAGTATGAGTATATATACTGAAAGGAATATATGCTAAAGATTATTTTCTATTTTAAGAAAATTTCCCGCGGAATAGAATGGAAAGGAACAGAAAAATTTCTGAGCATCCATACTTAAATTGTTTACATCACAGGAACAGAAAATTTTATTGTTTACTCTGTTCTGAGCAAATTAGAATCAAGTTCAACTTTTTTTTTGCGTTGTGTACGGAAAAGACAAATAGAGAATTATTTGGCCATTCAGGTTACTTCATTTTGTGAGATTTGGGCAAAGTGTGTTTACTTTCTCCATAAAAATGTGCACAATATTTTGAAATGGAAGTTACAAGTAGAAAATTTTCTGTTTTGTTCTGTAGTTACTGAGTTTCTAAATTTAGTCATTTTCAGGGACACCCATACACGATTTTTGACAGTATATCAATTTTGACAAAGGCACATGTCCAAAAACATTATGAGCAATTCTCATGATTAAAATTGTCTGATAGGGTCAAAATAAAAACGTGTGCCTTGCTTGATTGATGCAACCGAGTTTCCTAATTTCTTTTACCACAAAAAGCTACTCTGTCCATAAAAAACTCGACAAATTTCACTTCAAATAGGCCAATTTTTTAACATACAACGTCTTCTTAGCTGCGAGTGAGTTGATTTCACCTGCCTCTGCATGAATACGGTTAAGGTAATATTGAAATTCATAGATTTCTCAGCGACACTAGCTTCAGCTTTCTATTTTTTATATTTTATATTTTATATATTTTTTTATATTTCTATTTTTCTATTTTTTATTATATTTTTTTTCTTGAATAAGTTCATCAATTGAAGTAAATATTTGACAAACTTTTGCAGAATGGGTCCCAGAAATATACATATTATTACGGGTTTTTGTACGTGAGTTAAACCAACTGGATTACAAATTGCTAGACAAGCTGACCATAGACCCCAATTTGCCCATTGTATTGCTGGTAAAATATACGTAAAAAGTCGTAAAAATTGTCTTTCATTCAACTACAAATAAAAAGATACTTACCAAAGCATGACGCATTGTTACAGATTTCTGGTTCTGTTAAGCTGGCACCACCACAATTCCCTCCAAGGCTGGGATTGTCACACTGACGACTTCGTGTTCGAGTGGGTGCAGAAGCACCATTTTCCCGGCAGGTAGCTGAACATACGCTCCATTTACCCCATGATGTCAGAACACCTACAAAAACATCTCTTACAGGTCTGAGCGTAAATGGGGTACGATTGTGCAGCAGAACTCTCTTATTATGTGCGACGAAATTAAGCGAAAGTTTTCTTTACAATATACCATTTTGTTCTTTGAACCAGTTGTTATTTATTTTTACAAGCGAAACACGATAAAGTAGCTACGTATAGTTCTTTTCGCATCAAAACTGTTAACAAGATAGTAATTCTCACAAAGCGTCTGTAGCAACGGAGTACGAAAGGTAGAGTTATAATTTCTTTATAAATTAGCTAGCCATTTTTATTTCATCAATGATATTGTGTTGGAGCAAAGGGATCGCATGAAAAAGATATATATTATGACTGCATGACTGAGAGAAAATACGTCAAAAACGTACCAGAATATAAAAATAAAAAAAGAATAAAATTTTCTCCCCCTACGAAAATCTGAAAAAATTGTTAAAACTGTTTATTAATTTTTTAGGGCAGATGAATGTCTTGGTAAAGGGAAAAACTTTAAACATAGTTGATATAAAAATACGTACTTTAAACTTCATTGGTCGAACGAAATTTACATCCTCGTCCCCAGGGTTTGCTGCCTATATCAAAGTCGCTAGCGCTTATTTGACGGCTAAGCAAGACCCTGGTACAGGCTGCTCTTTATAAACAATATATTGGTTACTATGAATTGTTAATGATTTGTCACGCTGTCAAAGTCCTCGTCTTTCATATGGCGAGACGATGTATTTTGGTTGTTGATATTTTTAAACGCTTGACTTTAGAAAGTTTATTTTAAAACAAAGTTCGTATTTTTAAAAAGCATTATTTATCAACAAAGTGTGGTAACGTGTGATTAGATAGATATGATTTTTAGCTGGCTTTTATATTTTACAAGCCTTACTTCTTTGGGAAAAAGTTGAAGTCTTAGATTGTAGCATCTGGCTAGTTATAAATTCAATAAGGTAACAAAACCAAAACTAGCTTAGATAGCTGGCCAGGTAGCTAAGTATATTTTTATAACCAACCCAGTTAATAGTACTAGGTTTCAAATTGAGTGAAAATTAACATATTGCTTAGCTTATATCTATGCTACGCAACGACGAACTTTCTGTGTACATGCTTTCTCTCAACTAGCAGCTTTCCCAATTAAATTATAGCAAATCTTTTCCCAAAAGCAATATATACTGCGTTAAACGGTAATATAATATGCTTTGGCATGCTATTTGCTACTGATGAACATGATCCAAGGGTTAACATTTTGCAAACTGTGTTGACAAAATAAAGGAAACTTGTGATAAGGAAAGGCCTCAGCAATTTAATGTCTGACTCAAGAGAGAGGTTAATCTACTTTTTTATCACTTAAGTGTGTTATATATTGTATATCCAGAGAGCCTTTCAATAGTTACGTAGCACCTAAATTGGCTATTTTTTACCACCCCCACTCCTTGTAACGCATCGCAAAAAATCTAGTACCACGCCCCCTTGTTACATAATATTTTGAATTTTGAGACCATATTCTTTTTTATAGTTCCAAAAACCTTCTTGTAACAGACAATCAGGCAAAGTGCTCTAATATGAGAAAAAAAGATGTAACTGGGCCAAAAATTTAGTACACTTTCTTATTTATTTTTGTGACGTCCAGAGACAAAAACAAATTAAAGATGTTGATCATTCACTAAATTAATTAAAACTATCCGTCATGAGTAAAATTTATCTGTTGCATATCAAAATAACTCTGTCTCTCCCCCCCTCCTTCCCTCTTTTGTCGTTACAGTGCGTAACAAAAATGATCATAGTGTGTGGATAAAGTTTGCCCAATGTGATGTGTCTGCTAACTAGCTATACTTGATAGACCATCAAAATTTTAGACTTGTTGTTAAATAGTTACATCAGTTGTTTAAATTGAAAGATGCATTTAGCTGGTTGGGTTAAAACTACACTTTTGGAAGTGCACTTGTTTTTTCAAATAGAAAAATGAATACAAAATAAGATCTATTTTTATTTAACTACGCCTTTCTTTGTACACGTTAGCAAGATAGTAGCTAACTCAAACATAGAAATCTGCCTAAAAACGTCTTTTATAAAAATATTTACTTTTTTGGCTCACCGTTTTTTTAGTCAGTCTTTTTGATTTCTCATAGTAAGGAATCCTCTTATCTGGAGAGTATTGTGTTTACTAAGATTATATTTTAACGTTTTATTTACACATTCCATACTTTTAGTGTAACATTCTAATTGTATAATCCTAACAAAGAACGACTTTTGTCCATATTAGACTACTCAAATCAGTGACTGGAGTATTTTTGGGAAGATCTGTAACATGACAGTGATATCCTATCCAATTGCAGATTGCATGTAGAAAACTGACGATGTTGAGGTAGTTGATGCAGCAGCACTGCTCAACCTTAACTCCGCCACGTAGTAACGCTGCCTCAGCTTTTCGCGCTCCAAAGTTTGAGAGGAGCAGAGTTCGACTCAACTCCTCAACGGAAGACTGGTACGCCTTCATTGGAAGATGGGATACCTTCCGGATTGGATCCAACCTACCAGACAATGCAGCATCTGGCCAGCTGCTAGAGTGCACCGAAGAACAACTTGGGAACATCGTGCTGCCGGCCAACCCTGGCTTTCTCGTGATGAAACATTGAAGACCCTAAAGGCACTAGCAGTCATTCCAGTCGCCTTTGGTGTGGTTAGATCAGAATTGATGGCCATGAAAAAAGTTCCTGAAAAACCATTCAGAACGTTCGCCGCTAGAGTCCAGGGAAAAGCCGAGACCTGAGATTTCTACACTAAGTACAACGGTGTCTGCAACAACTGAAACGAAGGATACAGTGGAGATGTATACTACACGGACGAGGAAATCCAGGACGTCTTGCTCAATTGCATAGCTGACCGTGACATTCGTCGTGATGCCTTGAGCTCGGAATCGAGAGGGGCTTTTTCTCAATTGGGAAGTTCAGCAACCCAACCCCAGAGACCACAACTACCGACAAGTCAACCATCAGCGAAGAACCCACAAGCGCAAGATGATAAATCGAACAGTGCTGCTTGCACTTGTGGGGCCACGAATAAGGATGGGAGCATTTGCAACTGCCCCAAGAGAACAGCTTTTTTACTTCGTCCAAAGAAGCTCCCCTGTGTCCCAGAAAGCAATGAGAAAATGAAGAAGTGGCTCCTTGACAGGTATGCGTGCCCTCACCAAGAGCTGCCACAAATGGACGGACCACCTGTGGAGATACACCTTCAAGAGAACGCGATACCAAGGGCGTGTCATTCTGCCATTTTTGTACCGGTACATTGGCAGGAAAACGTGTTTTCAGATCTCAAACGTGATGAGAAGCTAGGAGTCATTAAGAGACCACCTATTGGTAGAACGGTGACCTGGTGCCACAGGATGGTTATCACTCGGAAACACGATGGGTCACTACGAAGGACTGTCGACCATTCTCCCCTCAACAAGCATTGTCTCTTTGAAATGCACAATGCTGAGCCACCATTTCATGTAGTTAGAAGGATACCGAGAGGAGCTTGGAGAACTGTCACAGATGCGTGGCTACCACAGCATCCCACTGCGAGAATCATATCGTTACCTCACCACTTTCATGACCCCAATCAGTCGATAGCTTTACATGCATGCCATGCAAGGCTTTCTTTCATCCGGAGACGGATACAATTGTCGGTATGACAAGATGCTTGCTGACGTTGAACGAAAGGAACGGATTACGGACGACACCTGCTACTTTGACCACGATCTAGAGGAACATTGGTGGCAGAGTATCGACTTTCTCAGCCGCAATGGAAAGGCTGGTATCATCCTAAGCTTCAAGAAGATCCAAATCGGCCAGAAAGAGGTTGACTTTGCAGGCTTCCGGATTACTGCCGACAGAATTGACTAACTTCACAAATACTTCAGCACAACCCATGATTTCCCTACCCCAAAATCGACAACCGACATTCGGAGCTGGTTCGGTTTGGGGAACCAAATGACCAACTACGCTCAACTGCGTCCATTCATGGAACCCTTCCGTCCCTTCTTGTTTCCACACTGCCCTTTCCGATGGGACGATGTCATCGAATCAGTCTTTACCTCATCTCAAGCTGCCATCATCGATGCGATCAGACCTTGTGTCAAGATATTTGACCTGGTCAAAGCAAGGGATCAGAGACTTCTTCTTACAGAAGCATCGTACCTTTGACTCCTAGGCACCTGATTGTTGTGTCGATGGGTGGCGCATCACCCTGGCGGGTTCACGTTTTCTGTCATCAGTCAAGAAGCACTACGCTCCAATCGAAGGAGAAGCACTTGCAATAATCTTGAGCCTTCAGCAGATCATATTTTGTCACACTTGGATGCTGTAATCTAGTTGTTGCCACCGACCACAAACCACAGACCCTGGTGTTTCGTGACAGGCTGCTTGAAAAGATCTCCCACACCCACCTGTTCTGACTGAAACAGAAGATACTCCGCTGGTCCTTCGAAATCTTCCACCTCCCAGGGAAATTAAATCATGCAGCGGACGCTGCTTCATGTCACCCTCCACCTGACCAGGACCCATCTCTTGACATTGATCTTTCCGAATCGTCGATGGTCGTTGCAATACACAGGGAAACAACCAACCTGAAATCAATAATGTGGCAATAACTCGCCACAGAGACCGAGAACGACGCCAGAGTGTCGATCTTTTTTTCATCCGTGCTTTAAGGATTCCCCGACAACACACAGAATTTTGTGCCGTTGCAACGTTTTGGCGGCATCGTGACAGCCTTCATGTCTCTGATGGAGTCATTATCTACAAAGATCGAGCTGTCATTCCGCTCTCCTTGCATTTTACTGTTTTAGAATCGCTTCACCCTGTACAACAGGGTGTTTCCATGATGGGCGCACTTGCATGTGCAGTTGTATTCTATCCTGGTATGACACGTGACATCAAAGCAACAAGAGCGAAATGCAAAGACTGCATTGTCAACGCCCCATCGCAGCCGGCTCCTCCATCACCACCATCAGTCCCACCGTTAACGCCATTCGAGAAGGTGTTTGGAGATTACTTTGACCATGGAGGCCAGCACTATCTTGTCGTTTGAAATCGTCTCTCTGGCTGTACAGATGTATTCATTTTCCCAAATGGCTCCCCGAAACCTGGCTCGACAGGCTTGATCTCCGGCCTTCGTAGCTACTTTTCTAGATTTGGTGTACCAGAAGAGCTATCGAGCGACGAGGGGACTGAATTCGTAGCCAAGGCAACACAGCAGTTCCTGAGAGATTGGGGTGTCTACAATCTGCAGTCCAAGGGAAAAGCCGAAGTAGCAGTTAAAACCACCAAATGCCTCCTACGTTCCAACACTGGATCATGGGGATCCCTCGAAACTGACAGGTTCCTGAGGGGAATGATGCAACTTCGAAAACACCGAACCCAGATTGTAACATCTCCCCAGCGCATATCGTATTCAGCCACCCACTACGGGACGCATTTGCATTTGTTAACCGCTTGGGGAAGTTTACGAATCATCAGGTCAGACCAATCTGTAGGGAGGCATGGTCACAGAAAGAGTTGGAACTACGTAAACGCTTCAATCACGCAGCCAAAAAACTGCACAAGACTTGCGTAATCTATCTCTACTTGCTATGGGAGATCGTTGCTATGTCCAGAACCAGTCAGGCAACCACCCCAGACGTCAAGGTTGATGAGTTAGGCCGTCTCACAAAGCGAAACAGAAAAAATCTTCGGCAATTTGTTGCAGCATTTGACACAGTTGTCAGAGACAGGGCTCACAATTTCGTCTCGCCAAACTTGTCGGCACCGACGCCATTTTCTTTAGACGATCCTCCATCAAGCGATAATCCAGGTGAACTGGTTAATTTGCAACGACTACCCCACTCAGATGCTCCACCCATTGACACTGACGAGAGGCTGGCTGGAACTCCTATCGACAGCGGCAGTCCACTCGTCAGCGCAACAGCTCATTTAACAAGTCCATCGCGCTCAACTCTGCCCCAGCTAAGTCTGCAGTAGAAGCTCAATCAGCCTGACGCAGGAAAAACAACTAGTAGACGTTCTTTACGTGTTACACAGTGGCGGAGAACATATGAACCAGAAACTGGTCGATGGGTCTAATGGATTAACTAATCATCATGTTTTTATTCTATTCGCAGAAACTCAGAATTGGGGTGGAAAGTATTGTGTTTACTAAGAATAAATTGTAACTTTTTAATTCATGTTTTATCGTTTTAGTCTAATATTCTAATAGTATAATTCTAACAAAGAACGGCTTTTGTCCATTATCTTTCAATGTTTTTATAAGAAAATGCCTCATCATAGCAGGAAGTTCAAGTAAGTAGTTTTTATTTACACGATATTCGAACACTAATAGTGGGATACAAAAGAGGGACTTTAAAATGAGTGGTAGTGGGTCTTGTAATACAGATCCAGATGCTTTCTTATCAACAAGTATATTATATGTTCTTTTATTCGCATCACACAGTCTCACCTATCCTGAAATATATGTTCGAAACTGAGTCATAGGATTCAGAGTTTTTCGCTCTGAATGCTTGCCACTGTGATATCTTAAAGTTTTAGGGATAGCTAGCTATATATACTTTCACTTTTAACTATAAAAAATTACAGGTGGCTAGCTAAACAGTTGTTTTGTATTAAAGGTGAGCAGAAATAATGTTCGTTTGCTAGGTGCCACACCGTAGAAGAGTATATAGGTACTGCATTTACCTGAAAAAACGAAAGTGCTTATGTGGATCTCATGTTAGGTTAGATGAAAACCTTTATATTAATTTGAAGATAAATACAATACGTATTCTATTAAAAGAATCTAAAACATCCAGTCAAATATCAATTTCTTACTTGCTAACGAAAATAAATGTCGCCTATGAGTGTATGAAAATGGTCTGATTAATTATTTTGCTCATTATACAAAATCTTCTGCGGGCGTCATTGGCAAAAATAAATATATTGGCTTAACTCATACCTGGACATGGGATATTTTCATTGCAGCTAACAATTGTAGTGTTAAAACCTGGGCAGGTAGCACCACTTTGGCAACTTCTCGTTCGGCTGCGTGATGGTGTGACACCAACAGGGTCACAAGTGTTAGAACATGATGACCATTGACCCCAATGAGACCAACCTAATAATAAATATTAGTTATAAATATAACAAGCAATTAAAGCAAATTCTTTTCAGTAAAAGAGTAACTAACAAAAATTAAGCAAACAAATGTAAAATTTCGCGAATATTTGAGATTATTTGATTGCTGATCATTAAATGATAAATGTCTATGTTCGGTTTGGTGCTTTAGTATTTTCTAATATTGTTGTTAATAGACCATGGCAGCAGCAGATTTTTTTAATTTTCTATTTCGCCTGAGTACAAAAAATGTTTAGAACCGTTTGGCACTTTTTAGACAAATAAATTTTTCAAGAGCTCAGTACAGCAACTTTAGCTCAAAGCCAAGCCATAAAATTAATTAATTCACCGGCAGTAATAAATTCATAGCCTTATACTACGCAATTTGAGAAAAAGAGTCAAGACTATCAGTTGTTTCTTTACCATGTGTTTTTTTATTCTTTAGTTTGTTTTCTTTATTTTTCCAATTAAGAGATGCAAACCTGGTACCCTTAACTACGAATGTCTAAGAAGCGAAAGATCTGAACATGCACAGTTTTGTTTGTTTCGAAAGGTTTCTTACATTTTAGCGACGTAGAATTTCGCTGTGAACTTTTTACCAATCAGAACGCAACCATCAGTTTATTCTAAGAAGAACTCGCTACAAGAAGAAATAACAGCTTTGTTACCTTACTTCGTATTTAAATTCAATGCGTGTTGTCAGTTCTAATGAAAATCAAAACAGTTTTTTTTCATCTACTTCACCGCCGCTATTTTGCTCTTTACCGCATTCAAAGGTGGCATAAAAGAATGACGTTGATGGACAAATTGGGACTCCTTTAATTAAATTTAGATGCATTACCAATTGATTGCTTCCTAATGAATTAAATGGCTCCTTATCCATATCTCCCTATGTACAATCGTTAATTAACATGCACTATGGGCTTTATTTTGTTTGATCAAATATTATACTTTTGGGGGCTTTTAATTAGGCCTTTTTACCTAAAATAGAATATTTTGCTAAACAGTAGCGCATCAAATTAGCTTAGTTAGTAGTTTTTCCTTTCAAAGGACAACATAAAATCAAAACATCCAAAAACTGAAGTAAAGGGAACACAGATTTAGGGTAAAAAAATATTTAACTACCAGTTTGTGAAACAGTACAGTATGTCGAGGTTAATGCAGCATATAATGTATCAATATCATAAGTTGCTAAATCAGCAAATTGTGTTGAAAAAACTCTATCAGCGCTTCCGGTAAGCAACGATGCATTTGCTGCGGTAACAATATTTCCGATTGCCAGAGCATAGATAACATATCCAGAATTTCGAAGATTAGTTGCAGTAGTTACCACCTGGCTAGGGAATATATTTTCATTTCCATCAACCATTAGAAAGATTATTTTATTCTCTCCTGTTCTTCCACATCCATTTCCTGACAATAATTCTTGTGCTTTGTCTAAACCGCACTTGATACAAGTTGCACTAGTCAGGCTGGTGACTCCATCTACCAGTGTATTAAAAGCACCCGATGTAGCAGCGTCGTTACATCTGATATGTATTTGACTACTACTTGCAAACTGTACAAGCCCAGCATTGCTGTTTCCAGACACATCAATTCGGGTAATGAGTCGCTTAATAAAATCTTTTTGTTGTTGAAATTCATTCGCTCTAATGCTGGATGAGCCATCCATAGTGACTGCAAATGATAGCGTTGCAGTAGAGCATGGAACTAACTGACCTAAATAAATATATATTTTTCTTACTTTTCATGTGTAAATGTCCTACGAACCTTTTTCCTAACGCTTTTTAGTTCTTAGGGTAAGGAGCCTTGGTTTCTTTCCTATTTAGTTTTAACAAAGAAGAGATTTAGCTGCAGTGCATTGTGTTAAGGAAGATCATACAATGTAGAGCGAAGTCTATATGTATTGGGAATGAAGTGAAAAAACAAGAATGTATAGAATGTATTTGACTAATTCTAAGAAGATCCTATGGTTACTTTATTGCGCAGGCCTTCATAAGGCATTCGTTATAAGATATAAATTATTTCATTCTAAGTTTTAGTGTCTAGCAGCTGGATATCTATCTTTCGGTTACTTAAGACGAAATGAATAAGTACATTTTTACCTTTACTTGTTGTAGCCATTATTGCAAAGAACAATATAACCTGTTTCATATTTGCCATATTCATCTAAAGAAGATAGGTATTGTGACTGGTAATAAACTATTTCTATACACTTTTCCCTTTTTGAGTCTTAATAAAACAAGACGTGCGAAATACATAAACAACCTCACGAATAAGGTGTACAAAAAGCTGTCTATCGGATTGTGATTTCTGTTACGAAGTTAGGCACAACATATTTTGCTATTCAGAAATAAATTATGTAAATTATGTAAATTAAGTTGTGATATCTTCTTGAACGGAAAATTCCTCGAAAGTGAAGCCTAGAAGAGGAACGCAAAAAGTTGATTGTCGATAAAAGTCTTCGTTTCTCTCTTACGTAATATTTTTCGCAGACTACTTTCTGGGCATTTGGGGAGTTCTTAATTCTGCATGCATTCACTTTTGTAAACTTGGTGGAAACACTTTTACTTTTAATACAAGCTCACGGGCTTGTAACTAGTCGTGTGCTTGCGGAGAATTCACGAATATTCGCCCGTCGCTACTAGCAGCCAACATTTTACGATGACAGTCTGGAAAGCATTTGTATCAAGGATTATAATGTGAAAAATACAATTAAGTCGATTTTTGGTCTCAAATTTCTCGCTATCTCGAACAAATTTTAACTGTTTTCCTGATATTTTTTATTCTATCTCTTCTACAAAAACGCACAATCCCGGTATAAAAAATAGGAAACGAGGCTTGACATCGAAATGGCCCTATATAGTTTTTCAATTTTAAACAATTTTTGCATCAACCATCTGACGTAAAAAACGTCTTTTAGCATAAGGAAGGGGCGATTTTATTTTTAGGTAATGTAACGCATGTAGATGTAGATGATGTATGTGTTAAATAAGTAACTTTTTATTGACAGATTACCCTTGCAAAATTAATGATTACACTTGTACTGGTATTGTGCATTGTTATAATTGTCACATGCAACAAAGCAAATTAGAGTTTTTCAACATAGATAATTCCTTAAAATTAGCATAGATTAAAACTTATGCATTTTCTAGTCTCCAGTCTACGTCGTTTCTTCTGCTCGCATAACAAAACGTATCCAGTCCACATTTTATGATATATATACCATAACACTTTCTTTTTTTCACTGTTTTTTCATTGTTTTTGTTTTGACTTGTCTTACTTAATTGAAGGCTGGTTTGCTGTGATTTTACTTCGAAAACTTTAGTTGTAAAAAACTGCAAATTGTACTCATAAAAGGTTGAAAAATTTAATAATTAACGCAATATGCACCTTTAATTATTGATTAAGCCTTCTAGACTAAAACAACAGCCTAGGATTCAAGGAAGCGTTGAGCTGGAATAATAATCCAATTTTTGGTAGAAATTTTAAAATGAAAGCCTACTGACCAAATAAGCAATTTTTCAGCCGAACAGGACGTCTTTTTAAAAAAGGTTGCCAACAAAAACAAGTCTGAATAATTCATCGATGTAGGAACTTTCACATTAGTATTTGATGTGATTTTGAAGTAAATATGCAAAAACATTTTTTCTTTAGACAATACAACAGGATCGATTCGTTGATCTAATGTCAGCAGTATAACGTGCTAGTGCAACCAAAACAGCAAAACGCTTTCCCTTGCAGATACCGAGCCTACAATGATTATTATTATTAATTTCTTATTATTTTTATTAATTTTTTTCCTAGGAATAATCCATTGACTGAGTAAGTGCCCGTCTGAATGAACACCCACGATACCAACGTTAAAATAAGGTAGATAATATAATTTTAAAAATTAGTAGCCATCGAAGCTATTTGATCACTTTTGCGGGTAGGACTGGCATCACAGTTCCACCCTATGCTACTATGGTATTTCAAAGTCAGGGGTCCGCGTTTTTTACTCTGAATGCACTAGTAGCCTTATTTTTCAGGTTCCCAAGAGACCAAGAAGAACTTTCAAAAAATCAGTTTAATAAAAGAAAGGTTCGGGTGACTTGCCGCGCTGTAAACAAAGGTGACGGCTTAGGCATGACAATACCCTGCTTTCTTATGTTATCCCGATTCAGTGTGAGTGACCCAGTCAAAGGAAAAAAAATAATGCCCTTCCCTTATATTTTCTGATCTACTTGCTTATTATGAAAATTATTTTGCATAAATGTTAACTGACATACAATAGTTAAAGTGGGGGAAAAAGTTTTAGTTTCGGTCGCGTGATAATTTGCTGACGTCAGCAACATTTTAGAAATTGCTGGTTTTTAATTTTTTTGAATATATAATATTCAAATATGCTTTAAAAGATCAAATTATATATATTTTTTTCTTTTTCTGAGCTCAGAACATTGGGTTTTTAGCCCTTTCATTTCATTACAGGTCTACCTATTGTTTTATTGAAATAAAAAAGAAGTATGGTTGGACATTAGAATGTCCGAAAACATTTAAAGAAATACAATTCGAATGAATACTAAGAAACATTACGAATTAGAGAATAAGAAAAAGTAGAAGAATAATGAAAAAGGTATTTACTACAAAATACGGGCGTAAGTTACGCCACCATGGCGCAAAATAATGTATGAGGGCGTAATAAAAGCGTAAGAAGGGCATAAACACCACACAATAAAATATAAATATAATATATCACATATCGTAAAATGCGCCTAATTTTCTGGAAAAAATTAAATTTTTGCATTGGCGACCTTGAAAATAGGCCGTATGTGGCTCTACTTTTTTGGCTAAATAAAATTTATATATTAAGAAACTCAGCTACTAAAAATTTCACGTAAAATAAGCCAGGCAAACAAAAGGGAAGGGTAGGACATTTTTGCCCCTACCCCTACCCCCTACGCCAACCCCCCCTTTCACCCGCCTAACCTAAATAGGGTTTATATGGATTAAAGAACTAAAAAGAACATATACTACAGTATTTAATACCCCTAAAATTATTGTAATCATAACGATCCAAAAAAATAGTAGAAAAAATACCCTTATTGTTTTTCTATTTTCCCGGTTAATAGCTAGAAAATTGGGGGTTATTGATTTCTTCGTTCAAATAACCGGGCAATTTGAAGACCACAAAAAAGTTTGAAAATCAGGAAATTTGAAAAATCTGCTCTTCAAAAAATCGACACTTAACTGTAATTACAAATACAGGCGACAGAAAATAATACTCATACCAGAAGGCTTCTTGACAGACCGCTTTTCAATCTGCTTTCTGTTCGAATAAGGAGAGTTTCTACTTAATATTGTTCATGCTAAAATTGGACTACCTAATCGTAAAAGAATAAAGGTAGCTATAGAAAACAATAAGAGCTGTAATTTTTCTTATTATGTGGATTTGGTCGTTTTTTAATTATGATCACTGGTTTTTTATTACTTTTCTTAATTTAACAAATGTCTTTTCCATGATTCATCCACTGAAGGCAACCTAGCCGGTAGGATTTGTCAGGATTTTCATCCAATGATAACAGAATCTTAATAAGCCCGGGAGACAAGGTTGTCACTTAAAACAGGTTTTAAGGCTTGGTGTACTGTGTTCTATTTACTCTGCACAATTTTTAATTACGTTAGTAGGTCTTTAGATATGAAGTCTGCAAACTTAGTTTACAACGTTTCGTTTTTAAAGAAAAGACGACAAATGAACGGTGATTTTTGAAGGACATCTACTTTAGCGAGAGTATTAAATCTGAAGCAGCACATTACTTTTAATACAAACAATCTGGTGAACTAATTCATGATAAACTTAGTATTGAGTTATGCAAGCTTTTAGCACTAGAAGAAATCTTTGGACATATAATAAATCTAGAAGGAGAATAACTATCTCGACATGAATCCAAATTCATTAGCAATGTAAATTTTATATTCAGCCCTATTGCGCCCTCATTCCTTCACTCCATCACCCCATTTGTGTAAAAATTTCTAATATTCTGTAAATTGTCTTATCGTTTTATCTCGTGTGGTTATAATTGTCATATGCAACAAAGCAAATGAGATTTTCAAGCATAGATAAATCTTTTATATTAGAAATGGATTAAAACTTAAAAATTAATTAACGCTCAGAATGTTCTCCCTAGTCTCCAGTCTCCGTTGTCTCTTTTGCTCGTGCCCACTCGAGTTTAAAGTGCAAATTGGTATTTGAACACATTATATTTCAGGTATCCCAGGAAATGACATTTGATCCTACTGAAGTACTTAAATTAAAATTGTTGCAATTAATTAATTGTTTGTTTTTCTTATTGGCACAATGTAGTCAAGCAGAAACGTTATTATAAATATAAATAATAAGTTTTGTTTTTTATCAAATACATGCAATAACACATTCGTCTTTATTGTTTTTGTGTTTTGATTTGTATCCAAAGATTAATTACAAAAAAGCGAGTTTGTTTTGAAACAAAAGATTTTAAAGCATAGACTTGATTGGTAAGGTTGATAATATCAATACAGATTTTACAGGATGTCGAACCAATTGTCCACAGTTGCATAATTGCCTTATTTTTCTGCGATTTTATCTCGAAAACTTTATCCAATGACACAGCAGTATAACCTGGTAGTACAAACAAGACAACTTTTTTCCTACTTGTAAATTTGGTTTTAACGTAGAACGTTTTGCTCACTATATATTTCACGCCCATCATGTGATTAAGGATAATTTGAAAAGCAGGATAAACATAGACATTAAAAAAATGTGTGGTAATAATTTAACTGCCAACATGTTCCAATTTTAAGGAAACTGTTAATTATTTCGTAGCTTATAATGAAGCTTTCAGCTTTATGAGTACTATCGAAAATACACCAACTTGTTAAAAAAAATTCTGTATGAAGTTTTTAGCTATGCTAAATCTGGAACAACTGCAATTTTAACACTGTGCTGTACTGACTTGCGATTGAATGAATTGGTTTATACAATATCTAAACTAAATGGTTATAATCTCTAAAATGATTTTAAAACTATGGAGTACATGGAACAAGATGGGATTTTACATATAAATCCTGTTTTAGTAGCATGCCATTTTTAATACCGAGTGGATTTTTTTTTTTAAATAAATTGTTTCTGATGGACCCCTTGACAAGGTTAAATATCATGTAATTCGTGTTGAATTTTAGGTTAGATGTAGCCTCCATGATCACGTGTTTTTGTGGATCAAAAAATCATTAAAGAACACATAAGCTTTGTTGATAGTGCTAAAAGAGCAGATATTTCAGACACTGTTGCAGAATCAGAATTGTTTAAAGCTGTGAAAATATTCCAGATACATTCCCATTCTAAAACTTGTTAAAATTATAAGAATAGCCCATGCCGGTTTAATATTGGACACTTTTTTACTGATAGAACAATTGTAGCGGAACTACTTTTAACAGACATGGCTTTTGCACAAACAGACAGAGTCTTATAAGAAAAAGAAAATGTCAGATAAAGTGAAAGGTTATATAAATCAAAACCTCCAAATCAAAACAAATGATTAAAATTTCTAAAGCATTTTCAAATCATAGAGAATGTTCCAAGAAACGGCGTATCATTTAATGCCAGAATTATGGTTACGAAAAACATTTCCGAATAAAGTAAACAAACAAAAGCTTAAACCGTAATGTGAAATTGTTAATGAAACTTTTGCTAGCTTTAAGACTGACATAAACACTAACCAAGATGCATTTGTATAACAGAAAAATAAAGAAGTCGATCTTTTAGTATCGAGAAAAGAAAATGATTTACAAAATGAAACAGAATCAAATCCTTTTACTTTATCTGCTTTACCAAGAAATACTTTTGTTGTAACATCAGATGAGGTTATTACCCCAGATATTAGATCTATCAATGATGAGCAGCTGGAAGTATTTCATCCAGTATTTTCTTGGACAAGAAAATTCATTATAAAACGTAACTGTATTTCACCAAAGCCGTTGAACCTTTGTCTAAATTTTTAACAAGTAAAGGTGGATATGAAAAATCTTATCTAATCTTTAAACTGTATACAAATCTCTCAGTTGTTGAATATTTATAAAAGTGATCATGCAAAACAGCAAGGAGTATGTCTTTTAGCTCCAGCTGGCGTGGCAACTCTAAATATCGGAAGTACAATAGTTTATTCTTGTTTTAAAATATATGGTAGTAGTTATACTCCTCTTAGTGAAAAAAAGCAAACTCGTTTACAAAATAAATAATCTGAAGTGTAATGTCATCATCATTGATGAAATGCAATGGTTTCAAGTACTCTTCTTGTAAATATCTATCAACGAATGGTTGAAATATTTCGAGGTCAAAAAGCATTCTTATTGGTGGAAAAAGTATTGTGTGGTGTAATGACCAATAACAACTCCCTCCTGTTAATAGTCTAGTAAACTAAACTCATCATTTTTCCCTTTTTGATATTCTTGATGAGAGAAGGGGAAAAAAGAGAGTTTAGGATGACCTACCTGATTATTTGAAATTCAGGTTTACAGTTATTTGAAACTGAAAAATATTAGTCACTCAAATTTCATCTCATTGTTTTTAAATATTCGCATAATTGTTTTTGCAGTCTCTTTGAAAAATGGTAGAAAAAAATAAACATTGCGATACTTTTCGCCATGTCTGCAGCTAAAAAAAGTAGAAAAAGAAAAACTTTGATCGAAACAAAGCAGTTAACAGCTTGCGAGTTTATATGAGAGACAGAATAATAGTTAATGAAACTAGCACCGTAAAATATTTTTTGATAGCTTTAAACATTTGGCTTACTCCACTTCCTATCTGCCATATTTGTTATGTGCTTTCGTGAAGTCTTACACGGCGGCAGCGCATATATCCGCATTTGAAAGCTTAGTTAAAATGGTCGCTCATCTATGTGATTTATGTTATAAATAAACATCCAAAACGATGGACTTATATTTGCCTCTTCAGATACAACACCTTGATGTTTTCCATTCTAAACATGCTCTTAGCATTTAGATAGCTTAGATGTTTACCAGTTCTATGGTTGTTATTTCTGAACTAGAATAACAGACTTTAGATACATATTTAATATGGGAAAGGCAGCCACACTCTCTGGATATTATCCAGCGAGGGATATCCCCACAGATCAGTTCTCTTCCTCGTGTTACAAATACCTGCCTGTCACACATACACAAGTGGTAAATAAATTGCCACACTCTCCCCCGCACCAACTCTCAAAGGCTTTGAGCGCGAAATTTGAGAAGAAACACATACAAAGCACATCTAAACAAAAAGACAATGTAAACAAACTTGAGAGTGAAGCACGTCCAAATAAAATGCTTTTAATTTAATGTATCAACTCCATTTAAAGTATTCTACACAGCTTCTAGTTGTTTAGCTAGATTTTATTGAAAAGGTGAATTGGTTCAGAGCTTTCGAGACACCTTCTGAAACATCCGAAGCGTTCGCCATGTTAAAATAAAATAAATTAGAACCACGATTAAAAAAAACGGCCTTACCATAATAAAATAATTGTGCGATAACTTACGCTTTTCTTAGTTAAAACAACCAATAAAAACGATGCAGTCAGAATGTGACTGCAGGTTCAATCTGTTTCTCTTGTTTGCAAAAGCTTACTAAAAAAAAGCAGGGTGAAAAAAGCCGGACAACAAACAACGAATAGCGCGGTAGCAGGGAAGAGTGACAGGTATCCTTTCAATCCTGTTATGGGAAAGCGTGCCTATTCTAAATAATGTAACTGCGAACCTGACTGAGGAGGACAAAATTATTTTGCAATCAAGGTTCATTGATGAGACTGATTGCAATTATCCTGTTGGTGCCCTACTTTTGTTCGCAGAAAATCAATCAGTTCCGCAACGTAATAAAGACGACGTGCACATGATTCTTTGTGTAAAATAAATGCGATTGATAAAATACCAAATAATGCACTACCACATGTTATTGACGAAGAATCAAACAGGAAAGAAACCGACACAGGTGGTCTGGCTACACAGTTGATTTTGAACATTGGAGCTAGGGTCATGCTACAGTAAATTAGATATTGACGATGGAATAATCCACAACTGTATTGAAACAGTTTTTCATCACGATAATTATGTTCAGGTAATATATGTAAAATTTGACAATTACTGGTACTGTTAAATATAATATATGTTATATGATATATGTTATTAGGAAAAAGCTCTCTCCACCAGTAATAAAAAGAACACAATTCCCACGGATGCTTTCTTGGGCTTAAATTGTCCATAAAGTCAAGCTTTGAGTTTTTCCAAAGCTGTTTTTGCTTTCAATTTAATTAGATAGAGTCAATTCAATCTGGACCAAATGTATGTAGTTTTTAGTCTTAATCAAGGCTAATAAACAGGCCTTTATGAGTATGAAGAATGAGAATAAAATTTGTTACTGCCATCTTTAGATTACTGACCCTTTGACAAATCCTCTTTGGTGATTACTTTTTGTATGCTAGATCAATGTCAAAACATGCTATTAATCTTTAACACGTGAAAAAGCGATACATACTGTGTCTAGGAAAAAATCAATTCTTAGCTGACCATGACACGACAGAAGTATCCAGTTAACTCCCCATGTTTGATATTTGTCATAAATTTTGATGTAGATAGGTTCAAAAGTATAGGGGCATGTTAGAGGTAATTGTTTTGAATATACTAATCAGAATGTTATTGCTCCTGGTTTCTTTATGGTTAGAGCCCAAAGAGTTCATGCCAAGCTTTTCTTTTTCTCGTATATTTTTGACTAATTTTCGCATGTATAATAACAAAGACTCAGTTTTTGCATTGTTTTTTTAATTTGGATAAAAAAAAATTACAGCGAACCAAGTTATTGCAGTTTACCGCAAAAACTTGGTTCGCAAATTGTAATCATTAAGTGTTAAACATTGATTTTTGAATCTCTTTTTTTGTAGGAGGAGACGTATACATAACATCAAAATAAGTGATTTGTACTTTCAAGTCGTGTGTTTTAAATTTCTTGGGGAAAAATATTTCGGAAAAATATTTTGTAGTGTACCACTTTGTAATCCCAGCGCACTTTTTAATCTAATCTTGTGGCATTTTGTAATCCCATCGCACTTTGTAACTCATTTTGTTGCACTTTATAATCTTAAACCTATTGCAGTTTTTAATCTTTTCAAGTCGCACTTTATAATCCCTCGGTCTGTCGCACTTTGTATTCTCACCTTGTTACAGTTTGTAATCCACGAAACTTTTTGTGATAGAATATTCATCTCCTGTATTTCTGCGCTTGTTTTCGTTTTTTGTGTTAAAAAAGGGAAAAACAGATAACAGTAACAGGTACACGTCTTTTCCTGTTTACACTACGCGTGGAAATAAATTCTAACAAGTGAATTTCTATTGTTTATTATGTCATTGTATCATTGTATGTTCCTCACATGCTATGGGTTGACCGTAGCTGTGGTAAAGGCACTGGCTAAACATGCCCGCGCTGTGGACCAACCCGTGTACCTTGTGATTGCAAAGCGAACTTTATAACCACAATGTTACACGTCATACGTCGTTAACGTCGTTGGACTAAATGACGTACTAAGTAATGATTGAACTTAAAATATTTGTATTCAGACAAAATTGAAATAAACAGGTGCTTCCAAAACGAAACATGTTTTCTCAAATTTAGTCGATACCGAGAAATAAATACAATGGTTTAAGCATTGCTCATTTCATTGAGTTTCGGACTACGAATAATGCAACTTCTATCCTACGGCCTGTAGTGTTTCTGATACAAGACTAAAAGCGTCAAAGTTCTTACAAAAAGCTCGGCTAAATTAAGGACACAGTTTTACCACATTCCGGGCTTATTGGGCATATAATGACGTTGATAAAAATGCGCATCCATGGAAAAAATATGAAATTATATTTTAGAAGTATGACCAAGACAAGTCATTTAATGTTAAGTTTTTAAGGGCGTGCAAGACATAAAAGCGCCCACGTGTCAATTAATTCTTAAACCGCAAACGTTAAAAGTGTTTGTCTAACTAATATAAGCAGTTTAGTTGAAGAGTTTATAATGTTGTTGCCTAAATCTATGTTTATTTAACGTAAACCTTGAAGGCTTGGTGTTACTTACTTACTTACTTTCCTTGTATTGGGTACGAGGAAAGTTTCCCTTTAGAATGGTTAAGTTGCATCCGATATACCGATGGTTTTAATTTTAGTAGTTGTAATGTAGTTCATAGAAAATACAGATGCAATACGTCGTGTTATGACCACCAATACCACACGGTGCTTAACTAAGATGGTGCATTACTAGTCAAAGTTCTTGAGTCTTGTCTCCGAAATTAGAAAATAAATACGTTTATTATTATTATTTCAAATATTTGTACATGATATAGCCACTTCATTGTTGGAAACAATATTATCAGCGTGGCTCCTGTTTTTGAACGTATACATTATGTGTACGCGGACATTGCCTACCCAATCTCTCTCACATCGCATGGGTTAAACCATAGCTGTGGTGAAGACACTTGCTTAACATGGCCGCAGCAAATTAGAAAATAATGGTTTTTTGAAGCATGAAATGATGGCAATTTTGTATACGTGTAGTTTTCCTTCAAATTGCCTTATTAAAAAAAAGTACAAAAGTATAAAATTGTTTGTGCGAACTGTATAAACGATATTGTGCAAACAATGCAAATAGTGCGAACAGTGCAAACAGTGCAAACAATGCAAACAATGCAAACAATGCAAACAGGGCAAATGTAACATGGAAGCATTTTATTAGTGTAAAATCTTCAGTACGTCTATCCAACACAATATGAGTTCAACATCATATAAACTTAAAACCTTTCCCACCGAACACCATACCCAACCATACCCAATTAACACTATACAAACGAAACATTTTTAACACCCGACACCATACCCACGGATATCAAACCTAACCGACACTTTTCCTAACCGACACCATACCAAACCCGCTCAATATTATACTCACACTTGCATTATGTAATAGCCTACCCTGCAACATACCCACCAAACACAATACGAACCCATCACCACGGTCAAATAAAATCATACCTACTCAACATCACCCGACACCATACCCACCGACACAAAACCTATACCATACCATGACTATCCGACAACATACCCAAGTGAAACTATACACAGTTGATACTATACCTAACTGACACCGTACCCACCCAACACCATTTTCGTTCAATCTAACCCAACACTATATTCGTCCATTCCTGCCCAATACTAACAATGAATTAGTAAACAAAATCGGAAAAAACTTATTTCTAACCAGAAGCTAATAATTTACCTACTAACTGTCACCAAGAAAATTTCACTAGCCACAGTTTTTTTAAAAAATACTTCCATGATAATACTGCCCTGTTTGCACATGAAACATTACACGTAAAATATGCGTAAATAAAAGTTTGTTCCCTTTCCTTTTACCACTTCCTGTATACCTGTTTCATTAGTTGATGGAACCAACCTGAAATGAGGAAAAAATGATCATAGATTTGTTTTATTATTGCATTGTTTTGAAATCATCATCATCATCATCATCACTACAATATGGAGTCGTTGTTTCTAGTGTAGTGCACAGATCCATAACGTAGATATAGGTAATAAAACCAACTAACCGTATTTTTTGCAGGAATTGTTTGCAGCTTCAAATCTCATTTGGCACGCACACAATTCAGTATGAACACCGTTTAACATTGTGCAACGAGCATAAAGATAATCGTACAATGCCCATAGCTCGGAACCAATGAAAACATTGTTGTTACAGTTGATGATGTCACGTAGCCGTTTCTTGATCTGCAACAAAAGATTCAAGTAGAAATAACAGTTTAAAAGCTTTCTTAAAGCAGCTGCTATGGATGAAGACAACTCAAAATTCCTCTAATCCTTAGCAAAAAATGGATGCGGAAGGAACATTTTTAAAGAACAGAATGGGGGAATGTGTGCAAACTTGTGTCGTATTCGCAAACCTAAATTTCCCATTTTGTGGAAAATACTCGTTTTGCATTTTACCCTATTTCCAGCTCAGCAATTTGAAGTTATTCTTCCACAATAAAAATTTGCGCAATGACAATTTTTATTCGTATTTTGCACAATTCTTGAGGTATTATTTGCAAATTCAAATTCCTTTTTTCCAAAAATAATTTGCTTGATGAAAAATAATACTAGAATAATACTTTCAAGTGTGCCACACAGCATTAGATATAAGTAGCAATGTAGCTGCTCAAATACAAACTAACCTCATTCAATCGATCAATCATTGCTTTGACTTGATTGACATGTGAAGTTACCGTGTTCACACTCACTTGTAAACGTTGGAGGTTGCAAGCTATGAAGAAAAAGAAAAGTGCAGTCATAAAAACAAAGTAAACTTTTTAAAGTTAAAGTCAACAACTTCACTTACATTCACAGATTTGATTTTGAATTTCTTTTGTCCAATATGTCAATGTATTAATGGCAGCATGAATTGTGGCGTCGTCTATGTTAAAGTATCCAAGAGCAGGAGCAGTTGTTGGAAATTGAGGAGCTAAACTGCAGTTACATCTCTTTTGAACAGGACAAGCAACTAAATAAAAAACGTTGTGCAATCACGCTGCGAAGCAAAGTATAAGAGTTTAGTCTTACCATTAGGTAAATGTGACCACAAAGAGAATCAAGATAAAAATATTCAAAAATGGCGGCGTGTTGGCGACGGTTGATAAACAAAACAAATTTATCAAAAAAGCCAAAATAATGACATTTATGTCATCGTAATTTAATCAAATGCCGCAAATATGTAGTTTTTGGATTGCTACTTCGGTCATAAAATTATTCGTAGTTTCGTTGCAAAAAAAAAAATATATAGATCTAGCTAAAGTTTGAATTAATTTTTATGCTGTGAATATGCAGAAGGTCAGAAAGTTAAGGTTGTCTTTAGGTTCGACTCAATAAGTTTTATGTACTCCTGCCAATTTATTCCGTTTTTTGCATAAAAAACTCTTATTTTAGTTCGTTTGCCATGTTGGAAAAAAACTCCAGACTGTAAGTTAAATATCTACTAGAGAACATTCTATTTTTGACTTTTCGTGCTTTAGATGCAGGAGGTGTTAAATTGCCTTAATTTTACCAGCGTGATGGGTATGTTTTAAAAACAGCATGACTGTTAAAGCTTCTAAGCGTTCTTGTTATGCTTGAAAATAAATTGACATAACATTAATTTCTGTTTATAATTTCTATAATTATAACTTCAACTTAGATTTTATTTCATTACCCTCTAACCCTACATGCATTTTATTGGCAACTGTACGCACCCCACCAAATGCAATCCCGACAACAATTCTTGGTTCGTGACTTTTCTGTTTCTTTTACTGGACTTATGAGGTTATTTGTCACTTTAGGTAGTAAAATCCTAGTTAAAACCATGTAAGCAAACGAGCAAAAAGGGTGCTTAAACAAACTCCGGTTGTTATGTCATACCTGGGCAGTCAGCAATCTTACAAGTGGATGTGCTTGCAGTTGAACCAACACAAGCATTGCAGCCGTTAGCAAGAAATGGATCATTACACGTGCGACTTCGTGACCTTGCACCCATATCACAAGTCTTTGAGCAGGTACTCCACATACTCCACTGATTCCATATACAAGGAACTATATTGAATACATCAATCCATAACAAAATAAGTTAAATGGTTTTAAAAAACAAAAGTTGTGTAAAGTACACTTACCTGTCCCGAAAACTCTAATCAATAATAGAAAAAATATAGTTACAAGTACACTTATTTTAAGTCTCTAAATACTTGCCTTTTATATAGCTGAAAAAAGCTACGTATATATATTGGCACCATGCATTTAAACCTTTACACAACGTAAGATCAATTCGTTACCTGGACAAATCACACCGACGTTGCAACTTTCAGTTTGTTGCAGAGAGGCGCCAAAGCAGTTGCCATTAAAGCTTGTATTAATACAAAATCTAATCCGAGCACGAGAAGGATTGACTGCAGTGGCTTGACAGGTGCTTGAGCAAGGATTCCATGGTCCCCATTGGGTTAGATTCCCTGATAAAAAGATTCTATGAAATACCCGATTATTGTCGCAAGTAGTTCTAAGAAGTTATCTATTTCAATTTGATTACACTGACTATAATCTCCTGTCATTTACAAGTTCCTAATGGGGTTAGCCAGTGTCAGTAGAGAATAATACATGGATGTACCATGATAAATTCTCATTTAAAAAAATGTCACAATTTGCTGGGCGGATATAGGAAGTTGTGCCACAGATAATTTGCATATGCAGGTGCAGAAGCCACTCATTAAGCGGTCAAAATATCATTATTTACTTGAGAATATAATGTACTTAGTTTTTGAAACGAAGCATGTCAAATAGACACAAAAGTTGCGAAAGTAAATCAAATAATTTTCCTGATTACTGTTTACAGTGCACAAAAATTATTCTTTGCCTACAATAATCTCGTTAAAGCAAACAGAAGAAAACGTAGGTAAGCAGCGCAATGCGTGTAGATAAAAAACGTTAGGTACGTGAAGGTAATCCCTTTATACTGGCACAATATTAAAAAAAAGTTAAAAATTTAAATTCCCTACATTTGTCTACATCCAGTAGTATAGATAAATACATGTTAGCTTTTGTTGCGTGGAGTAATATCTACTAACTATATTAGCTTTTTTTATATCAGGCAATCACATACCTGGACAGCCAACTTGAAAGTTACAATTTTCTGTTTGATTTAACATTGCACCACCACAGTTGCCACCCAGCGTTGCGCCTTGGCATAAACGTGTTCTTGTTGTTGTTGGAGAGGTACTTCCCAATTGACAGGATGCAGAGCAGGTTGACCATTGGGTCCACGCAGTTAGGTTACCTTTAGGTCAAAAAAACTATTAACTCTAATCTCCACGCACTTTATAGTTGTTCTGCTGATACACGAAAGAACACACGGGAAAGGTACGCGTAACATAAAGAACAGTCGAGCAGGTGGAACTGTCCATGGGCTACCAGTTAATACCAATTGTTAATTTAGGAACGTCTTTTACCACAAGAATGGTAAGGTCTTATGTACTAAATTACTCGATCGTTAGCAAATATAAAATATCCATTGTAACTTCATCTCCAAAATTCCAAATAACCTACGTTTTATTTTACGTTCTTATTCGACACGTTTTGATTATAAACCACCTTCTCCGCCGCAAGTAAGACATGGCAAGGCAAATTCCTGCTGCCTAAAGCTAATACTCATACTTTTCTTTGCAGTATGATTGAAAAAGTTGCTTTACGTGCTTTTTGTTGTTCTTTTTTAATTTAAACTGTTTTAGCACAAAAAATAATTTTAAAGCAAAAAACAGATACCGGTCGAGAGCTCAACATGCACAAAAAATTCTCGATATTTACAAGTCCTTGTAGCGTAAGACAGAGTACGGACTATTGTTTAAAAATGGTATGGCCTGTAGTTCTGTGTATCACTGCGAAACATTGTATTGTTTCGAATAACCAATCAAAGACAAAATAATTCTAAGCCAAATAAATGTACAAACCTGGACATGGTACTCCAGCATTACAATTTCTGCTTTCAGTAAGAGAAGCTCCATTGCAATTTCCACCAAAACTTGTATCATTACAGGTACGCGTCCTTATATGTTGAGTAGGTATAACACCAGTTTGACAAGTCTCAGGACAAGTACTCCAATTTGTCCATTGAGATAGATTACCTACATTGAATTTATTCAGGTTCAGTCAGACATTTTCCATTTTTAAAAGAACAATGTTATTTAAATAACTTAACATGTTACCTGGACAAGCAACTTCTACGTTACAGTCAGTAATTTGAACCAATAGAGCACCATTACAATTTCCTCCAAAAGTTGCATTTTCACAACGACGTGTTCTTTGTTGAGTTGGAGCTTGAAGGCCTAATTGACATGTTGCAGAGCAACTACCATACGCTGACCATTGTGTGAGATTTCCTAAACAGTTATTATTTTAGAATATGAAGTTTCTTAGCGAAGGGACAAAAAATATTTCGACAAAGAAACATTTTCAGAAAAATATTTTCGTCCTATAAAAGATTGTACCTTGACAAGGAGCTCTAGCATTACAACTACGTCTTTCTACATTGCTTCCAGGAAAACATCCTCCTCCGTATGTTCCACCACTACATGTTCTTGTTCTGGACTGAGTAGGGGCTGTGTTAACATTCGATTGACAAGTTTCACTACAATTGGCCCATTGACCCCATTCAGACCATTGCCCTAAATTGAATTTAAACAGATTAAAAGCAATACATTAGAATATCATATTGACTTTTGTTTTAGGTATTCTTTTAACAGTTAAGTATGCTTATTCTCATTATTAAGTCATCAAAAAACAAAAGCTCGTTAATTGTAAGATATTCCTAGTATATATTTAGTATACTGTTTTGTCGACATCAGTGTGATTGCTGAAACCATAGAGTTCAAGTGGATTTTTCAACGGGTCACCCATCTATTATAATACGATAACTGTGCATGTTTGACTTTCTTACAGGCAAGGTGAATATCTTCACATTTTCTTAATTGTAGCGGAAAAGATATGTTTTATTTGTTAACCTTTGTAACGCTGCGGCACGGCAATAATGCAGTCAGTATGTTAAACAAGATTATTTCAAAATTGTGCTATGTGCTTCTAAAAATTTTGCTCTTTAACGTTCTAAAGTTAAGTGTTAGAAAATTGAAAGACAAGTATTTCTGAAGGAACAAATAAGTTTTCAATAATTTATTCTTCACTAAAAAATTTAACTGCAAAAACAAAAGTTGCATGAAACTGATTGACAAAAGGTTCGAATTAACCAATCACAATTATTTTAAACAATCACAGTAACTTTCCGCGAGCAAACGTAGAGGTGAGCTGGCTTTTTTAATTCAGCACCTGTTTGTAAAACGAAAATGGTTTTAATGGCTCTGTAGAACATGCATCTCCTTAACATTTAAACCTCCATGATTTGAGTCGACACTTAGCTAAACTACGTTTATCTGCAGATATACCTGGACATGGAACTTGGGCGTTACAGCTCCTTGTTTCTGATGTGGGACCTCCACCACAGTTTCCTGCGCCAGTAGCACCAACACAAGTTCTTGTTCTTATTTGAGTTGGCGGTGATCCACCTTCGTTAAAATGACAAGATGCTGAGCAAGCTCCATAAGACGTCCAATTTGACCAAGTACCTTGAAAAAAATGATTTCCCAAGTATAAAATTTTAATACACCTTTCCCGAATTTCATAAATTATAATAATTATGACGTCATCCATAATTTTATAATGGTTCTGTGCTCTCCAAATAAGGATATTCAGATAGAATATTAAATTATCATGACAAAAATGAAGTTTTTGGAGCAATATAATATTCTGGTTGGATTTTATTTAGATTTAAAGAAAATAATTATTTTGAAAACGAGGCTATTCTTAGGAAGCTCGGCTATATGAAGGGTTTGACCGTAACTCTCAGCTCGCAATAGAGGCAATAGAAATGTTTACGAAATTAGGTAATTTATTCTACCTTTTGCTAAGGAACTTAGGGATAAGAATCATTTTTAGTATCGAGCTTTTTAATTGAGCTTGGCATAATTAGGAAATTCGGGAAAGGTCTATTGCATGAATATATTCTATTGTCATGCACAGTTAAAACATGTGACCATATACCTGCGCAATCTCCTTCAAAGCATGGGGTGGTATTGTTAGCAGAACCAGCACAATCATTCTGTAAAGCATTAGTTACAGGACTTCTACACACTCGTGTTCTTGATTTTACACCACTCGCACCGCAGCTGATTGAACAAGACCCAAACGCAGACCAGCTACCCCAAACTCCACCAACTATATTGTAACAGAATTAAATATATAATGAATAAATCTTTACTAGTCAGTTCTCTCAAACATTTTAGCCTTTATTATGAGGATAAAGATTGGGTTTTAAATTTCCTTGTAAATTGTTTAAAACGCTTATATATAATGTATACCTTGACAAACTTGACTAACAATCCTCGGATGTAATGCAGCCGCATCAATATTAGATAATTCCAAGAAGTTGTTAGCAGTAAATATCAGGGACGAATTCCCAGTGACACGAACAAGTTCAGGAAGTCTTACTTCAGGACCAATTGCACCAACATATACTAAAGCTTCACTCCGCACTAAATTTTCTGTGCTTACACGGACAGCGTCATCAAATACGATATTCTCGTACCCATCCGTGAGAAAAAGTACAACTCTTAGTTCACCTGCACGGTTACATCCAGCACCAGTGTATAATTCACGAGCTTTAAGCAAGGCATCATTAATGGCAGTACCACCAAGTTGACGAGGTAAACCGTCAATTAATGCATTAAAATTTGCTAAATTGCTGGTTGCGGTAGAATCACAAGTAGCAACAATGTTAGCCACATCTCCATAATTGACAACGCCTACTCTGATTCGCGAGTTTGTTCCAAGACCAAGCTGTGCGGCAAAGTTCTTAACGAAAGTTTTTTCTTGACTCCATTCGTCTGGTAGTGATGTTTTGACACTACTGGATGAATCAATGACAATGACATAAGATATGTTGGCATTGGAGCAACTAATCACTAAAAAATGTGTCCATGAAATAAGAGAAAGATTGTGAAAGAGAACATCACGCTACTATTAAATACATAGCATCGAGATTTTGACATTGCGTGGTTTAACTGGCGATAATACAACGCAGTATAAACACGGGACATATATTTTTCGGTTCTTTATAGTAAAAGATCCATAGCATGTTTTTTAGAGCATGTATACCGAAATATTAAAGAGTTTGCTGCATAATCGCTAAAAAATTGGTGGCGCTGAACTTGTCACAAACGTGGTGATCCTAATTTAGTATAAGTTAAAGATATCGCATTGGTCAAATTGTTTCTGCCAAAAAACATACCTAAAGCTACGCGTTAAGAGTTTAGCAACCAGTTTCAAATCAGCACATTTAGAAAGCATGCTTTATTCTAGAACTTTTGTAAATTATCAAGTGCTTTTTAGATATGTAAATATTCATGCTTCCTAACAATTTCCACAAAAGAAATTATATTAGAATGATCTGCACAAAGAAATACAAATCTGGGGATTCCAAAATCTTGACAAATAGCAAAAGTTTCGAAAACTTGCGCCCAAAGACACTTGTGATATTAAAAAGCCTTTTTTTCGTTGCGAGTGTCAGTATCTTAAGAATTGCGAAAAAAGTGTTTAAGCCTTCCACAATACCTTCTTAATAGTTATATAATGAAAATCAAGCATTTCTACCACTGTAACAATGTTATTGTATATTGGTTGCACAACAGTTGTTAACAGTTTGTCAAAATCATGATACGAATGACTTATGCAAAAATTTATAGACGAAGAGTACAAACCATTGCAACTAACACCAGCATTACAATTTCTCTGCTCTAAAGTTGACACACCAGTGCACGTTCCACTACATGTTCTTGTACGAGTTTGTTGTGGAATTGTGTTGCCTGACTGACATGTTGCAGAACAAGGACCCCATTGACTCCATTGTGAAAGAAAATTGCCTAAAATGTAATTTTTTATTGTAAAAAAATACCACTCTTATCATCTGTTTAATCTGAATTTTCTTTATCCCTTAAAATTGTAGAATTGATGTACTTTTTCATCAACTGTCATATCTAGTTTTACCTGTACAAGCATCAGTGTTACAATCTTCTCTTTCCACAACAACAGCGTTATTACAATTTCCTCCTAAACTAGGATTGATGCATGATCGTGTTCTTGTTCTGACTGGTGGGGATGATCCTGGAGTTCTGCATGTTGCTGCACAAGCTGACCATTGCGTCCATTGTGTCAATACACCTATAGTCAAAAACATGTGTTGACAGAACTGATATATTTATGTTGTATCTTTAATGAATTTACAAAAGGTTTTACTACTAACAGTTTCCCATCACTTTATTGATTTACGAGTTTTCCAGTTTTAAAATGACGTCATGAAAGTTTTTGCTTGTTAATAAATTATTGAATTTTTAGCCAAGCTACTGTACTAAATAACTTAAGAAATGTAAACCTACAGTTAAAAAACTTTCAATTTATACCTGGCTAATATGATCTTAGTTTGTAAAAACTAATACTGTTCTAAAATTAAACTTGTTAAATAAGGCTGAAGTCGTGTAACTTTTTTTATTACATTACCATTTTTATTTACAGTTACGAAACTACCAGAAAAACATGTACACCTTTTTCATTACATTTTTCTTGGGGATGCTCAAAACTTAGAATATTGTAAATCGTCAAACCATAGCACTCCTCACATATTATTCCTATGCATATTTCACAAAAAGACGTTCAAGATAATACAACGAGCCGTAACATACACGCATACCTGGACAAGCTACGTTTACATTACAACTTTCACTCTCAGTAGCTGATCCTGGACAAGTTGAGCCACCTGAACAGCTACGCCTTCTTGTTCGTGAAGAAGTGAAACCAACTGGATCACATGTTGCTGAGCAAGCTGACCATTGACCCCATTGTGCCCATTGTATGACTAAAGGAAAATACCCCATGAATAAATTAAATGGAAATAATACCTTCCATATAACAAAAAAAAAATTCAAAAATATCGGTTCAGGCAAATAACTTGATGGTAAATATCATAACCAGAGGCTTAAACATTTTTAAAAAAGAAACAGAGTCGAAAAAAAATGAATGATCATGGTGGCCTTTCGAATGTAAAGTCAAAATATCAATTTTAAAAGAAATATTTTGACTCTTTTTTTAATAATCTCTTCAATAGTCCCTTTTTTAGAAATGTTTAAGCTTTTGGTTATATTATTTACCAAATAAAAGTATACCTACCAGTACATGGAAAATCGTTACAGTTTTCTGTTTCTGTTAAGCTAGCACCACCACAATTCCCTCCATTGCTTGGATTGTCACACCGACGAGTTCTTGTTCGTGTGGGTGTATTAGCACCAGTGGCACGACATGTAGATGAGCATGTGCTCCATTGACCCCATTGAGAGAGGATACCTACAGGAAAACCAATGAGCGTTATAGTTGTATTATATATTTATTTCTGTTAGTAAAATGTTATGTCTTCAGAATACTCCTGATTAAAATGGAATATATATTATGAAAACTTAAACATTTATTGCAATCCCGACCACAAGAGACACTTAAATTAATCAAATTCCATTTCTTATTGTTGTGTGTGCACAAAGCAAGAATGTTGGATCTTCATAATAATAAAATTGATCCTTACTAACATCAATTCACATACATTGCTCTTGCAAATGTTTTAGACCAAAAACATTTGAAAATAGTTGAGCCTATCACCTCCACAAATATTTTTCCGCACATTTCACAAAAAGACGTTCACGCTAATACAATGAGCCGCAACATACACGCATACCTGGACAAGCTACGTTTACATTACAACTTTCGCTCTCAGTAGTCGATCCTGGACAAGTTGAGCCACCTGAACAGCTACGCGTTCTTGTTCTTGAAGGAGTGAAACCAACTGGATCACATGTTGCTGAGCAAGCTGACCATTGACTCCATTGTGCCCATTGTATGACTAAGAAGAAACACTCCGTAAATGTCGTAAATGAAAGTAATGTTTTCCATGCAACAACAAATAAAAAGATACTCACCAGGGCATAAAACATCGTTACAGTTTTCTGTTTCTGTTAAGCTAGCACCACCACAATTCCCTCCAAGGCTTGGATTGTCACACCGTCGAGTTCTTGTTCGTGTGGGTGCATTAGCACCAGTGAGACGGCATGTAGATGAGCATGTGCTCCATTGACCCCATTGAGAGAGGATACCTGCAGGAAAACCAATGAGCTTTATAGTTGTGTTATATATATTTTTTTTGTTAGTAAAATGTTATGTCTTCAGAATACTCCTCATTAATATAAAATATATATTTTGAAAAACGTAGACATTTACTGTAATCCGGATTACAAGCGACAGTTAAATAAATCAAACTTCCATTTCTTATTGTTACTTGTGCACAAAGCAAGAATGCTGGATCTTGATAATAATAAAAAATTGATCCTTACAAACCTTCAATTCACATACATTGCTCAGCAAATTTTAAGACCAAACACAATGGAAAATGGCTGACCTTATTACCTCCAAACCTTATATTTTTGTATATTTTGCAAAAGATTTTTCCGCAAATAAAACTTTGGAAAGATACCCTGTATACAGTTTTGCTATAATAAGCCAACCATTTGAATGTAGTGAATACGATGAGAAAGATGTAAGCAAATGAAATTTTGCTGCAAAGTTAAACAATAAAAATAAAAGATTATGTCTGCAATTTCTAATACCAATAAAGTTCTTTTGAATTTAATCTTTAAGTAGAATACAAATCTTTTCTATGGGGTTCCATGTACCACACGCAGAAACGTTTGCTTATGGTCAGGCCTTAGTAAACCAAAGTAAACTATCTTGTAAACTTAGTTTACAAGATATGCAATTAAACCAAACTTCTATTTCTTCTTGTTGTATGTGTACAGAACAAAAATGTTGGGTATTAAGTGATCTTTACAAACCATCAATTAACGTATTAAAACGTATTAGATTAATTCATACCTGGACAGGCAATATTTTCATTACAGCTCTCACTTTCAGTGTTAGAACCAGGGCAGGTAGCACCACTTGGGCAACTTCTTGTTCGGCTCCGTGATGGTGTGACGCCAGTAGGGTTACAAGTGTTAGAACAAGATGACCATTGGCCCCAATTGGCCCAACCTATTAATGAATATCAATTATACATATAAAACAAAAAACAACAGCTCACTGTAAGACAAAGCACTTATAATTTGCAATTAAATCAAATTCGCTTCAGTAAAAAAATGACTATCAAAAATTATACAAACACGATGTGAAAGTTTGCGAATATTAATATTTCATATATCTATTTGATTGCTGATCATTTATTGGTAATTTCGGATGTTAGTACTAGCTATAAACAGATGTTTTAGTATTTTTTACCAATGAGGCTAATGGACCGTAGCTGGAACGAATTTCCTTATTTTCTATGATCATCAACGCCATGTAGGTTTATTAGATGCAATATACCACACGCCGATACTCTTGCTTATAATCAGGCCTTAATACAGACAAAATAGCAAAATACTGAAGTAAATGGACAGGGTAAAAAAATTATATAACTACCAGTTTGTGAAACAGTACAGTATGTCGAGGTTAATGCAGCGTATAATGTATCAATATCATAAGTTGCTAAATCAGCAAATTGTGTTGAAAAAACTCTATCAGCGCTTCCGGTAAGCAAAGCTACCTTTGCTACGTCAATAATATTTCCAATTGCCAGAGCATAGATAACATATCCAGCATTTCGAAGATTAGTTGCAGTAGTTACCACCTGGCTAGGGAATATATTTTCATCTCCATCAACCATTAAAAAGATTATTTTATTTTCTCCTGTTCTTCCACATCCATTTCCTGACAATAATTCTTGTGCTTTGTCTAAACCGCACTTGATACAAGTTGCACCAGTCATGATGTTGACTCCATCTACCAGTGTATTAAAAGCACCCGATGTAGCAGCGTCGTTACATCTGATATGTATTTGACTACTACTTGCAAACTGTACAAGCCCAGCATTGCTGTTTCCAGACACATCAATTCGGGTAATGAGTCGCTTAATAAAATCTTTTTGTTGTTGAAATTGATTCGCATCAACGCTGGACGAGCCATCCACAGTGACTGCAAATGATAGCGTTGCAGTAGAGCATGGAACTAACTGACCTAAGAAAAGAATCTTTTGTATACTTTTCATGTGTAAATGTCCTACGAACCTTTTTCGTGACGCTTTTTAGTTCTTAGGGTAAGGAGCCTTGGCTTCTTTCTTACTTACTGGTAACAAAGAAGATATCAGGCTGCAGTGCATTATGTTATGGAAGATCGCAAAATGTAGGTCAAAGTCTATATCTATTGGGAATGAAGTGATAAAACAAATAATGTATCCGACTAATTCTAAAAAGATGCTTGAATACTTCATTGCGTCATTGCTATGTTCTTCATAAAGTACTTATTCTATAATAAATTTTAATGCTTAGAAGCTGGGTATTTCACGGTTACATAAGACGAAATGAATAAGATCAGGGTTATTTTTACCTTTACTTCTTGCTGCCATTATTGCAAGTAACAATACAACGTGTTTCATATTTGCCATATTGATCTAATGAGAAAAATGTTATTATGATTGGTATAAACTATTTTTTTTTCCAAACAAATTCCAACTCACAATATAACTAGTCGTGTGCTCGGAAATTTGCCTATCGCTACTACCGGCTACCCTGTTTCGTCCACAATCTGGGAAGCATTTGTACCAAGCATTATAATGTAAAAAATACAATTAAGTCTATTCCCGCTCTCGAATTTGTCGCTGTCTCGAACAAATTTTAATTGCCTTGCCGATTTTTTTTCGTATTTCTTTAATACAAACGTAGAATCCCGTATAAAGAAGATTCAAAGAGCCCTGGCATCGAATTTGTTCTTCATTCTTTCTTTATCTAAAACATTTTTTGCATCAACTCCAATTAACCTCCTTTATGGTATCCTGTATGGCTATGATTCTCACTGAGTTTTAATATTTATCAATTAGCCAACTGCGTGTTAAATTTTTAAACCCCATATCTCTCAAAGGCTCTGATATTGGCTTTTACTCGAAACTACCCTTAAAAATCTCTATGAAATGCATATAATCCGGAAAATATAATAACTCTTGTTAGGATTATCCGTAGAGTTGAAACTCACAACACAACATTGTTTCATCCAGTAGAATCCCAGGAGCGGATCTAGGGTTGTTTTCTGCTTAGGCAAAATTTGACAGATTTTTTGGCAAAGTAATATCAAGGGTTGTGGTGTTGTACGAGGTAAAGCGGGCGTTTTGTGTTTTTGTTATAAAAGTGTCTTTATAGCCCAATAAATAAAAGTAACCTCCGTAGTTTAACACTGGTATCCTCGCTAAAACATGCGGATGGAAAACGCGTCCGTTTAGTAAATTAGACTCAAAACAGGGTTAGCGTTGCCATAATTCCTTTCAATGGTATCATCTTAGCATCTTTTTTACGTTTTACGCATTTAATACGAGTACAAGTAATCGCCAAGTTACAAATTTGGGGAGTTACTTTTATTTTAAAATATACAAGTCTAATGGCTAATAATACAACAAAAAATTACATTACAAGACAATTTTAGGAATAGATAGTCAACAGCAGTGCAACGAAGAATTATTGTTTGGAAAATTACAGCCTGTGTTAACAACCTGCAAATGCAAAAACAAAAGCAGCATGTGTAAGATAGCAACGCATAATAAACGTCTACAAAAAGTATATAGTAGTTACCCCTTTTGAAGTTAATATAGTTTATTATTAAGGTCACTGGTGCAGTTTTGCACCAATTTCTATTAAGCATTAATTTTATTGTTAAAAAATTTCCACAAAGGTTAAGCAGTTTATTAAGCCAGAAAAGAGTTAAAAATCAGAAAAATAACATCAAAACATTTAACATGTCTGCATATTATTTACCCTCACATGCCCCTGTCAACTGTGTTTAAAAGTATTTTAGTACTTTGAAATCTTAGGTCAATTCTGAAGATTCTTACATAAAAAGCAACATATATACAAATTCTACTCATATGCAAAGTTAACATGACATTTTCATTGGTTTGCAGTCTGTAGCAGAACGTTCTTAAACATGCAATTCTTGTTTCGATCTGTATCATTTTACGTGAAAATCATTTCTATCAGTACAAGTTATTTTGATATCATATTCATCCATTTGATATATAGATATATATCCATTGTGTACAGTTTTCCAATATTAAGGATTCATAATGAACTTGTTGTCGTCACCTGCTTAACAGGATCACATATCCGAGTGCGTATGATTTCAGAGATTGACAACATTTGTAATATCTGAAAATCCCCAGGGAAAGAGGATCTACAGACCCAATCCCGTTTAGCTTAAACGTTTGCGTTTATGAAAGAGCTGTCCTTTAGTTATCTTACAAGAATTATCCTTTTCCACACGGACACAAAGATACACAGTTGCATAAACGGCTATACGAAGACTGTGACCTTAAGACAATAAACAAAAAACTAACAAAATTCTAACTAATACACATGCAGCTTAGCAATACTCTATACCAGACTTAACATGCACCTGCAAACATTTTTTTTGGCCGCCAAGACAGTGTTTACATAAATTGCCTCAGTTATCTCGTTTAGCATTGGGCTTTAATAAACAAACAATCCATTTGATCATGGTCAAGTTAAAACCTTTTGTTTTGATAAGAAAGAGAATTTTTTAATCACACGTTTTGTAAGAACATCTGGTGGTTTACCAATTTTAAGAATAGTTCTTGACACAAAAGTGCCTTAAATCCAGCAGCAGTGAAAACTAAAATATATGAAGTATTACTTACTTTAAAGCAATGTACAGTAGACTCCCGGTTATTCGAACCTGCACTTATTCGAATAATTCGGTTATTCGAAGTGAGATGGCGTTCCCCTTGGATCTGCTTACCCAACTCAGGCAAAAACACTCTCGGTTATTCGAACTTCAGTTATTCGAATAATTCGGTTATTCGAAGTGATTTTTATTCCCCTTGGGGTCAATTATAGGCTAAGTCACCCTCAGTTATTCAAATTTTTCTTATTGGGAGATCGTCGAGTGAGAACATTGATTTTCAGCGATTAAAACACTTTTTTTCTTCAAAAAATCAGGTTTCAATATTCATGGTTATTTACACTCTTCAAGCAATTTCTTCAAAAGTTCAATATTCTCCTTCGGTCCAGAGAATTGAAGCAAACAGGGGATCCTCAATCCCTTATCATCTCCAAAGTTAGTTCTTTTCCCTGTCACTTTTACTTTGCAAGTACACAACATCTCTGACTTCAGAAAGTAAAATATCGTTTTGGCAAATTTTCCTGTTTTTCCTTTAGGCAAATGACCAACAATATCTCCTTTTTTGCAGACCGCCACTGCATATTTGTCTACCACAATGCCTCAATTACTTAAGAAAAGTCCATCCCATTAAGGTTAAGTTGAAAATCTGGCGGGAAAACGAATTTTTTAGTTATTCGAACTCCCGGTTATTCGAATTAAATTCTTATCCCCCTTGAGGCTTCGAATAACCGGGAGTCTACTGTATTTATTGTCTTTTGCAGAGGCAGGATGAAGGTTTGGTTTAAGACAACAACATGGCACACGTAACAACAACACTTCCCTCCAGAATTTCCAATCCTTTTAATATCTGAAAGGGTTTCCAAATTCAAAAATTCTTTATTTAACTTAGCTAGCATACAATTACTTTGATTTATTCTAGCCACTTGAGGTGCTTCCTGCAATTGGACCTGACCCAGCTAAACCATGTTGAAAAAGAAGCATCCACTTGTCGTGCATGTAACCATACCCGTGGTCGTTTTAGGCGTTTAAAATTAACACTCACGTACGTTTTAGGCGTTTTTTCTTCCCATATCAAAAATTCATTCATTGGAACTTGAAAACCCGCGGACGTTTTAGGCGTTTTTTCTTCCATCTTTGATTTTCATTCATTCGGAACTTTAAAAGCCGCAGACGTTTTAGGCGAATCGACATTTTTGCCTAAGATCGCCCCGGATTTGCTTTTGAGTAAAATATCAATGATAAAAAAATTGATAAAACGCCGCATCGTCATGATGTCGAAATGAGCAGGATGCCAAAAACAAATTAACAAAAATAATTCTGTTTTTAGCGATTATTAATGTTTTTTCTACGGCCACAAAATTAGGCTTAGGCAATTGCCTAGGCTGCCTAAACCTAGATCCGCCCCTGAATCCTTCTGCAGGTTTTGGATACGTGATTAATACAATTTGCCGATTTTTTCGGATTTCATCCAAAAGTCTGAAAAAAGCTGATTTGCGGACAATTTTTCGCAACTTTTTATGCGAACTATGTAAAATCCGGAAATTATGCCAAATAACTTTGATTTAGCCTTTAGAATTTATTTACAGATTACTATTATTAATACTCTACACACCATGTGTTGTTATAATTGTCATATGCAACAAAACAAATGAGAGTTTCTAGCATAGATAAATCTTTTAACGCTATTCCGTCGGGGGGTTTTCGAACATATTATGACCAATAACTTTTCATGTGCTTGTCCAAATTGAACCAAACTTAGTACACTTATAACACGTCACAAAAGGAACAAAATGGCAGCAACAAATTTTTGATTATGTCAGTACTTTTTCTATGACGTCATCAAAAGCTTGAATTTCGTTCAAAATACCACCATCTCCTTAAAATTCAATTACTTTAGTTTTAGAGCGAATTCTTACATTCTATTTAAATTTTCTAAAAAGCCAAATAAAAGTTATTAAACACTCTTTCCGGATTTTACATAGTTCGCACAAAACGTTGTAAGACATCAGAAGGAATCGGAAAATTGGATTAATTACGTGGAAAACATGTAGAAGGATTCTACGTAATGAAAATAACCTGATTTCTTATGTTGAAAGGACTTGTAAAATTTGAAAAGGTAATTATTAAAGAGCTAACATACGTACATAACAATTATCACAGTATTTGATACCCTTAACATTATTGTAATCATAAGCATGCATTGGGCAAAAAAAATATTCTTCCCGGTTTTTTCATTTGCCTGAATAATAATTCAAAAATTGGGGTTATTGACTTCTTTGTTCAAATAACCAGGGAATTCGAATAATCGGGTGTCCGAGTTAAAACGTAAGGCTTTCTTGTAGCGCATGGACTGGTTATGGAGTTCGCTTCGTAATCAGAAGGTCAGTGCTTCGGTCCACAGCGCGGGCATGTGTAGCTAGTGTCTTTACTACAACTACGGGTCAATCCATGCAATGTGAGGAAAATTGGATAGGTAATGCCGGTGTATACTTAATGTATACATTCCAAACACAGGACCGACATTAATAACAGTGTTTTAATCACTGAAGTGGCTATATCCTGTATAAATTTTCGGAATAATAATAATAATAAATACTGAAGGTACCGCAAAGAAAGTTTGAAAAGTTAGGGAATTTATAAAATCTGGAGTTCTAAAAATCTACAATTGATTGTAATTAAAAATAGATGCAACAAAAAATAATACACATACCTAATGGCTTCTTGACAGACCGCTTTTCAATCTGTTTTCTGTGTAAATAAGGAGAGTTGTTAATTGATGGCAATGTATATGCCTAAATTGGATTACCTATTCATAAAAGAATGAAGATAGCTATAGAATACAGTATGATCAGGAATTTTTCGTATTAAATGGATTTGGTCGTTTTGTAATTATGCTTTAATCTCTCTGATGCATATCACTGATTTTGTATTATTTCTGTTTTTGTTTATAAACATCTTTTTCATGATTCACGCACCTAAAAAAAACTTTACCGGCAGCACTTTTCAGCTTTTTATCCAATCATAAAGGAATCCTAACAAACTCAGGAGACGGAGTTGTCGCTTAAAACAGGTCGTTAGACTTGGTGTTCTATGTTTTATCTTCACTATTTCAATTGCATCGTCAGTGCGTCTTTAGATAAGGAGTCTGCGAATTTTGTTTACAACGTTCTGCTTGTTAAGAAAGGATGAGAAATGAACGGTGACGTTTTTAAGGACATTTAATATAGCGAGAGTATTAAATCGAGAGCTACACACTATTGTTCAATATAAGAAACTGCTGAACTTTTTCATGACAAATTTTGTATTGGCTTATCCAATCTCTAACCACTAGAAGAAATCTTTGCACATATAATGAATCTAGATGTAGGATAATTATTCTTACAAAAATCCAAATTCATTAGCAAGTTAAATTTCATATTTAACCCTATTGCGCCCTCACTCCTTCATCCCATTACCCTATTTTTTGTAACATTTAATGACATAGTTTTGTAGTTTTTCCGGGGGTAGTTATTTCGCTCACAGGAGGTTATACCTGAAAAATTATGAGATTATTCTATTAATATGCTAATCCTTTTTACACTGTCGTACTTTTTGTTTACTAAATATCTAGAGTAATTTAGAGTCTATTTTGCAGACCAGAATATGTGTAATTGTTTTAGATTATAAGTACTGATAACTACTTAATTCTCTTGACATAAAATATTGGTTATTGTTATTCACATCATCATCGAAGGGAAATGGTAATCTCTGTGTCCAACTTGCAGTGTGTGGATACTTACTGATCAGACACTATTTTCTTTCAACATTAAAATCTAGAAATATTGTTTTGGTTATCTTTACTAATTAGACCAAACCAATTACAGCATCAAGCAATTAATTCTTACGAAAACAATACTAGTTTAAACGCACACAAGAAAAATGCTGAGTTTTATGACAAAGATAGACCCATTCCCAGTGATGTGACAAAAATCTTTAGGGTTAAAACACACACACAGAAAATTAATTAAAGGCTTTCCCACTATCCGATTATCTTCAAGCCTCAAACTATGTAAAATATGTATACAATCTATATATACAACTACATAATAACAAGCTGGATTACTTGTGTTTAAAGCGATATAATACCGTCGCGTAGAATGTTTTCACGGGGAGCGACATTTTGTTTTTCGTTTTTTTCGCGGTTATTTATTCCCTAACCCCCTGACTGCATAAATGCGTTATTTTGATTTGTTAAAAAAAACAATAAATTATAATTATGTGTGACGTTCTCGTTATATAATAATTAAGCCCGCATGGTCTGTGATAAAGTTTCTAGTGCTTTCTCTTCTTTACAAAAATCTTCACAAAAAAGTTCGTGCTGCGGAAGAACTTTTTCATGCGCAAGTTAGTCTTCAGTCCGTTCTTTTTGTTTTAATTGTACAAGGGTTGAAGACTATGCTTTAAGTTTATCTAGTTGGGCATCATTGCGATAAACCTTATTAAGTTAACAGGGGGTGGGTAAAATTGACAAACTTTGATTTTTTAAAAAAATCAACAATTAAACCTCTCCTTTCTTATTATCTTTTGTGAAACCATAGCTTTATTAATGTACAATTCTTAGATAATCGTAGTATGAAACAAAATAGAAGTACAAAACAAGATTGCCTATATCTCCCACGAGAATGCTATCTGGTTAATCTCTCGCACGAAACTAAACATATAAACATTGGAACTTCAAACTAGTAGAAAGAAGAAAGTTCTTGTAAAAACGACGCGAAAATACACACAATTGTATATCTACTTATTATAAGCTTCAAATAACCTAAAGCTTGCTTCAGTACTCTTTTTTGTATTAACACTATCTTTATCGATTATTAATTTTTCAATTCTTGCATTATCTATGTCCCCGAAGCGATTCATTTTTGTTTCGATTTCTTTGTTTTGATGTTTTTGTAAAAAGAATTTTCTCGACAAAAAAGTTCCCGCCATTTCACGTGTTTGGAAATCGACCAATCAGAAAACAGACCACTAAGAAACAACCAATCACAGTTAATTACGATAAAAATTAATGAGGCGGAAAGGATAAAATCAAAACATGCGTTTACGAATGTTTTGTCAAAACTATTGTTACGTCACAAGCATTGAATAATACGGGTGGAATACGATTATTTATTCAATGGCTGTTTTTGCTTACGGGTATATAATAATAAAACTTAACGACTGTCAAACGCATTTTTGGTTGTTAAATATCTTTTTGGGAGGTCAATTTGTCAAAAATAAGGTATTTTAGCCTGTTTTAACCATGTTTTGATAGCGCATTTTCCAGGTGAATTTCTTTATAGTTTTTAATAGGTTTAGGTTTTCTACAGAGCTTACGTGCTATATTTATGGAATCACTGACTGTCAATGAAAAATATGAAGTATTCTTAGAAAAATGCACCTCAAAGAAAGTAGAAATCGGATGTTTTGTGTCGTGCACCATATATTTTCACATGTGAAGTCGTTCTACTCTGAGAAAACCCCCTGTTTTTTGATTTTTTTCTAAAATGGTAGCAAAACATGTCGTTAAATTCTACGCGACGTTTATAATTTTGGACCTCCCATATAGTATTAAAATTACTTCGTGCTGTCAGGTGGGATAATGTACACAAAATAGAGATGCAAGCAGTATGTACAAGGTGCAAGTATCTGAGTGAGACTTTAAAGTAAGTAAAAAAATAATGACGGCTCCAAATTAACCTATTGTTAAAAGATTGTTTACATTCCACATTTTTAACTGATAAGGACAGAAAAACGTCTTATACAAAGATTAGGATAACCTAAAATACAATAGCATTTCATATGGCAACCATAATATGAAAAGCTGTACATTAATGTAATTCTTGAAATAATTCTTCAAATAACAACTATTTTATTCATCACATAGTATTAAAATCATACCCTACATCATTGGTGCAACACATAATATCATAGTCGATTTTTAAAATTTACATAAGAGCACACAACACTTTTTTAAAGAAGTAAATTTCATATAAAACTATTCTTGTTAGAACTTTTATTTAATATATTTCGTACAGGTGTTAAATTACTGGAAGGTGAAGTTTGCGTCTGTGAACAATGACATGTATATAATTTATAATGGCTTAAAGGGAAAGTTAACCCAAAAATTTCTACAGCTGTCCATAAAATGCGTGCCAACAAAAAATATTCGAAAGTAGGCTGTTTGATACGACTTTGAGTACATGGGCAAACAAAAAAAGGAAGATGGTTGGGTCAAAATTAAAATGTCTATCAACCGCTGAAAAAAAGCATTATCGGGAGAGTCTCTCAGTCTGCATACACAACATATAAAGAAGGAACTAACAGAATATGTAAAGTGCCTTTTCAATTATAACAAGACGTATGATATACGCAAACAACCTCGCGAATAAAGTTTACAAAAGGCTGTCTATCAAATTGGGATTTTTGTTACGAAGTTAGACACGACATATTTTACTATTCAGTTACGCAATAATTGTTACACACTTATTTTTCAAAATTGATTTGTGAGACCTTCCTGAACGGAAAATTCCTCGAACTTTTAATTTTCGATGGGTCCGTCTTGGGTGAACCGACTGACAGGAAGAAGAAAGACCACAAACCCACAAACCTCAAAATTTGCAAAATTCATTAATTCAGTTAATTCTGCCTACATTCACTTTTAAAAAGTTTGGTGGAAACACCTTTATTTACTAGTTAGTTAAACAAGTGTTTTGAACACTTGTCTTATCTTTTTAAAAAAGAAAAAAGAAAAAAAGGTAAAAATAGTTACCAAGATGAGATTCGAACACACGACGACTCCCGTGTCGGTGCTCAGAAAGGCAAAAATTTCCATTCTTGTAGGACACATTTGCGTTTTAATACAAGCTCACGAGCTTGTAATAAAGGACACAAAAGTTAAACAAAAACAAAGTTTAAACAAGCGCTTTAAACAAACGTCGAGGATTGTAAAAAACTCAAGAATTTCTGTTTATTAGAATAAACCTGGGAGTTTTTTCACCGCTTTCTGCTTTCTAAACAACCTTTACGTCATAAATAGCGCTGAATTAGCCCTTGTAAGCATCAAAAGAGACCGAGACTTTGACCGAAATTTCAAAAGAAAAAAGTTTGAGATTATCCCTGTTAGAACTACCAAACAAAACTAAAAGCTTTAAAATTCGCTTTGCTCAAGCGAAAATAACCTTATCTACTATCTAAAGTTCATGCGGGACAATAATAACGCGATATTTAGTGTAGTCGTTGTAGGTATCTGGCAGGTTTTTCTTGGCGAAAACAACTTTGAACACATTTTTACGTCATAAATCATGCCATATTAGCTTTTGTAAACCTTAAAAAAGACGGAGAGGAAAAGGAAAAACATACGTTTTTAAATTTTTCATGTTAAAAAAAGTTAACTCCTGCTTTAAGTAACCCAAAACCATTATATATAATTTTTTTACAATTCAAGGTTGAAATCCTTAAAAATTCTTAGTATCTCTTACTAAGAGCTATTAACATTTTCTCGCAGTTAAAACTCATATTTTTTGGCAATAAAGTATTTTTATTGTTTACATTAAGGTATCCTTCGCAAACAACAAAATTATTAATTTAATTTTTCAATGATGATCCTTAGAAATGTTTTTTGTAATTAGAATAACCATTCTGTTCTTTGTTTAGCTAAATTAATGTCAGATTAAAAGGAATAAGACTTTCTACAAAAGGCTCAACATCGAAGATTGCTGGAAGTATTAAAGAGATGACTCATTTTGGTTGATTTATAATTACTTGGTTCATTTAGAATTACTCTTTTTGACATTTCGGTTTATTGGCAAGGGCGGTATGAATTAAAAAGATATGATAAAATTTTGTAAATAATAATATCGTATCGTAAATTATTGATTATTTACATATTATGGTTAAACTTTTGTGGGAGAGGACGGTATGCAATATAACGAAAAAATGGTTTTGTTACATTAGAACTAACTACTCGCAAATCGTTCTTTTTGTGGCATATCTGATAAAAAGAAAATTCATAGAGTGAAGTATACAACTTAACACATTAGTTGTTAATATTTAACATTGTGTAAAACCTTTAAACAGAATGACCGGACACAATACACTTATTGACATATTTTAAATAATGCACACGTTTTGGAGTTTTGTGGTAATTCTTTTTTGTATGACTCCATGAAATATGCTGGATTGGCATATTTTTAATTTAAATTTTATTTTAGTATTTTTAAGCTGTTGTTGAACTCTAACTTAGCAGATTTAACATTTCTAAGGGCATACTACTAGTCCTATATATTATACATTATTTTATGGAGTAGCTGGTTAATTCAATTTTTACCTTATATTTATGAAAATTAACGGAAACAAAATTTCAGTCCCTTTTTGAAAATAAAAATAAAAAGGCTTCAACTTCGTTCAACATCCACATCTCAAAATTTTGCTTTGAAAGCGAACGTCAAATTTACGCCTGACTAGCTTAAAAATTTCAAAAATTCCAATTATCTCGTAACCTTATCATTTTTCGCTGCGTAACAACCGTTCTGTGGTCAAAGAATCCTGGAAACGAGGTTCGTTTGTTACCTATGTTTTTTACCTATGCAATAGCCATATGGGATCAAAATAAGCAAAATGTTACATTTTTACGGGCCGTTGAACAATATTATTCTTTAAAGAGAATAGCTGAGAGTGTTTTTCGTACTAGCTATATCAGCATGCCGTTTTATTATATGAAACTATATGTCCATGTAGTAAAATTCCCTATGTATGCAAACATATAGGTTATAGGGTTATGATAAATATATGAAATTTGTGATAGGGAAAAGGTGGACGTTCACACGAAACTGAATCTATCCGATATGCAAAACGGAATGATTTCGACACCCAAAGTCAAAAAAAATTGCTCTGGTATTGGGAAAGCATGGTGTAATTTAAAGTATCGATTCAAAATGTGCTCATGGTCGTTCACAATGCAAGAAAATTAAAAAAAGAGAATAAATATACGAAGTAATGATGTTCGCAAGAGTATATCTTGTCCGTCAATTTATTATCACATGATCAAGTTCTTAGTGCACATCAACACAGTTGGTCTGCAGAGCCATTGTGATTAATTACATTGTTCGCAAAACAGGAATTTTATAACTAAATATCTTTCACGATATTGTCGTCATGGCAATAAGACTTTATCCAAGCAAGGAGTTTAGTAAAAGGGAGGTACATCTCAGCGGTTTCTATTAAAACTATCCGTTGCTTATCCACAAGTTGATGTATCGTTATATTTGCATGACATGAACATCATTTCTTTAGTGAAAATTACCTGTTTGTTTTGTAAGTCAATGGATTGAAAATCAGTTTTTGGACTTTTGGACTTTTTGGTTTTGATTACATATGCAGAAAATAAATAGAATCAGCCAAACCCACCCAACACTATATTCGTCCATACTTATCAAACACCGTACTCACCTAACAACATGTTCGTCCATACTCACCCAATGCCGTTCCCATCCAATACCATGTTCGTCCATACTAACCCACCACTATACTCGTCCATCCTTGGCCAATACTAACAACAAATTAGAAAAAAAATCGGAAAAGACTTACTTTTAACCAGAAGCTAATTTTTACCTACTAACTGTCACCAAAACAAATTTACTAGAATACTTCCATGATAATACTGCCCTGTTTACACATGAAACATTACACGTAACATATGCGTAAATAAAAGTTTTCCTTTTCTTTTACCACTTCCTATATACCTGTTTCATTAGTTGATGGAACCAACCTGAAATAAGAAAAAATGATCATCGATCACTTTTGCTATTGCTTTGTTTTTAAAATCATGGAGGCGTTGTGTCTAGCTTAGTAAAAAGCTTCTTTTAAGACAGATATATAAAAATGTAAATAATAAATAACTCAACTAACCGTATTTGTTGCACGAATTGTTCGCAGCTTTAAATCTCATTTTGCATGCAGACAATTCAGTATAAACACCGTTTAACATTGTACAACGAGTGTACAGATAGCCGTAAAACGCCCATAACTCGGAACCAATGAAAACATTGTTGTTACAGTTGATGATGTCTCGTAGCCGTTTTTTGACCTGTAATAAAAGATATAAGTACAAATTAATGTTCGCAAGGTGCATTATAGCAGCTGCTTGAAGATAGACGGATCGAAAACCTTAGAATAAGAGGGATACAATTAGCTGTTTACGGTTACTCCACCGCAATAAAAGTATACACATTCGCAATTTTTTATCTGTATTGTGCACATTTTCTAAGGTCAACTTTGCAAACTTAAATTCTTTTGTCCACCAACAATTTGCTTGAGGATGAAAAAATAATAAAAACAATGGAGCTACTCAAATATAAACAAACCTCATTTAACGATCGATCATTGCCTTGACTTGTGTAACATGTGAATTGACAGCGTTCACACTCACTTGCAAACACTGAAGATTGCAAGCTATTAGGAAAAAAAGTGCAGTATCAAAAACAAAGAAAAAGTTACTAGCATGTAACAAATTTCAGGTGAATATCATTGTATATCAAAATTTAGAACAACTTCAACAAATTCACTTACATGCACAGATTTGATTTTGAATTTCTTTTGTCCAGTAAGCCAACGTATTAATGGCAGCATGAATTGTGGAGTCGTCTATGTTAAAGTATCCCAGAACTGGAGCAGTTGTCGGAAATTGAGGAGCCAGTTGCATCTTTTTTGAACAGGACAAGCAACTAAACAAGAAACGTTATTTTTTTCAAAAAGGTATTGTCGTACATTAATATCACTTTACTTTCTCCCATTGGATTAAGTTAAAAATATATTAAATTTTGAATAAAAAAATCCGAGGGTAACCGTCTTCTGATTTTATATACATTTTATTGGTAACTGTACGCACCCCGCCAACCTCAAACCCCGACACCCATTTTTGGATTTGGATTTTTTGGAAGCAAAGGAGTCAAAAAAGTAACTTAAACAAACTCTGGTTTTTACATCATACCTGGACAGTCAGCAATCTTACAAGTAGATGTGCTTGTACTTGAACCAACACAATCATTTCCAGCATTAGCAGAATAAGGGTCAGTACAAGTTTGACTCCGTGACCTTTCACCCATATCACAAGTTTTTGAGCAAGTACTCCGCTGGCTCCATTGATTCCAAGTACCAGGAACTATAAACAGAACATTCTTGAAGGAGAACAGAAGGAACTTAGAAGAAATTTTTGTTTAAACAATTTGAGTCAAGATCGAGATCTATAAAGTCGTGTACTTAAAAGTATATTTAGTATATTAAACTTTCATCGATAATAAAAAAATTGAGATTTTTAACGTTCCACTGTGTTTAATAAAAAAAACAAAAAGGGTTGTCATGATAACATCTGCTATCAATAATGGGTTACCTGGACAAATCACACTGAAGAGACATCGAAACAGTTACCATCGAAGCTTGTATTAATACAAAATCTAATCCGAGCTCGAGAAGGAGTTATAGTCGTATTGGCTTTACAGGTGCTTGAGCAAGAATTCCATGGTCCCCATTGGGTAAGTGTTCCTATCGAAAAAGTTTAAAAAAAATATAAGGGAATAAAAAAAAGGATGTGTTAGGAAGATATAGAAAGTTATAACAGATATAATTAGCATATTCATGAACGAATACAGAGACCTCCTAAATAATGGCACAATATTGTGTGAAGTAATACCTACCAACCATATTAGCTTTCTTATATCAGACAATCACATACCTGGACAGCCAACTTGGAAGTTACAACTTTCTGTTTCACTTAAAATTGAACCATCACAGTTACAACCTTGTGTTGCTCCTTGACATAAACGTGTTCTTGTTCTTGTTGAAGAGGTACCTCCAAGTTGACAGGTTGCAGAGCAAGCTGATCATTGGGTCCATTGAGTTAGTACACCTTAGATAAATAGAAATGTCAACTCTATGCTAATACGCTAGAAGTATACCTTAATATTGTAATGCTAAGTTTCTTTGATATTTTATAGTCATGCAGGATCAGTCAGAGGTTTAATCAAGGATTCTTAGTTCGTAATTGTCTTCCATTTTACTATTTAAATAACGAAGCTAGCTGGACAAGCAACTTCTACGGTACAGTCAGTAGATTCAATCAATAAGGCACCATTACAATTTCCTCCAAACGTTGCTCTTTCACAAGTACGGTTTTTTTGTTGCGTTGGAGCTCGAAGGCCTAACTGACAGGACGCAGAACATGCACTGTACCTGGACCACGGAGTAAGAATTCCTAAATAAAGTTATCTAATTAGAAAGAATATGTAGATAATGAAAACAAAATGTGTCAGAAAAGGAGATTTAGTGTACCTTGGCATGCAACTCTAACATTACAATGTCGTGTGTCTACGGCACTGCAAAGTTGTTCAAAAAGTTTCACCATTACATGTCCTTGTTCTGGATTGAGTAGGGGCTGAGTTAACATTTGATTGACATGTTTCACTGCAGCTACCATACGCACCCCAATTAGACCATTGACCTAGCAAAGTACATAAGATATGATTGTGAATGATGGGCATTGTTAGTTATATCCAATTGCAAAATCATACCGGCACAAGACAAGAAGGAAAAGTATAACTGCACTTTTTAGTAAGACGTAAAGAATTTCCACAGTGTCAGTTGTTCCAAAATGCATTAGGTGAACAATAAAAGTACATACCTTGACAACCAACTCCAACATTACATGTTCCTGGCACTGTAAGACTTGCACCACCACAGTTTTCACCAAATGTGGCACCGACACATTGTCTAGTCCTTGATATTGTAGGCGTAACATTTGGATTGCTTTGACAGTTTTCGCTGCAAGCACCCCATTGCGCCCATTGCGTTAGTGTACCTTTATTTATTAGTCAAAATAATTAGTGAATACTCATTTAAAAAAGTAGAGCCGACATGAGTGAGATATATACCAAGCTACTTCTACGTTACAATCAGTATTTTGAACCAATAAAGCACCATTACAATTTCCTCCAAATGTAGCTCCTATACAACGTGTTGGAGCTTGAAGGCCTGATTGACATGTAGCAGAGCAATCACCATACACAGACCATTGAGTGAGCATTCCTAAACAGTTTTTATATTAGAATATGAATTTGCCTTAGCGAATAGACAATAAGTATTTCACAAAAAACAAGACAAGAAAGCCTAAAACACATTGTACCTGGACACGGAACTACAATATTACAACTCCGTGTTTCTACATTACTTCCAGGAGAACATATATAGCTAATGTTAGCTTTGAGGCTCCATCACTTAGCATAATTAGCTCTACCCTATCAAGTTATGTTGTTATTCCTCTTTTCTAGCTATCTATACCTACCTTAATTGTCAAAATCCTCTTCTTTTTGGAGCACGAATTATGATGGAATAAGCTAGCTACAAAAATCACAAAAAAGACTTCTTGAAATTTTATGATAATGTGACACATTTTTATACACATAGAGAATAATAAGACAAGTGAAACGAATTTTATAAAATTTAAAGTGTGTGTGTTAAGTTATTTTTTATTGTTTTATTTCCGACATCTTTTTGTCAGCCTACATGTAAAATCCAAGGTTTTTTACAAGGTTTTTTGACATTTGATTCGAAATATACGTGGGTTTTTGACTTTGGGTTAAAGAATTTATGAGAGGATGGGTTTTTTCTTTATAAATCATTTCATTTCTATATTTTAAACTTCCTCTTTATTGAACCAATTTCCTGTTTTTTAGCAAGTTCGTTGTGAATAATTCTTTGAGGAAAAAGATATAATGATAATTGACAAGGCTGCAGGAGTGTCAGGTGTTGTTGCAAAGGGGGGAACAGCGCCTGAAGATACTTAAGTTGAGTCTTGCCAATCAAAACATATGTTGTTATCTCGAGTGACTGTCAGTTTAATATAATAATAAACTGTTTCAACATGTGATGCGCGTGAAAGAAGACGGTTGATAGTGGTTGAGCAACTGATGAAAGTTATTGGAAGAGTGATTCATAAGTTTAAGATAAGATAAAGAAAGGATACAAAAAATCTACGTAAAGTTATTTGGCAGGTTTTAAGTAAATTACGTGTGAGTCATTTAACTAGCCACTCGGCTGGTTAAGTGACTCAGTCAATGTATAGCATTGCAAGAAGTCGTGTTCTGTGTTTACTATTTTGTTGTTCGTTTCGTCTTCGAAACGCTTTTATTTAGTTTATATGCTGTGTAGTAAAGGGATTTTTAGGAGATGTGTTACATTCAGGACAGGTTCTGCTTAGAAAAAAACGCTTAGAAAGTTAGTTTCTTTGTTAACTAACAGAGTGTTGCGTTTGAGGTAAAAGGAAGGCTTATGTGAGGCCTGTGTAAGAAATGTTATGCTGTCCGATAATGAGACATGTGCAATGAAATGGAAATGGAGTAGAATAATATGACAATGCTAAGGTGGATGTGTACCACCACAATTATGGACAAATTCTTAAAACAAAGGCAGTTCTTTCGTCATTTTTTAAATATAAACAAAAGGCTGAAATAGTCTCTGCAGCAGGCAGGCCGCCAAGTCGCTTCTTTTTGGCACACGTAGGCCACTTAAAGACCGTGTAAAACTCGCTAGTAACATTCTTCAGCGCGCCCGTGCAACGAAATCATCCATATCACTAATAATGATGAAGATGATAGTGTATAAATTCGCTTTCTCAAAGAAGGTGCGTTTTGGAATAGTACGGGTGCGCGGCAAAAATAAAAAATGCTTCGCTCATTAAAGTGAAGATAAAAAAATGAGTCAATAAAAGTTAATCATTAATCTCAAACATCACTGCTTGGGATTAACCTCTACTGACAGTGATTACATAAAAATGCAAAGCATTTTATTATTTTAAAAATTATTGATGGGATCTAAATTAAGTTAATAACTTTGTAATGCCAGACCACACTTGCTAAATTCCAATTTAATCTTTTAACACCGCGCCTCGTTTCAATTGTCCCTAAATCAAAGAATCAGGTTTTCCTAAAAACATTACTTGTCAACAAATATATTATAGCTTGGCATGTACTTATCAATCTAGTATACAGCCTCTGTCGCCTGAGATGGCGTGAGTCGTCCCATTTGGGATTATGTCGTAATTTGCTATACATTAGTTGGAATGCAATATGTGGTATGTTATATTGCAAGAAATATCGGTTGAGGTATACTAAAGTTTTTTTAAACTCGTTGCCGCGATGGAGTCAAAATTAAATAACAAAAACAAGGACAAACTTCGTTTCAAGGGTCCTAAGAACGAGTATCAATCAGACATTGATTTTTGATTTTTTTTAGTTTGTTTACGAAAAAGGGAGTTTTCTGTAGGACAATGATTTCAAAGTCAAAGGACGGAAGTTATTTAATTTTTTTTGGTTCAAAAACTTTAGTTGAAAAAAATTGCAAACTTGCGCTTAAGGTTGGTTTTCATCCGGCATTAAGTTGCGTTATTTTTTTCGTTCTAATTTGTGACATCAGAGTTAATCATATTGTTTTTTATCGCAGGGACGTTTTCATTACAAGTAAAATTTAGGCTGATTTAATTGATTTCGTTAATGAAATATGTCTAATAACATTAAGGCGGGCATTTCAATATGGATTTTCGTGAGGCGTATTAAACGAAGAATGGAAAAGCAAAGAAGAAAACGTTCAAGATTCTAGGTTCTTAATATTTTCTAAAAAGACGACATTATGTAAAATTTTACCATCTTCCTGAAAATTTAATATTATAATTTTTTAAAGATAAACTTTTTGTCCGTCGTCTTTAAAAGGATTATAGAAATGGATTTTGCGCACATATGCTCAATTTTTTTATTAAAAAAGTGTGTTCGCGCTAATTTGCGTTAAAGGAGAGGCTAACTGCGCTGCGGCACTGCTGTTGAAAAAAAGTTCATGCTAAATGTTAATTTTAAAGACCAGACTGATTGGCTTGTTCTTCTGCTCCATAAAATCACTATTCACTGTAAATCAATTTTGTTTACATCTTTTTGAGTGGGGATTATTTAAAATTGAGTATTTGCTAAGCGAGTAGCTAAATTAAAAAACAATGGTATACACTTCAATATACACAAAATAATTTAAGCAAAAAAATTTGAAGATCAGATAGGAAGAATGTTGAACAACATGTACCGAATTTTTTTTAATATTCTATACTTCTGAACTTACCGAATGTTTAACCGAATGTTATAAAATACTGTTACTACAATCGTATAATATTCTTAGTTATCTCGAATCAAAGATCTTCTTTCTGATGTGAACTGGTAGATACATTTGAAACCTGCTTCTTTTCACCCTGTGCAGCTGTTAAACTTCCGTAAAAATGTTTCTAGGAAGATATATAGATACTCAGTTTTGAAATATAGTTATTTATTTGTTACTATAGTAGTTATGTTAATAGATTTTAGGATTTAGAAATCTATAAAAAATTTTCTTTCGCCTAAAATTTATTTTCTGGCTGCCACAAAATAATTTTTTGGTTCGCTTCTCCTTTAAAATATCAAAAATGTTTGATATTGAGCCCTCGCGCTAATCGGAGTTAAAACAGGTGTGCTACGTAGTCATGGACGTTCCCATTGGGCGTTAAAAAAGTGACTGCAATTAACCAACCGGCTTACACTAATTAACGCCAGGATGAAACTAAGTTTTACAGATCGAATAACAACTGTAGTATTTAATGTTTCTTGATGCTTTTTGTTTTGCCTTTGATCAAAAGTTCTAAGGGCCCAGTGATGAATAAACGCCCATTCAGTCAAACTGGGCGCCTTTTTTTATACATATTTTGAATACAACAAGAATAGTTTGTTTCTCATAAGTCACAGTAGTGTAAGTAAAATGACGTTATCTCTTTCATATGCAAAGTCTTGTTAAAGTCTTGTAAAACTTGTAAAGTGTAAATACGACAATTACTACTATGAATTTTTATTCATTACTCCCCCTCTACCCCTCTAAGCAATATTTATAGGTCTTGAAAGAACGCAATGTATTTACGCCTAAGACCAAACACTCCTGTTCTTAAAAAATCTTCCTGTCGAAGTTTTATTCTTAGTTTGTAAACAGCAAACAAATGTTCTGAGCAATATTTGAAATTAAACCGATTAAACATCAATACACATACCCGAAGTCTTCTTTACAGACCGCCTTCCAATCTATTTGCTATTTGAATGAAGTGAATTTATGATGGATGTTGATGTTAGTGAATCTAATCAGTTGGATTAGTTATGCTTAAAAGAATAGAGAAAAAACCATTCCCCAAATTTGCTCACGTGACTGATCTGTGACATCATATTATGAGAATTGGAGTATCATTTTCTTAAAATTTAGCGTGTTCTTTTTATCTGCAGTCAAATAAATGAGTATTGGTTTTGTTAGAATTATTTGCTTGAAATTGTAAATGTTTTTTAAAAACTGTATGTAATTAGTAACAATAGCCAACAACAGTACATATATTTTGGGGTTGAATAGTTGAAAATATGTGGTTAGGTCAGTAAAAATTTGGGGAAATTTTAATTATATTCAGAATAAAACCGTGACGGTGAGGCCATAATGAGACCCAACAGAGGTGACAGGGTTACTAAATTCATTTTGCACGATATATACACCTACAATATCCTCGTCAGCAAGAATTGTTAAGGCTTTTTATTTATAAAAAAAATAAAAAATAAAAACCTTGAGAAAGAGGTTTTCGCACCGCTTGGCGCTCTTTTTACTTGAAACAATGCCAGAAATTAGACCTCTTAAACAAAGTTGATTGCGTAGTAACGTCAGTATAGCTAGAATATTGATTCGGAAGTTACAATTGTCTGGTTATTTAAAGCCTACAAGAATAAAAATGATGATAATTATTTAAACACTTTCCACAATCCACTCATTGTCATTGATGAAACTATGGAAAATAATTACGCAGTTTAAATAAGCAAATGCTTAATGGATCCTAATGTCAGATTACAGTGCATTACAAAGCAATACTTCTAGTTAGCTGTTTTACTTGTGCTTAAACAAATCTCTTCAATAATAGCGGTACTTGTTTTTTCCGTGATTTGTTGCGTGCAGTTTTTTTCGGAAAATTGTCGCAGGGCCTATTTTTTACAGACCTCCGCTTTTCGGTTGGACGCAGCTTAATTTCGGGAGAATTTCGGAATCACGCCACTACAGTATAAACAACAGAAACATGCTACGGAGGCCATTTTAGTTTGGAAGTGATGGTGTCAGGTTTGCAGATTTGCTTTCTTTTTTTTTCTCCTATAAGCTTTTTAATTTTGCAGTATTTGTTTTCTTTCTGTTTTCACATGTTAAGGCACATATATATTTTTACGTTTTTTTACCCACCTACAAATTTTAAAACACCAATTATAGGCTTTTAGTGAGGAACATAGATTTTGAACCAGCTTGGCTAGCTAGCTAACTATACTTAGCTTTACTTGTTCCTATTCTTTTGAAGTTCTTATTCAGCCCGTGTGTAGGAGCCAATTTCAACGCCCGACTCTTTTGGAAAACCACTATATGCCGACGAGAAAACGTATAAAGAAGAGCCCCAAGGCCTTTTTGATTTTGGAAGTGGTGTGTTTAATGCTAGGCTTGCAGGTTTCTGTTTGACTTTTTTATCTTCAAAATCTTTTTATTTTGTAATATATGTTTTTTGTATGTTTTCACATGTTAAGTTACATATATTTTTTGGCCATGTACAAATCTTAAATCACCAATTTTAAGACTTTGGCTATGAACGTAGAATTTGAGGGAACATCCTTATACCAACGAGGTAGGCTTATTTACTTCTATTCTTTTTAGGGTGTTATTCAGTTTAATATAGAATCTTTTTTCCAAGGCAATACCATTTATTTAAGGTTGTGAACATCTAAGTATCTCTTTAGCTATCTCTTCCTAAGAAGTGTAAGTAACTAAATGCAGTTTGGCTATAACAATATTCTTAAGCAACAATTCTAATGCTAAATGCAGTTATGTAGCTATACATTTTATTACTTTCCTAATTAAAATGGCTGACCGAATGTTTTAGCTGGACGGGGTAACGACAGGCTGTTCCCTGTGTGTTTATTTAAATTGAAGTTGGCATAAAGTTTGACTAAACAACCCCTTGTTTCTAAAATATCGCAGAAAGATTATAGGAATATCGATAACCCTTTTGAACAGACAGACAAACGACGGCTATCATTACAGAGACTAGCCAGGCATCGAAATGCTGGGTTACGCCAAAAGTAACCGTGTTACCCGGTCTTGAACGCTACGTTAAGCGCTTAATAAGCACTTAGTTAAACTATGAACTGTGTCACACATTCAGGTGAAGCGCTTTTGTACAAGTATACAAAATATATAAAAGTAAATCGAGATAAGCACACACAACATTGAAGCGTTTCAGGTGTAATATATTTAAAAAAGATATAACTTTCCCGCAATTTTACCTGAAATGAAAACACAGTTTACAAACCGTTGTTACCCCATTTTTATTAATAACTACCCCCATGATCTCAATTGGTTATTCCGCTCAGGAGCCACAGAAAACAAATAGGACTGTTTTACTGATAGTTTTACTGACTTTGTTTTGACCGCTCGCATGCAGTATACTAATCAAAGCGCCTGATTTATTGAAAAACCAATCTAAGATTTTCGCGGCCGGGACATGCCAACGAAGGAGCATGATGACGATATATATTGTCACTTTTTTTAGCCATGTACAAATCTTAAACGCACCATATTTCGAATTTTTAACTGGGAACGAAGATTTTTAAGGAGCATTCTATAACCAGCTATCTAACTAGCCTTAGTTATTTCTATTCAGTTTGGTATAACAGCTTTTTATCCTAGCCAATATTATTTATTTTTATAATAAAATAGTGCCTATCTAGCTAGCTTCTTAGCTACCTCTGGCTTAAAATTGAAAGTAACCAAATGCAGTTAGGCGGCTACAACTTTTATTACTGTTATGAAAACTTATGCTGCAAAATAGAGAGTATTTTTTTAACTGAACAGGATTCAGTTACCTGAATTTTTTTTAACCAAAGTCACGATGAATATATGAATATGCTTATTAAAGCAGAAATTTTCGCGACTTTGGCCCCTTTTCGCCAAAATTTCTGCCCGGTGAGAAATTTAACCTGAAATTCGCGAAATTTTCGCGAAAAATCAAAGTTTTAAAAGTCGAAAACTCTTAAATAACGAGGGCTGCGAGGACAATGGTAGAAATAATAGAATCACAACGAAAAAAATAATCAAGCCGAAAAATAGCCTTAAAACTCAATGTGGAGAAATCAGCTATAGTAGTGATGAAGATTCAAAATGGGAGGAAAACAAGGAAAACTAGTAAATTGTATGTTTTCATACATTATATATGCAGTAGTATTGTTATTTCATTGGAAAGATAGATATTTGATTTTAAATCAATTTTTTTCATTGAAATTCATTGTCATTCGCGAAAGTTGTTGTTCCCAAAAATGAAGATTTTAGAAAATTCGCGAAATTTTTTTCTGTAAAATTTCTTCCAGAAGTAGAATTCGCAAAAATTAACTTCGCAAAATTTCGCGATTTTTTATCCTCGCGAAAATTTCTGCCTGCGAAATTTGTGCCCCTAAAGTATGTGCGAAACTGTTTTTTTGTAAAGCGCTCAGCCTGGTGTTAACAGCGGCTGTTTGCTGGGTTTTTTTTATGCTAAAGTTGCGATAAATGTAGATAATGTGTCCGCAGGCCGTAAATCTGGAGATAATTTTATTTAGACTTAATAAATATCTGTCATGACCATCGGCAATATTTTTTTCGTGTTTTAAATCCCTTAACACAATATACTACCAGCTTGTTATTAAAGGTTGTTGTTGTTGATGAAGTTTGTTATGATAAGATGGTGCCAAATTTGAATAAATTTACGGACCGGAAATATTCAACAACAAATCGAACGCGCAATATGGTGGATTAATCTTTAATGGCGAATCTTTACTTCCTTATCTTCACTTACAAATTTGTTTTTTAAGTTCAATAGCATAAAATAATAAAAATATGTTCATTTTGCTATTTTGTTCTTTAGCTTTTTCCTGTTTACTTATTTTGTGTATATTGAACCGTGACCATCACAAAAAAAGAAATATATCCAATTGTTTTTTTTTAATTTTGCCACTTTTTGGCAAATGTGTAAAACTACTTAATTTTAAATAATTCGGCACTCGTAAAGATGTAAACAAAATTTATATACACTTGGAATTTGTTATGGAAAGACGACTAAAGCCAGTTGGTCTAATCTTTAAAATCAACACTCATCATGAAATTTTTTTCAGCATCTGTGCTGCATCGCAGTTTACTTCTCCTTTAAATTCGTGTTATTGACATCGTGACGTTTAATTTGTCGACATTTTTCAGCGACATCAAATGCTTTTAATTTTCTGAGTCCGTAAGACGAGGATAAATTTAAAAAGCAAAAAAGTTACGAGCTCGGTTATTTCCAATTGCACGAGTAAACGTTCGATTACGAGCTAGTCACACAATGAACTATTTTTGTAAGAGTAGCACAGGATGTCAATTTCAATGTTTTGATTTTTTTATTAGCTGATTTATAATTAGTTCGATTCATTGTAAAGATATCTTTTTTGACTTGTCATACAACGCGAGAAAGTAAATATTTATGGGTATGAATCCAAAAGAAACAGTAATTATTTCAAGCGGCAAGTAAACGCTTTAGAAAATATATTTTTTTCTATATCGAATGCTTTTTTTCTCTTGTTCAGATTTAATAGGCCTTATTGTTTTATGACCTTTTTCTTACCTTATGTTTTATGGGCTTTTTTAATATAGTTCGAATTATAACATGATATATATTTTATAAATTATCGACGCTCCTTAAAGAGTGCAGTTAAGATTCTAGAGTGCAATTAAGAAATATTTGCACTCCGAGCAGTGCAATTACGATATAATTTGCACTGTAGAACAAGCGCCAAACAAGAAAAAATAGGTCATCGTGTGATTAAAGCCTAAATGTTTGTAACAAAGGTTATGAAGCTTAGCGAAAATGCGCATTGCTCACCTGTATGTTAGGCCTGGATACCTTTCCTGTACAATTTGAATTTACACCATTTGCCTGCACCCGAAAATAACACGAATAAGTTTTTTCAAATTAGATGTGTAGCTTTCACCCTTTTAATTGCTGGTACCGCGACAGGAAAATATATTTAGCAGGATGAAAAAACAGCAATTCGTAGAATCAGTTTTACAGCAATGTAGAAGTGTTTTTCTCATTTACCTAAATCTCGGGTGTGAATTCAGAAGCAACATTCATAGAAATCTAGGATGAAAGCTGTCGTTGTTGTCGCTCAAAGTCGTTCCTGGGAAAAACGAGGTCCAAGCGCTGAAATACATTGCAATAGAAAACAATAATATAGTTAATTAGATCGTTATAGCCCGGTTTAAAAACACAAATCTAGGATCAAAATACGGATAGTTAAAATATTTCGTCTCGTTTCTTAAAAATCCTTCTAGTGGTGTTCAAATCAAGCCACAATTTCATTCGTCTCCACATTATTTTCCTTTGCCATTTCGTCTTTAACTTTGCTGTGACTTGTCTCATGAGTATCTTCTTTTGATTGCTCAACGATTATCACAATTTCTCCATCTTCTGATTTTCGCATGTCCCTCAACATTTCGTTTTGGGTTACTTCTTTCGCCAATTGCTCTCTCTTACTTGCAACTTCTTCAACTGCTTCCTGGCATTCATTGATTGAGTTTAGCTTGTTGGTTTGATTTAACACTTTTTCATGTTTCAAATTTTCATCCTGATATTCTTTACGTCCTAAAGAAACAGAGTTTTTCGAGCTTCCATCGAAACGCAAAGATTTCGCCCCAGTGCTCATTGTAAGTTTTGACGGGTATTGGCTCCCCTTCTTAAAAGGTGTATCCGGCTTTCCTAAGCACTTCCTCAAAAAACTTTTAATCGCTGTTGCGAATTGATCATGAAATAATCCATAAATAATTGGATTACAGGAACTGTTAAAATACTGTAGCCATTTTACGCCGTAGACAAGAACTTGTGAAACTGGTTTCATTGTCATTACTACGTAGAGATTCACAACTAAGAACGGTGTCCAACACAGGAAGAAGACAGTGATAGCAATTAAAATTGTCTTAGCTACCTTCCATTCCCTTGCCACTGATCTTTTCGACACTTTTCGACTTTTTTGTACTGTGTAAAAAATTGCAACATACGCAAAAATCATGATAATGAAGGGAGCGAGCACACCAAGTAACATGATAACGTATGTATATTCATTAAAGGGAAGTAACTGATTGGCTGAAGCAACACTCACACTCCAAATCCAAATAAATCCAATCATAAACAAAGATTTCCTTCTTGTCATATACGCCTTACGTTTAAGTGGAACGACAACAGCAAAGTATCTGTCAATGCTTATCAAAGTTAAGTTTCCAATAGATGATACACATGTGATCACGTCAATCAATGCAAACGTGTCACTTTGTATCATTGGTGGCCAGGTTTTCTTTATGATAAAGTACAAGAAAATCGGCATGGGAACCAACGCAACAAATATATCGCTGCACGCTAAGGATATGATAAAATAGTTCGTAACTGTGCGTAGTCTTTGATACAGGAAGAAAACGATGCATAATAAAATATTGCCAACCAAAATGAGAGCAATGAGCACGCTAAGGACTGCAATATATATTATCTCGTTCTGTTGCAGACCAGTCATGCTGATGTCGATCTAAAAGTAATAAAAATCAAGTTACACGCAATGCTACATTTGACAAACTGCAATGTTATTCTACTTTAATGCCATGGAAAGCTTGGTAGATTCAAATGAACATTTAAGAATACTCTAATAGGGTCCTTGTAATTTTATGAAGGAATTAATTAATTACTTAAGCAGCAGTGTTTACAAACTACTTACCTGAGAGAATCCTGCAATGTGAGGTTCTTATTGATCCTACAATCTGCGTAATCTTGCCTTAGCTGATAGCCAAGTGATTACTCCCAATTTATATATGCTTTGGAAGATACATTAAAGTAACACATCGGAAACGTGGGCAGAAATGATCTAATTAACAAATAATTGGTTTCTAACAGTCGTAAATTATAGAATTTTGCTTTACCGTTTGTTTTATCACTTAAATGACTATAATTTAGTCCTAATAAAACCCACGTTCCTGCGGATGTGATTTCTTTGCCAGTACCTAAAATATTTAATAGAAGTGACCTCAATTTATGTCATCTTTCCCTGCCAGAAGTCTTAAATTTTAATGTGAAAAGCAAAACACGTTAAAAGGTGAACGAATCAATAAAATTCGTCGGTAATTAGCAAGGTTCATTATTGATTTTATTGGAAGTGAGTTCATTGTCTGACTACCTGTCAGACAATGAACAATTCTTTGGTGCAGCAACTATATTATTTATTTCACTATACTATATATTTCATTCTTATTATAACGTTTTTAATTTATATGATTCTTATCCTCTGTGAATTTGTTTAGTCGATACATAGAGATATTATTAAAAGATATTAAAAGATAATTTATAATGTCTCTATGGTTGATAGAGCGTTAATATTTTGTCTTGGTACAAAGTCTTAAAGATATCTCATTTAGGTAGCAACATTCTAATTTGGGAAAACCTGAAACCTTAAGGAAATCACTTTTATCCTTAAAAGCTTCATGTTCAAGCATTTTTAAAGAAGAAAGGATGAAGTAAAGCTTATGGATTAAACATTCGTATTATTTGGGTCAAAAACGTAGTTAATAAATAGAATAAAGTAAAGTTTCTGGAATAAACATCCGTATTGTTTAAGTCACCTCACAAAAAAATTCTGTACAAAGGTGAATGCAATACATTATTTTCCTTTAATAGACACTCATTAAGCTCCTTCACGATGGATAGGTTCAATTTTCAGGAAGTATTATAAAATATGTATCCATAAATCACAAAAAATAGTTTTTGATGGTATCCAGACAGATTCTTAACCAAAATTGAACTTGCGCTGTCGTTAAAAAGGGCTTATAACACTAAATTTAGAAAATGGATATTTTTAGCTTTTATTAGGTGCAGTGTAAAACTTACCTGTTTTTTTTTTGTGATGTGTTAAAATTCGTTCAAATAATGTGAATAATTACCATTCGTCAATGTTTTGTTGAAGGCAATCAAGTTCTAGTACCAATAAACGTATCTAACAGCTGATGTTAAAGTACATTCGCAGCTATTAGAAATCTCAAGGGAAGTTTAATTAAATCAAACTACTAATCTTGCGATCTACGTTTTCAGACAACGCAAGTAACTTTTTAGTTTCGTTTAGAGAGCATTATAAGTACGATTGCAAATGCAGTGGCAGTCCTCGAGTTTCTAAGTTACTCTATTTGATCTTTAAGTCTGTAATATGGTCCAGCCGAAAAACATTAGGGAGCAACTGCTACGACTCCATAAAATTTTCTACAAAAAAGGAATATTTGTAAACCAAAAACACCTGCCCCAAACGAATAGTGAACAGTGCTTTTTCATCCCGAAAACCAGTTCTTCACCCTAAAATAAAATCCTCCCGCATTACATTTTTTAGCAGACTATGGGTTTTTTTTATAAAAAACGCGATTAATTTTCAGTACTTTTATTGGTTTTTTCTCAACAAACAATATGTTGCAGTCTGCACTTTTTTATAAGCAACACCTTATAAGCAAAACTACACTCGGTTTCTTTAACGAAGCATTTTGTAAGCAACAGAACAAAAAAGACGAGCGACAGGAATCACTAAACACCGAAAGTTTTCAGAGTTTTGCCTGATTATAAAAATCAGAAGTTTCGTACGACAAACCGATCTTACTGGAAGGAAACACGTGAATTTCGTAAAATACACAGAAGCTTAAGCAACATTAAACCTGAGCCAAAATTAAGTGTCGCTGAGAACAAAAATGCGTTGTCTACTAATAATTCTACTGATACTGCAGGTAATGGAGAATTTAAATTGTTGAAAATAAATTGTTTTTATAAGCTCGTGAGCTTGTATTAAAACGCAAATGTGTCCTGCAAGAATGGAAATTTTTGCCTCTCTGAGCACCGACACGGGAATAGTTGTGTGTTCAAATCTCATCTTGGTAACTATTTTTACTTTTTTTTTTAAAAAAAAGATAAGATAAGTGTTCCAAAGCTTTATTTAACTAACTGGTAAAGTTAAGGTGTTTCTACCAAAGTTTTCGAAAGTGAATGTTGGCAGAATTAAGGTCTCCCCAAATGCCTGGAAAGTAGTTTGCGAAAATTAAAATTTCCACAACAATACATAAAAGAAAAACGAAGACGCTCCGCCATAAATAAATAAAAGCGAGAACGAAATTCTTTTTGCTACCCTAATAACACGCCAACATAGACTTCGGAAACACTCCGAAAGAACGTAAATTTTCTTCTAGTAATATATTTTTTTAACTGCAGCTATTTCTTTTTTCGAACAATAAAGATTTACTCGTATTTAATTTTTTTTTTTGGTGGGGAGGGGGTACTGAATTACTGAATTTCGCAAACTAACGTGGGGCTTGTGGTCTTTCTTCGTCCTTTCAGACAGTTTACCCCAAAGTGACCCATCGAAAATTGACTTTTCGAGGAATTTTTCGTTCAAGGCAATCTCACAAATCAATTTTATAAATAACTGCGTAGTGCGTAACAAATATTATTGCGTATCTGAATAGCAAAATATGTCGTGTCTAACTTCGTAACAAAATCACAATTTGATTTTTGTAAACTTTATTCGCGAGGTTGTTTGGGTATATCATACGTCTTGTTTACTCTTTGCAGACCATCGTTTTACCTAATTCTAAATGATTTTTTGCCAATTAGAAAAGGACAAACACTAATAATAGCGTTATAAGAGTGTAAATTTATATAGATGCTGTGACGTTTTTATTCTGTATAAAGAGCCGTAAATAATTCTGCAAACATCTAAAACAATTTCTTGTTTTCTTGCCTTCTTCTTCATTGAGAAACAGTTTCGGCACATAACAAAACACAAATTACATGTTAGATGTTGTTGAATATTAGTTTTATCTGTCCTTGGTGAGACAATTTGTTATTTGATTGCGTCTCATGAAATGTTACTTACCTCGAAAGGATAAATCATGATATTCAATGAATCGCGATGTTGCATCTGCTGAATAGAAATTGGTATGGCTTGCCCTCTTTTTTTTGTCCCTTAGAAATGGCGGATGATAAAGATAAATAAGTCGAAAACAATATAAAAGGCAATCTTCCTCACAGTGATAACTGATTTTGCTAATAACTTCACATTTCCCGACATTTGAAAATGTTTTGGTGGTGTTAATGTTACGGTCAACGTCTTTTAATTTTCAACTTGTACTAACAAGCTTCATAAGAGGTTAAGTAGTACAAAATTAAAAAGTACTGTCTTACCAGGTTGTTTGTTTGATGTATGAATCTGAAGAATTCACATTTTATAAAGTTTCAGGAGAGAATTTCAAAAATCATATGTTTGTTTTGTTTTGTTTAAAAAAGTTGAGAATTGGAGAAAGGTGATTTGTAAGTTATAGCTATTTCGAAAGTAATCTTGATCTTAAGCTGCAGTGATTGCATTTATAGAAAAAAGGTTAACTCTAACAATATTACGCTGCGAAATGTTTAGTCTTTGTTCAACTCTAATTACAATATACATTCTTTGGTAACTAAATCTTAGTTAAGGTTAAGTAATTTGGACAAAAATGATGTTTAGTAGGTTTATATTTGTAGCAATTGTCATGTGTTAGAACACGTCACGATTGAAAATAGCAGATCCGTTCTTCTGCGCACTTCAATGTTTCCTTGACTACACTGCTTACAAACACAGATGTAGTCATGGTGATATTGTGTTGACAAAGCATTGCTCACATGGGAACGGACGAAAGGTTAATCTAAATTAGTGGGGAAATTTTACGGTAAATTTAAACATACCTTCCTGCGGAATAAATACCTGGGCAAATACCCTTATTATATTGTAAAAACATCCGAGGAGGAATGTTGAATTAGGAATTTAAAATTCCCGCTTGCTTCCGTCGTTTTTCTTCAAACATACAAGTTTAGTTGAAAAGAACAAGCCTGTTTTATGAAAACACTTGATTTAACTCAAATTAATTCAAAAAGCACTAAAGACTTCGTTTTAATGTTTAAAAACCAGTTCTTCACCCTAAAATAAAATCCTCCCGCATTACATTTTTTAGCAGACTATGGGTTTTTTTTATAAAAAACGCGATTAATTTTCAGTACTTTTATTGGTTTTTTCTCAACAAACAATATGTTGCAGTCTGCACTTTTTTATAAGCAACACCTTATAAGCAAAACTACACTCGGTTTCTTTAACGAAGCATTTTGTAAGCAACAGAACAAAAAAGACGAGCGACAGGAATCACTAAACACCGAAAGTTTTCAGAGTTTTGCCTGATTATAAAAATCAGAAGTTTCGTACGACAAACCGATCTTACTGGAAGGAAACACGTGAATTTCGTAAAATACACAGAAGCTTAAGCAACATTAAACCTGAGCCAAAATTAAGTGTCGCTGAGAACAAAAATGCGTTGTCTACTAATAATTCTACTGATACTGCAGGTAATGGAGAATTTAAATTGTTGAAAATAAATTGTTTTTATAAGCTCGTGAGCTTGTATTAAAACGCAAATGTGTCCTGCAAGAATGGAAATTTTTGCCTCTCTGAGCACCGACACGGGAATAGTTGTGTGTTCAAATCTCATCTTGGTAACTATTTTTACTTTTTTTTTTAAAAAAAAGATAAGATAAGTGTTCCAAAGCTTTATTTAACTAACTGGTAAAGTTAAGGTGTTTCTACCAAAGTTTTCGAAAGTGAATGTTGGCAGAATTAAGGTCTCCCCAAATGCCTGGAAAGTAGTTTGCGAAAATTAAAATTTCCACAACAATACATAAAAGAAAAACGAAGACGCTCCGCCATAAATAAATAAAAGCGAGAACGAAATTCTTTTTGCTACCCTAATAACACGCCAACATAGACTTCGGAAACACTCCGAAAGAACGTAAATTTTCTTCTAGTAATATATTTTTTTAACTGCAGCTATTTCTTTTTTCGAACAATAAAGATTTACTCGTATTTAATTTTTTTTTTTGGTGGGGAGGGGGTACTGAATTACTGAATTTCGCAAACTAACGTGGGGCTTGTGGTCTTTCTTCGTCCTTTCAGACAGTTTACCCCAAAGTGACCCATCGAAAATTGACTTTTCGAGGAATTTTTCGTTCAAGGCAATCTCACAAATCAATTTTATAAATAACTGCGTAGTGCGTAACAAATATTATTGCGTATCTGAATAGCAAAATATGTCGTGTCTAACTTCGTAACAAAATCACAATTTGATTTTTGTAAACTTTATTCGCGAGGTTGTTTGGGTATATCATACGTCTTGTTTACTCTTTGCAGACCATCGTTTTACCTAATTCTAAATGATTTTTTGCCAATTAGAAAAGGACAAACACTAATAATAGCGTTATAAGAGTGTAAATTTATATAGATGCTGTGACGTTTTTATTCTGTATAAAGAGCCGTAAATAATTCTGCAAACATCTAAAACAATTTCTTGTTTTCTTGCCTTCTTCTTCATTGAGAAACAGTTTCGGCACATAACAAAACACAAATTACATGTTAGATGTTGTTGAATATTAGTTTTATCTGTCCTTGGTGAGACAATTTGTTATTTGATTGCGTCTCATGAAATGTTACTTACCTCGAAAGGATAAATCATGATATTCAATGAATCGCGATGTTGCATCTGCTGAATAGAAATTGGTATGGCTTGCCCTCTTTTTTTTGTCCCTTAGAAATGGCGGATGATAAAGATAAATAAGTCGAAAACAATATAAAAGGCAATCTTCCTCACAGTGATAACTGATTTTGCTAATAACTTCACATTTCCCGACATTTGAAAATGTTTTGGTGGTGTTAATGTTACGGTCAACGTCTTTTAATTTTCAACTTGTACTAACAAGCTTCATAAGAGGTTAAGTAGTACAAAATTAAAAAGTACTGTCTTACCAGGTTGTTTGTTTGATGTATGAATCTGAAGAATTCACATTTTATAAAGTTTCAGGAGAGAATTTCAAAAATCATATGTTTGTTTTGTTTTGTTTAAAAAAGTTGAGAATTGGAGAAAGGTGATTTGTAAGTTATAGCTATTTCGAAAGTAATCTTGATCTTAAGCTGCAGTGATTGCATTTATAGAAAAAAGGTTAACTCTAACAATATTACGCTGCGAAATGTTTAGTCTTTGTTCAACTCTAATTACAATATACATTCTTTGGTAACTAAATCTTAGTTAAGGTTAAGTAATTTGGACAAAAATGATGTTTAGTAGGTTTATATTTGTAGCAATTGTCATGTGTTAGAACACGTCACGATTGAAAATAGCAGATCCGTTCTTCTGCGCACTTCAATGTTTCCTTGACTACACTGCTTACAAACACAGATGTAGTCATGGTGATATTGTGTTGACAAAGCATTGCTCACATGGGAACGGACGAAAGGTTAATCTAAATTAGTGGGGAAATTTTACGGTAAATTTAAACATACCTTCCTGCGGAATAAATACCTGGGCAAATACCCTTATTATATTGTAAAAACATCCGAGGAGGAATGTTGAATTAGGAATTTAAAATTCCCGCTTGCTTCCGTCGTTTTTCTTCAAACATACAAGTTTAGTTGAAAAGAACAAGCCTGTTTTATGAAAACACTTGATTTAACTCAAATTAATTCAAAAAGCACTAAAGACTTCGTTTTAATGTTTTGACCTTTATCAGGTTGGTAACCCTATATATAACGTCATACAACAATTTTAAGATTTAATTTTATGATTTTCCTAATAGGCTCTTTCCGAATTATTTTCTTTGGTGTGCCGCAACCTTTTTTTCAAAAAACGGGTTCGCCCGTCCTTTTTATCTGCATTGCGTGCGTCTCGTAACTTTTTGCGTGACAGACAAACGTATGCGGGTATTATGATTTAGATTGGAGTCAGACAGTAACTGGGTTAGTTACATTTAAGGTTAAAACTTCAGTACAATTTTAAACTGTCAGCTTGTCGCTTAATATGGCAATTAATTCCTTCGGAAATAAAAAGGTCAATAGGGTAAATTTTTGCGGAACCTTTGTCACCATTCACAGCATATACGTCATCAGTTATTTTTTATTGTTATTTCATCCAGGGTATTGCAAGTAACGTTCAAGGAAATGATTTTCTTCTTAACAAAAATGGCCTTTAAATAAATGTTTTTTAAGCAATATGAATAAAAAATAAGAAAGTCAGCGCCAAACTTGAATTTTGAGCTTATACTAGTCGTTAACAAGTGGAAAATCCGCGATAAAAATATATCACATTTGTTATTTTTCGTTTGAAGAATTTGTGCGTGGTTTACCATGACTCCATTTTGGCCAACCGACAAACAAAGGCTGTTGTTATGGAGATATGCGGGTTTGCCCGTCCTTTTGATATTTGCGTTCCAAACAGGCAGACGGATTACAGGTATAATTAATATAGAAACTAATAAACATTTTACAGCTCTGATGGGTCTAGTAACCTGCGAGTTTTGTGAATGGTCTACGCAAAAGTTGACTGTCTTGAAGGGCATAGTTATTTAGGAGTTCAAGACACCTTGTAAAATTACCAATCATCACGTTAAAAATCCAAGCATATAAAAGTACTTTTTATTATGTTATGACCTACAGAAGAAAACTTGCATATGCGATATAATAAAAATAATATTCTTCTCTATTTACCATCTTCATTTAAAAAGGCTTGCGAAAGCAATAAAATATTCTTTGGCGTTTGTAGAGAAATTCTTCAATCGAATAATTTCCGTGTCTGTTTAAAAACTTATTTTGTCGTTACTTGCTTCACAAATAGTATGAGTTTATAAAAGGTCAAGGTTAAGCAAATTTGATACAAATGCTTAGTTATCAAAAAATGCGTACAAGACACAGACTTTAATTCATTACTCAAAAAACCTATTCCGCCCATTTAGGGTGCACATTCGCAGACAGAAAATTGCATGCATATTACGTTTCTTTTCGTGATTAAAAATTTGAAGAAAAGTTAAATTTCGCGTATCTTAGCATAGCAAAAATACACGCTTTCTCATCAGTATTTTCCTGAATTGTTAATGCTAGATTTGCTGAATAATACGTAATGATAAGTGCTTATAGTAGCCACCTTCCTAGTGATAGCGTAGAGAAAGCTTATTCAATAGAGTACATTGCAGTTAAATTAAGGAGTTTATGACCTCTTTGTGTTTTGTCGACTACAGTTGACTCTCTCTATCTCGAACTTGCAAGGGACCAGAAAATTTGTTCGAGATAGAGAAAGTTCGAGATAGAGAAAAATTGACAAAAATTGGATTTTTTCGTAAAAAACGTATTTTTAACCTTCAGTGTATCGGGAGTTGATAGAGGTCAATGAGAGATGTTAAAATGTTAATATTCAATGCACAAGACTTCTTTTAAAATAAATACATAAAATAAATTTACAGCTTCATTTAAAGAAATCGGTTATGTTTTTTTGTTTAAGTGATGCCACTCTGTCTTCATTATACATTTTTTCGAATTTGGAGATAAGCATTTGCATTTCATTGCCTTTTTCGCAACACATTGCTAGATCTTTCAAAAGATCAATACTACACTCGACTTTTGATCTTGATGGTTTTTCGACAACTATATCAAATGAATCATCCTCCATGTCACTGCCATCGTCTTCAGCTTCGTCGTCCTGAGATTTACGAAATTCATCAATGATATCCTCATTAGAGATTTGAGGGGCGGTTGCGATAACCTCATCATCCAAGGTCACAAGATCATTAGCACTGAGATCATTTGGTACCAATGATGGATCAGCCTCTCTTAAATCATCCAAACTTTCTTGAAGATCTTTAAATGGGTCATCCGAATCGGCAATAGCATCCTGTTGTCCTGTAGAAGAGATTCCAGATTTCTTAAAACAATTGATGATGGTTTGTTTAGTTACAGCCTCCCAAGAATCAGCCAGTATCTTCATTCCGCTTAAAATTGAAATCTTTGGCAAAGGTTTGTTGTTCTCCAAAGCACTGCACAGCAAACGTACAACTCTCCTTCGGTAATGCGCTTTTAGACTTCGTATGACACCTTGGTCCATCGGTTGCAACACAGACGTTGTGTTAGGGGGCAAAAAACCAGATGAATGTTTGTTAATTCGAGATCGATGGGTGTGCTGGACAGTTGTCGATTATAAGAACGATTTTTCTCCCGTGTACACGAAACTTTTGGTCCAGTTTCCGGACCCAGTTTTCAAATATTTCACTATCCATCCAACTTTTCTTTTGTGATGTGTATTGGCAAGGGAGATGTTTGATGTTATTAAAGCAGCGAGGCTTTTTTGATTTGCCAATGACGAACATTGGCAACTTTTCTCCAGTAGCACTTGCTGCGGCCATTCCAGTGAATCTCAACTTGCTCTTCTTCCCCCCAGAACACTTTTCTCCTTTGAGGTGGTATGTTTTCTCGGGAAGACATTGGTAAAACAAACCAAATTCGTCTGCGTTGAAAGTGTCCTCCAATTTGTAATTCGACAGAATGGTTGGGAGCGTGGTTTCGTTCCAGTCAAACATTTTCGTTCGAAAATGGAACATTTTAATTCGATTTTTAGTGTAAATAGGTTCTTAAATCCGGAAAAGTTCGAGATAGAGAGAGAAACAGTCAGACGGGACCGAGATTTTGGTTCGAGATAGAGAGGTATTCGAGATAGAGAGGTTCGAGATAAAGAGAGGAAAATAGCTTAGAGCCTACACAAATGTCCAAGGGACCGAGACTTTGGTTCGAGATAGAGAGATGTTCGAGATAGAGGGTAGTCGAGATAGAGAGAGTCAACTGTATTTTAATTTTTGAAGAAATGCAGACGTCAACAAATTGATAAGCATTTGACATTGTACTTTTGTAATTGCATTTAAAATGTGGTTTTAAAAGGGTATCGTTTTATGTAATTCACTGTCTGACTGATGAAGAGCTATTAGCAAAATAGAAATACATAATGTTTTTTCATTTTTTATTTAAAAAATTTATCCTACAAAAAGAATTTAAAGTCGGTAAAATGCGACACCATTTTAATGACTGCTTTTCCATTGCAAGTGCATTGCAAACCAAAATGTCTCAAAAATTAAAATGATAAAAACACTGGGTTTTCTTCTTAGATGACATTTATAGTTAAGAAGACGAATTTCTTAATAAAAGTCCTTGGTAGTTCAAATTCTCGAAGATTCAGTGGACAAAAAGTTATCTTTTGTAAAATTTAGTCAGTAAAAGTCTAAATATTGTACAAGGGTGCTATTTCAACAAATTATAATTATTGTCGACCTGTTTTTGTTGACTCATTTTACTAATGGATTAATTTCCGACCCATCTTTTATCTCGACGTAAACTCAAAAGAATTGCAAGAAGCCTAGATAAAGTCAGAATGGCTAGATGATAAATATATAATGGACAATGTCAACAAGTTGACGCCTGTTGTTATGGTGATAACAAACATCAGTAGTTATTTCAAACAAGAAATGTGAGAAATTACAACCTAAAAAACGCGGACGTCAGACAACTTGTGTGACCTTATGGTACGGCGAAAATGCAAATCCAAACAGAATATTTTGCACTCTTTATACTGTTTTATTCTCCTAAAAACCAATTGAACAAGTTTTACAGATTGTTATGAAACCAAAACTTATATATCCGTGTAGCTGTATTATTTTGCTCACATTTCAGATCAAAATCAAAAGAATATTTACATACAAACATTTTTAACATATTTTTACAAAAATGGAATATCTCGTCTTATCTTCTTTCCCGTTTTTTCTGTTTTGTTTCAGGGTTGTCGTATGTAAAAAGGGGCTACGACGTACCTGTGTAAATACGCTCGACTCGAAACATTGTAGCAAATCAGTGCGAACCTTCTTCTTCTTAAACTATTTCGTGCAAGATTAGAGAAAGTTAGTTTAATAGCCGCGTGGGCATGCAAAGTACAAAATTGTCTTCAAGGTTTCCGTTCAATTAACTGTAATAAATGGCCGCTTTTTCGTCCTCTAAAATATTAAATTTTCCGTTTCGATATCTGATTGTCTTTCACTATTCCCACTAGCACGACAACTTGATGTAAGATTAAAAGCATCCGAGAAGTCCGGATGCTTTTAATTTTACATCAATTGGCTATTCCAGAAAAAAACACATGCACAGCACGACAACTTGCACCAATTATACTGGTGGGAATAGCGAAAGACTCCCAATCTTCAGGTAATTGTCACGGATTACAATTTATGAAAAAGGATGTAATTTTAGTCTTAAAAAAAAGGTCTTACAGTTTTTATTGTCCCCAGCTTGTCCAGACAGAATACAAACAACTACAAGAATAGCAAATTTCTCAAGTCTCAAGTCATACAATTTCAAACTAAAAGAAAAGTTAACATGAAATATGACGAAATGTTATACACAAGGCCTGGAAATGAGCAAACGAAATATACAAGAAAGATACATTTTGCGATGGTTTAGTATTAACGTGCCTAAGGCTGATGGGTAGTTATTTCACAATTAGCGTGCTTGGTTCTACGACGGTTGCCAAGATCTGGCATTATGTCCAAACAGGAAGGAGATTGCACTCGTAGGCTTGTGGACACGAATTTTTTAAAAACATAATGAACATATTTTCTAATTATTTTCCAATTCCAATTCCGATTTTTTCGGATTTTACCCGAAAATCGAAAAAAACGAATTCCCGGGAAATTTTTGGAAGTTTTTAATGCGGTCTGTGTAAAAAAAATGTTAAATAACTTTATCTAGCTTTCAGAAAGTTTAAACAAAATGTAAAAATTCGCTCTAGAACTAAAGTAATTGAACTTTAAGCAGATAGTGGCATTTTGAACAAATTACAAGCTTTTGATGACGTCACACATATGTTCTGACGCAAACCAAAAAACTTTTGCTGCAACTTGTTCCCTTTGGGATGTACTATAAGTGTGCTAAGTTTTATTCAGTTTGAACAAGCCTATGGAAAGTTATTGAGGGGGTGGGGGTGGGGGGCGGATTACCTCCACCCGTCATAATATGTTCGAAAAACCCTGGACCGAATAGGGTTAAGATTTAATTTTATGATTCACTTAATAGACTCTTTCCGAAGTAACTTTTTTTGGTGTGCCGCAACCTTTTTCCAAAAAAACGGGTTTGCCCGTCCTTTTTTACCGCATTGCGATCGTCTTACAACTTTTTGCCTGACAGACAAACGTATACCGGTATTATAATATAGACTAGTCGTTCACCCATGAAAAAAACACGGGGTCGCCCGTCCTTCATATATCGCATTTCGTGTTTTCCCAACAAAAAGACATACAGACGCACGAACAGACAATCGGAATACGGCTATTTTTAAAGAGATTGGAGTCAGACAGTAACTGGGATAGTTACGAGTATAAATGTATGATTCATTATACATTTAAGGTTATAATTACAGTAAATTACAAATTGTCGGTTTGTCGCTTAATATGCCAGTTAATTCATCTTTTATTTGTCCTTCGGAAATAAAAGGTTCAAGAGGTTAAATTTTTGTACGATCATTGTTACCGTTCACAGTTTTCACGACTCGAGTTTATTTTTCATTGATTGTTTCACTAGAATCCAGGGTGCTTGCAAGTAAGCTTTGAGGAAATGTTTTTCTTCTTGCAAAAATGGCCTTTGAATAAATGCTTTTTAAGCACTGAAAAATAAGAAGGTCGACGCCCAACTTGAATTTCGAGCTTATACTAGTCGTTGACCCGCGCAAATAACACGATAAAAATATATAACATTTGTTATTTTTTGTTAAAAAGAATTCGCGCATGTTTTATCCTGGTCAACCGACAAACAACGGCTGTTGTTATGGATATTTGCGGGTGCGCTGGTCCTTTATATATTTGCTTTTAAAACAGACAAAGACTAATAAGCAAAAATGTTACAGCTCTGACGGGATTTGGTAACGTGCGAATTCTGTGAAAGGTCAACGCATATATTAAGCTTTGTACAATATTATATTTAGATAAATCAGGAAAATGATTCAGTTGACGAGCGTAGTATGAGTTCAAAACACTGCAGTTAAATAGATTTGTCAGATTTTTTAATTATGTTATATATGATCTACAGTAGAAAAATTGCATATGTGTTATAATAAAAAAGCAAAATTCTTCTGCTTTCTTAATCGTCAACTAAAAATAAAAGATTGCGAACGCAATATAATATTTCATTTCCTTTTTTTTTCCTTTGCAGAGAAATTCTTTCTTTGAATAATTTTCGTAAATATTATAAAAAACTTAATTTTGTCGTTACTTGCTTCAAGAATACCATTAGTTTGTAAAAGGTCAAGGTTAAGTAATTTGGTACAAGTGTTATTACAACATACGTACAAGGCAGAGACTGTAATCCATTATCCAAAGAACATATTCCCCCTGTTGGTATCTTTAAGGTGCGCATTCACAGGAAAAAATTTCATGCATATTTTGTACGTATATCTTTTCGTGATTGAAGATTTGAGGACAAGTATTAATTTTCGTGAATTCAACTACGCCTCGCTAAATTTCACGAAAATTTAATATACCAAAAATACACGCTTTCTTGTCAGTATTTTCCTGAATTGTTAATGTTAGACTTGCTGAATAATACGTGATGATAAGCGCTTATGATAGCCATCCCCCTAGTGATTGCGTAGAGAAAGCTTATTCAATGGAATATATCGCAGTTGAATTAAAGAGTTTATGACCTCTTGAAGTGATTCATTGTGATTTTCCGTCTATTTTAATTTTTCAGGAAATGCAGACGTCAACAAATTGATAAGCATTTGACATTATAATTTTGTAATTGCATTTAAAACGTGCTTTTTAAAAGTGTATAGTCTTATGTACTTCACTCTCTGACTGATGGAGAGTTATTAGCAAAATAAAAACACATATTGCTTTTTTATTTTTTATTTGAAAAAGCTCATCGTACCAAAAGAGTGTAAAGTCAGTAAAAAGTAACATCATATTTACTGAATGATTTGCCATGATAAGTGCATTGCAAACAAAAATTTCTCAAAAAAGGGGATACAAATATTACATATTTTTAGATTACATTTATAGTTAATGGGGCTACGAACCGGTTAAAATGCTCACATTCCGTATATCACGCGCACATATTAAAAATCCGGCAAACGCGCTTCGCGCAATGAACAAACCGGCGCACTTTGCTTGCTGGTTCAATTTTTTTTTGAAAAGTATATTACGAAGAAATATTTCAGCAATACTTATCCTAGATGAAAACATGACCAAGGCTGGAGAAGATAAAAATTCTAGATATATGTATATGTTCGAGTCTGTAAATTACATAAATTACATACATTTTTGTTTTTCGCCGCCTCCAGCTCGACTTTCGTGTAATTCGCTAAAGTCGAAAACCAACAGCCGTTCCGCAGCCCCTTTAAGGAGACGAATTTCTTAGTTATTTTTCGTAAAATTTAGTCAGTAAAGGTCTAAATATTGTATACGTGTGATATTTCAACAAATTAAAATTATTATCGACCTGACTATTAACTATTTCGATAAAACACAATTAACCAATTTTTGCAAATTTTTTGAAGTAAAAAGTTATATAGGAGTGGCTGTCTTTTTTTGCTGACATTTCAAAACATTGATATTGCTGACAGATCAAAATCAAATGAATATGTACATACAACCAATTTTTAGATATTTTCAAAAAAAAGGAATATCTTATCTTCTTTCTCGTTTCATTTGTTTTGTTTCTGGGTTGTCATATATTAAAAGAGCAGATTTTGCTAAGATGCACTGGTGCTAATATGCTCCACTCGGAACGTTGTGGCAAAAACTGTGAGCCTTGCTCTTCTTAAATTGTGCGTGTAAGATTGGAGCAAGTCATGTTACTAGCCGTGCAGGCACTCAAAGTACAAAATTGTTTTCAAGGTTTCCGTTTAATTAATTCCACTAAATAGGCTCTTTTTTGTCCTCCAAAATATTTAATTTTCCGTCTTGGTATCTAATTGACTTCCACTATTTCCACTAGTAAAACTGGTGCAAATTGTCGTGCTATACAATTTATGTGCAATGTGTCATTTTCTGGAACAGCCAATTGATGTAAGATTAAAAACATCCGGGAAAGGGATACGGGACTAATCTTCTGGTAATTGTCACGGACTACAATTTATAAAGAAGGGTGTAATTTTGTGAGTTTTAAAAAAAACTTCTTGCAGTTTTTATTGTCCCCAGCTTATCGTGACAGGATACAAACAAGTACAATAATAACAAATTCAAATCACATTCAAGTGTTGTGCTTACTTTTATAGGAAGGAGCAGAAGAAATATACAAGAAATATAAATTTTGCGATAGTTTTCCATGGACTAAAACATGCAAGAGGCTCATGGGTAGTTACTTTACACTTACCGTGATTGGGTCTACAACGGTTGCCAAGATCTGGCATTACGTCCGAACAAGAAGGAAAGTGGACTCGTAGGATTGTGGACACGAATTTGTTAAGTCATAATGAACAGATTTTTCTAATTATTTTCCATTTCTCTTAAGCCACAGACTGTTTGTCTGCACTTATATAGGTAACTTGATCATGAGTCTTGTTGTCATTTTAGAGAAGTATAAAGCCCGAATTAAGTGGCAAATAACTAAAATAAATTACTTTGCCTTTCGTGTATCAAACCGGTCTTTTGGAGTTTTTCATCTGCAATTTAACTCTTTCAGTACTGGTGACATGCATGACGTGTCATCTAGGTTGCCATTTTAAAAACGCTATATCTGAAAATCTCGTGATTATTGGACTAATTGGATTGTGACTATTATTACTCTAAATTGGTAGACTGAAGTTAAATTTCCTACAAAATCATCTAGTTCAGGGCTGCCATACCGCCATGCGATGCGCAGCAAAACTTATCAGCTGCAAAATGTACAACAAGGAGCTCTAAAACTTCTTTAATTCGATAATTACCCAAAGGTACGCCTTCTAATTTCTAAAAAACACAGTTTCAATTTCGAATATTCAAGGTTATCCGTTTTTCATAATTACCTCCCCAAAAAACACTTGATTGCAAATTGATCATGAAATAATCCATAGATAATTAGATTACAGCAACTGCTAAAATAATGTAGCCATTTTGCACCGTCGATAAGAACTTGTGAAAAAATGTCATGGCTGCATACGGATAGACCGTTAAAATGGTGTCCAGCACTGGAAGGAAACAGTTATGGTAATCAACGATTTAATTACATCTGCTGAACATTGACGTGAACAAGAATTGTGATGATAACTTGAAATTCGTTCATCACTCCCCTCGCCTGGTGAGTGAGAATAAACATTCTGTTCTTACCTTTACATTTGCTCATAGTGGATACAAAGTTTTGACTTTGATTAAGCTCAAAGGAACAAGTTTTTTTTCCTTTAACCTCCACAATAAAAAGAAACTGGATTCACTTTTTTATCAGTTGTTTTTATTGCACAATGTTCTACCATAAATTTTATGCTAATGCTAAGAACAACTCTAGTCTACACTTACAAAATAAATACGATTATTGGTGATCTAAAATAATGTAGCCATTTTGCACCGTCGATAAGAACTTGTGAAAAAATGTCATGGCTGCATACGGATAGACCGTTAAAATGGTGTCCAGCACTGGAAGGAAACAGTTATGGTAATCAACGATATAATTACATCTGACGTGAACAAGAATTGTGATGATAACTTGAAATTCGTTCATCACTCCCCTCGCCTGGTGAGTGAGAATAAACATTCTGTTCTTACCTTTACATTTGCTCATAGTGGATACAAAGTTTTGACTTTGATTAAGCTCAAAGGAACAAGTTTTTTTTCCTTTAACCTCCACAATAAAAAGAAACTGGATTCACTTTTTTATCAGTTGTTTTTATTGCACAATGTTCTACCATAAATTTTATGCTAATGCTAAGAACAACTCTAGTCTACACTTACAAAATAAATACGATTATTGGTGATCTTAGTCGCGCATACCGAATTTCCTCAGATTTTGAGCAAGAAAAATCAATAATAAGGAAAAAGTTCAAGAACGCACTATATCATCAGTGTGTAGAGTCAATTCAAAGATCGTTTGGTTATATCTGATGACGAATTCATTATACCGCCTGATTTTTTCGAAGTTCCGAAAATGTTTCTCCTAATAGAATTTCCATACTGTGAAGAAAACGAATTAATTTCCAGGTTTTTAAAAACGTTTAACGAATTTACAAGTGGTAAATGTGACGTAGCTATTTCGTGGAAAACTAGGAAGGTTAAACAGCCGTTCACTTTAAAAGAACAAAATCCCTATCCGTCATGTAAAATATACGAAGGACTGTGCTCTTGTACAGCAACTTATATTGGAGAGACAAAAAGGAATGTTAAAACACGGTATAATGAGCATAACGACATTAGAAAGGATTCAGAACCAGCAAAACACTTGCTAAACAATACAGGTTATCGATTTTCTGGAGGGTTATTCTATCAGCACCCCGAAACACTAAAATGCGGAAAAATTTAGAAGCGTCAAGAACTGCATTGAAAAACCCGTATTTAATGACCAGCTTGATCAAAAAAGCTGTTTTTATTTAGAAATGGCGTGTCTTGATCAGTTTATTATTTTTCTCTTTATTTTGTTTGATCTCTTACGACCATTATGATTTTATTTTGTATATACTGACTGAATAATTTTAACATAGTAACATTTTATATGCACTGACGATGGTTTTATTATAACGAAAACCTTTTGTTTTATTTTAACAACTTGGTTGTTTTTACTTTTTAACCCATCAATTTTCATGGCGAATCATACCAACACTAGTATAAGTTCTGTAGGTTGACAAAAAAATTAAAAAATTTCAGGGAGAAGTTCTGGTCACATACATATCGGAAAACAAAAAGGAAGCCTGACAACGATACGGGCTGTACAGGTTCGGGCGTCCTTCGATTATAAGTTTGCGCAGGTCTACACTTTCGTTTTCTAAATCAGGCGGGAAATTAAAAAGTAAACAAAATGGCTGACGAAAAGATGGATGTCGATGCACCAAAAGAGGTCAAAAAAGCAGAAAAAATTACGAAAAAGTCTTATGAATTGCCATGGTATGTGAATTTTGCAATTATTCTTCATGAAATATTACCAGGCAAGCATTTAGCTACCCTCTACAGCACACTATAGATAGTTGGTTAGCTAAATAAAAGTGTGACAGTCACAAAAAGGAACAATATATAATTTCTGCTTAGCGTTGCAAAGGTGAGATTATAGAGAATGAAGTATTTCCAGCTTCAATGATGTACAACAGTGGCTTGTTAGAGATAGTTGAGAACTTCTGTTACTTAGGTGATATGTTGGGCAGTGAAGGGGGTGTTGGAAGAAGTGTTACTTGCTGGATAGGTTCTGCTTAGAAAAAGTTCAGAGAGTTACTTCCTTTGTTGACTAGCAGAGTCCTGTCAATTGAGGTAAAAGGTAGGTTGTATGAGGCCTGTATAAGAAGTGTTATGTTGTACGGTAGTGAGACATGGGCAGTGAAGCAGGAAGATCTTGACTGTTTAGATAGGAATGATATGAGGATGGTTAGGTGGATGTCTAACGCCAGTCTGAGAGACAGAAAGAGTTCAGATGAGCTAAGAAGCAGGCTAAGTCTCTGTAGAATTAAAGATGTTATCCAGAAGAAGATTGAATTGACTGGGGCACTTGGAAAGAATGGAGGAGGATAATTGGGTAAGAAAGTGTAGAGACTTGATAGTTCCTGGGGCAAAGCCCAGAGGCAGACTGAGAAAGACTTGGCAGGTTATAAGGACAGACTTAATACAGAGGAAGTTGAGTTTAGATCTAACACAGTCTAGATCAGATTGGAAGAGGGTCATTAATATACCCCGTCCAACCCATGCTAGCATGGAAAACGGACGTTGCGCCGAGAACGAATGAATGAATGAATGGACATTGCAGTTTTTAGCACCAATGTTGTTTTCTAAAGCTTCTAAAGCTGCAGCCACTTCACTTTGACTCTGTTCTGACTCGAACATGAAAGGAGATAAACCAAATTCTAGATCTTCATTAACTTCAACATTGGTTACATCAGAAGAGGGAGATGACATAACTACTTCAAGATAAGTTTGCTACTGAAAGAAAGTAACGTGTTGAATGTTGTTGTCACAAATGACGTCAGAAGAATATTGGTGTCCAGACTTGCGGAAAAATATCATGAAGTGAAAGAAGAAATGATATGACTTTTAGAACCTTGTAACTGAAAAAAAAAATTGGCTGTTATGCAGACAGACGTGATATTTTAATCTTAAAAATTTTGAAAAATTTACCGGAATCAACAAGTGGTGAAAAACTGTTTTCAATGATTAGTTAAAGCACAAAAAAATTTTGATTGATTTTTCGCTGTGACTCAAATATTGTGCATTGTCATATTGGAGGCAACTGAACTATATACTCTGGAAAACAAAATTGCTTTTTTCTCATTGTATTATATTTGGCTCTTTTTTCTCACTTGCGATTTTATCACAGCAAATAATTACTAACGGTATGTTTTAAAAATATTGAGTGATGTGTCGACTTACAAAGGCTACAAGGCTGCTTTGGGGTGAATCGACCCCCTTTCTCTTAACTTTTTTCCATATGTATGGTATGTAAAACGTTCATTTCATAACCTGCCTCTCGAATAAAAGACTTTTAAAATAAAAATAATGCAAAACCCGATTGCACTACATAACTATGGCTGCGACTATAAGCCATCCCTTAACAACCAGTAGACTGAGTGTTTTTCCAGGTCTAAGTAAAATAGGGATTGGCCGAAATGTCCGTTCCACGACTTATTTTTAAAGCCTTTTTTATGATTAAAATGGTTGCAATACTGGCTGACTTGTCTCAGATATATAGTTACAGCACAGCTTGAATGTAAGCTTTCGCGTATGTGCTATACCCTTTTGCAGGAAAATATCTCTGGAAACAAAATCATGCTTTAATTTCACTAGATGTATATATATTTGATTTCTTTGACAAACTTTTTCATTGGGAAATAATAAAAAGGGATTTTTTTAAGTTTTATGTTTGGAAAATATTGCGCTTTTGCAAAAATGATGTGTTTCTTCCTTGTTGATTTGTCTTCTTTTGCCTTCTCAGGGTAGAGAAATACCGTCCCTCGAAACTCCATGAAATAACTGGAAATGAGGAAACAATTAAAAGGTTGCAGGTATAAAAAAATACAACAGCTTAGTTGTGTTGTTTTGTGTACTTTTGTTTGGAAAGAAAACTTTTATCTGTCTTTATTTTATTTATTTGTATTTTATTTTATTTCTATTGTATATACTTATTTTTTACACAGGTTTTTGGTGAGCATGGAAATGTTCCTAATATAATTATTGCAGTAAGTGTGTTGTTGTATTTCTTCTGAAAATGTGAAAAAATATTTGATATGGCTAAAATGTCACTTCTTAAAATGTCTGTTGTTTTTTAAATGGCAACGCACAGATGCATTTTGTACTCAAGAATAACTCATATGCTTATTATATACTTTTAGGGTCCACCTGGAATTGGTAAAACCACCAGCATTCTTTGTCTTGCACGCCAGATGTTGGGAGCATCATATAAAGACGCAGTGATGGAGCTGAATGCTTCGAATGATAGGTTTGTTTTGTAGTTGTGTCAATAAATTTATACAAAGAAAACCTTAGAGTAAGAATTGGTAAAATTTTAAAAAACATGCTGTCAGATATTGTGTGACTATGTGCACCAGCAATTTAAAGTGCTCTGCTGTGGACAGATATTTATATAATTTCTTGTATTTCAGAGGTATTGATGTTGTTCGAAACAAAATAAAGTTGTTTGCTCAACAGAAAGTGACACTACCAAAGGGTCGACACAAAATTATTATTCTTGATGAAGCTGACAGGTATTGTCTGACAGGTTTTTGGTATACACATTTTGAACCCAGAGCGTTAACAACATGAGTGCTATGCCAGTTGACTCTGTTATATAGAAATTGAAAACTAAACTGCAAGTAACCAAACTCCCTGCAACTGTTATGTTTAGCATGACACCAGGTGCCCAACAAGCGTTACGAAGGACAATGGAACTTTATTCCAAAACAACTCGATTTGCTCTGGCATGCAATCAATCTGATAAAATTATTGGTAAAATTAATTTTGTTATATGTTTGTGCTTTGTAGAGTCAAGACTCTTGTGTCTTTTATTATTATTTACATATTCATGATTTTTTTTTTCTTAGAGGCCATTCAATCCAGATGCGCAGTTTTGCGCTACACAAGACTTACAGACAGTCAAGTGTTGGAACGTATACTTGACATATGTGAGAAGGAAAAGGTATTAATCATACACTCTGTTTTAAGCATAACGTTTATATAGTACTAAAGGCTAAGAAATCCAGCATAAGTGAATGATAATATCAGCATAACTTGAGCATAAATATTTCAGGGTAAATAAAGATAAATCAATAGAAATAAAAATATTCGAAATTTTCGAAATCTTATTGGCATCTTTTTAGACGTATTGTAGGCATATTTTTTACATATTAAGGCTGCAAGTAACATACACTATAATATATTAAAAATTTAAAAGGATGTGTATATATTTGTCAATTAATTTGACCTTAAAAAGAAGAGAGGAACAAAACAAAACTTCAGCAGTAGGACTTTATTTAGGTTGCTCGTAACGATGAAGGTCTGGAGGCAATAGTGTTTACAGCGCAAGGTGACATGAGACAGGTGAGGGGTTGTGATGGCTCATTTATTTTATAGCTACTTTAAATTTTGTCAGGTAGGGGACATGTACAAGAAAACTATGAAAAAACCATAGCTTTCTTGTACATCCCTGAAAGTGTTAGGATTTTTCTTTTTTTTAAAAAAAAAAAGGTTTTCCAGCTCTACTGAACCAAATTTTTTTATTGTAAGAGGTCTGTACCAAGTTTGGATTTTATAATATTTTAAAAATGGACAAACATGAAATATCCAAGTTAATGTTTTTTAGGCTATCAACAATCTGCAGTCAACGCAAGCTGGATTTGGTTTTGTGAATCCTGAAAATGTATTTAAGGTGATTTTTTTTAAACAAGGTTACATCTAGCTGCATGATCTTACAAGTTCCATGTCATAATGATGGATGCTTTTTTTTTTTGATCACCTGATTTTTCAACGAATTGATTTTATTGTAAAGGTATGTGATGAACCACACCCATTGTTGGTGAAGGAGATGCTTAACCACTGCATATCATCCAATATAGACGAAGCATACAAAATTATGTCACACTTGTGGAAGATGGGATACTCTGCAGTCGATATCATCACAAATATATTTAGAGTGTGCAAAAATCTTGAAATGGCAGAGTATCTTAAACTTGAGTTTGTAAAGGTAATACGAGTGATACATCATCCATTTTTTCGAGTCTATTTACAAATTTCACAAGTTTGATCATGTACTATTATTCTTTAAATTATTTCATTTTGGAAGGTGACTGGTTGCATTTTGTCAACATGTCTGTCTACAAAGAATGAATCATGCTTCAATTTTAACGTTTTCGACAGCCTCTTTGTAACAATGTGCTTGCTTCCGCAAAAAAAGTTTTTTTCCATCTAAGAAACCTTACATTTCTTGTCTAAGGATTGTTGAGCAATCTAAAGTTCTATATGTTATGTTCATTGCGTTGAATCAAAAAACTTTTTATGCCTCACATTTTAAAACCCTATAAATTACTAGAAATATTTTAATTCTCAAACAAATTTAAGATGTTCTGGGGAATTTTTAAAACTGATTTTCATATCCTAATATTACTTTGTTACATGACTTTGTAATTTTATTACATGTTTATATTTGAAATAAGTCAATGCCTCCAATGTAATGATCAAATTTTTTATTAAAGCGTGCTGGTCCAGTCTGTAACTTTAGAATTACAAACATATTGTGCTAACTCCTATACACCACTGTTCCATAGCAGCTAATGTTTTCTGTTGTTTATTTTTAGGAGATTGGTTATACACACATGAGAATAGTTGAAGGTGTGCAATCATTATTGCAAATGTCTGGTCTATTGGCAAGATTATGTGAAAAAGCTGCTGATACGTGAAGATTCGTCACACCAGACCAGATGAGAAACTTGCATAATAAAAATAGTAGCGTGCTGACTATTATTTAAGATCACAGTGACTATGGTTTTTATTAAAAGAAACAGATGAACTATCCGATAAGATATTATTGAAAGAAGGAGACTGTTATTATATTCATAAACTGTTCACTTTGTCAATGTCTTTGCAATCTATAATGAGAAAAAGCAATATTTAGCATTGTTTTAAGTTTTGTAGATGGAATATTCTATACCAGTTTATGCATGCTTTTTAAATTCATATCTATTTGTCTATATGCTTGAATGAGATTTGACTGGTTAAATAATTGAACCGATACCTCTGTTAGTTTATTTATTAAACTTATTGAACTTTGGTTGTTTCTATATCTGCAGCTATTTTTTATGATTAATGGCATGCCATAAAGTGTTCGTTTTAGGAGAATGGAGTTGTATTTACGCCAACTTTACCAGGGTGTAATACATTTGTCTGAGTAGCCATTAAAATGCTATTTCCCAATTGAAATTTATGTCAAATTTTTCCCATTTATTAGAGAAGCTAATTATATTCACTACAAAGTAAGTGTGTTACTTATGGCACATTTTATGCAAGTTGTAAAGGAATAAGATTTTAACAATAATACGTAAGACCACTTTGATAAAATTCCCATTTGGGATTTAGCGGCCCTTATTTTACATTTCTGGATTACACCCTGCAATGTTTACAAACAGTGTGCACACAACCTGACAGGCAAAAAAAGTACCACAAAGGAAATAAACTGAAAATGAATTCTTTTAATTCTGTAAAAAATTGATTGTTACAAGTAAATCCTGTCTGATAACTTTTTGACCAACTGTTTTCTTTTTACTTTTTAGGAAGGTTATATTTTTACCAGATCCTTAAATAAATGGCTTCGATTGATGACTTAAAGGGTGTTTTGAAAGAAACTTTAGACAGCAGAGGTGTGCTGAATCAGATACGAGCTCGTATTCGCGCCGAAGTGTTTAGTGCATTAGATGATCAAACCGAGACGAAACCTGTCCTATCTAATGAGAATATGTTTATCAATGAATTAATAAGAGAATACTTAGAATTTAATAAGTATAAATATACAACATCTGTTTTGTTATCAGAATCTGGTCAACCGAAGGAACCAATTGATAGAGAATTTCTAGCAGCTGAACTTAATCTTACAGAAAGTAGTTCATCACAAAAATTTCCTATTCTGTATGGACTGGTTTCCCATTTCTTGGAACACAAAAATAAATCTAACGAAACGCGCAGACAACATTCTCCAAAACAGAACAAATCAAAAGTATCGAGAAGTTTGAGTATGTCAGATGAATCAGTCGCAGATAGTCCACCATCCACCAGAGGTGTCATCTACCATGCACGGAAATAATATTTAGACATCTGTTTTACCATATTTTCTTCACTTAATGGCCAGTCTAAAGTAAGAATATATATTGCATTATAAGCTAAAGATCTAACTAATTAAGATGAGTATAACAAGAAGGTGCTTTTACTCTTAATAAGATAGACTGGATCCCTTGACTAAATCCCTGAACTTTGAAATTGCTTGAACTTGAACATTTCTCTGCTGCAAAAAAACCAACTGACAATTACTAAAACTTTTTTGGGGGAAATATGGAATTGTAGTTTTTAGTTGTATCATGGTTATAAATTATAAATATTTTTTGTTATTATTGTAACAATTGTTCAAATAAATTACTAGGATTTTTTGTTATTTTATGTTTGTATTTTGCAAACTATAAATGTATACTTTTAATTTATTTCTATATACCTAGATGCCTTTTTCATTGATGTATGCAAATATTTATGTGTTTGACAACTGAGGAAGGTTTAAGTACAAGTTTTTATTCTCCTGTTAAACTCCAGTGGATAAGCAAAAAAAAATATTACAAACCTCATCATCATTCATCATCATTCTCGGCTTAATGTCCGTTTTCTTTCGCAGATATAAGATTGGTTGGAAGCATAAAACAAACCTGATATAAGATCTAAGGAAATAAGGGAACGAAACTGCAATTTAAATTACAGAATTTGTGAGTGCATAGTTGTTGGGAAAATACAATTAAAAGTAAAACTGATTAAATTTAGATTAGAATATAGATTTTTAGCATGGAAAACACTGCAATAGTGAAGCATGCTAAATCAAACACTAATAATACCACACGTGAAGGAACAGCAGTCAAGAAAGGTATTTTTTTTTATTTTATTCACTTATATAATATTCATATTCATAAAAGTTATTTGAGTATTACATTTAATCTATTTTATAGTTACTCGTCGTGTGTTAAATCAAATTCCGGCTGAAATTTTGAATGATCAACCATTAAATATAGCTATCAGTCAGGTTTGTTTCTCTATCCATTTGTGTGTCGATTTAGGGAAATATCTCTCCATAAGTCAAAAAAAAAAAATATAGAAAATTTTAACCTTTTTTTTCCATTTATTCTAAAAAAAATTTTTACATTCTGAGTACAGATTCAAGTTCTTTTTTTCCATTCTGAGATTTTCTGACGTGTAATAAGAATTTTAAAAAAAATTATTTTCTTAGCTGCCTTCAAACTATAATTTCGAGATTCACAAGACAATATGGAAAATTCGACAAGCATCTGCTCAAAGAGGTAACACATAATTAAATTAGATTTTTTTCACCCTAAGTATATTGTCTATTTTTACATCTTGGTTTTTAAGGCAACGCAGATTTCCACAAGACAAATTGTAAACAACAAATTCGGTTTATAAAAACAAAAATTAAGCCACGCATTTAAGATGATAAACTTAGACCGGCTTTATTATTATTGGGTAAACAAACGTTTTCTTAAAATTTTGTATTAAAAGTTTTTCTTAAATAACCACCGCAGGTTGCAGTCTAATTGCTTAATATTTCATGAGAAAACATAAATTGTATGCACTTTCTGTGACGCCATTGTTTTGAAATAAACTCAAAATAAATAAAATTATGCATGCTTTGATTTTTATTTTACTGTCCAATACGTCCCTTGGAAATCCACTTTTAGTCAGCATATGCTCTTGTACTCATACTGGTACTTGTAATAAAAAGGCGCAACCATAGAGTCCGCCCTTGTGAGAAGCAGAGATGAGAGCTAAAATGTACAGGTGCGTGCAAGTGAGGGTATGATAAGCTTGCTAGCTTAACTTGTTTATTGATGTCCTATGCATTAATTTGGGATAAGAGATCATAAATGGTGTATTTGACAGTCTAGTATGTTGTTTTTTGTTTGTTTGTTTACTTGTTGTTTTGTTTATTTTTTAGTTGCGTTGCAATTTCCAGAAGGACTTCTTTTATATTCATGTGTTATTGCTGATATTGTTGAAGAGTAAGTTGTGTTTGTATTACGTCAGATGTTTTAGCGTACACCGTAGATGAAAAATTATTTAGTCATTACCAGACTAAAATAATTTAAACTATTTGTAATTACAACATTCTTGTTAATTATTAAATACATGAAATTTTAAGATTCAAAAAAAAAATTTTGTGCTTATGGTGTGACTGCTCATGATACTGTTATTGCAGCTTGGGCTAGTAGTACTTACTAGCTCTTAATATTTAATACAAAAAATATTTATCTTACGAAACCATTGACAATGTATGGTCTGTGACATATTTTCTTTCGTGACTATTTTGCTAATTTTCTTGGTTAAAATACTTGCTGGTTTTTTATATTTATCTATTACACAGTGTAATAGATAAATATAAAAAACCAGTGTCACTGCATGCCAAATTTTAACGTCCTATACCTCTCAGAGCCAAAGATATTGGTCATAGCTTAAAACTACCCCTTAAAATTCTTATAATCGGGACATTATAACTTTTGTTAAGATTATCCTGAACACTTGAAACTCACAACTCAACTTTTTAATCAGGGAAAATCGTTCTGTAAATTTTAGCATGTAGTCAATCTGATTTCCTGATATTTTTAGGATTTTACCCAAAAATAAAGTTTTCGGGCAATTAAGCCTTTTGTTGTGCAAATTATGTAAAAACTGGAAATTATGTTAAATAACTATTATTTGGCATTCAGAAACTAAAAAGAATTTTAAAATTCGTTTTGGAACAAGAATGATTTAATTGAAGCAGCTAGTTGTATTTTGTACAAGTTTTGAGCTTTCCATGACACCACAGAAAAATTGCTTATTTAAGCAAAAATGAACTGCTGTCATTTTTTTTTCATACTTACTATAAAAGTGCCGAGTTTGATTTAATTTGACGACACCTATCAAAAAGCTTTGAAAGGGAGCGGAATCCCCCCTTCCCCCTTGGTCATAGCATTTTTTAAAAAAAAGTCGGGACCGAATAGGGTTAAAAAATTTATCCCTCTAAGCCTTGAATATACATTAAATGATACTAAAATTTGTGTGTTATGCATGGTTATATTAGGAAGTTTGTTTTACTCCATGTGGCGTCATAGCAAAATATTAGTTGCAGACAAGTTGGGTTTGATACAACTTTACTTGAAAATTTGAAAAGAGAAAAAAGGACTTCAAATGCCTGCAAAGACCAAAGCTAAAAATATTAATAATACAATTTATTTATTTTTTAATTAAATAATATTTTTTTTTTATACTATGAAGTTTTTTATCACAGTAAGTTGTTACCCAAAGGACAAAAATACAATTCATGGAAAGTGTGGGAATGAAATAAACAAAAAACTATATTTAAAAATCACACTTAAATTGACGTTTACACCACAATTATTTTAAAAAAATTACTTGAAAAATGTTTCATTTTATAGATTCACAGATGCAGAGACTGTTATTATGGGTGACGTCACATACGGAGCTTGTTGCGTGGATGATTTTTCTGCGCGCGCTCTAGATTGTGATTTTATGGTTCACTATGGACATAGTTGTCTTGGTGAGAAACTTTTTTTAATAGCTGTAAAAAAAAAGGACTTAAAAATAAAAAGCCCTATTAACATAAACAAGCAGGCGTAAAGTCCAGATGTCTATTTTGTCAGAAAAGTTAGGAATTGCCAGCATTTCTTTGATGTTTGGTAAATTGTATGAAATTTAAGATAGTTTCATTTTTCTTAATATTCGCAATTCGAGTTCTGTTTTTAGAATTGGCATTAATTTCTCTACAGTCGGTTCTATGCAATATGCTTATACAGTGGAATTTCTCTATATTGAACTCGCAAGGGGCAAAAAAATTTGTTCGAGATAGAGAAAGTTCGAGATAAAGAAAGGAAAATACCTTAGGCTGACCACAAAGGGATCGAGACTTTAGTTCCAGATAGAGTAGCTCGGGATAGAGAGTAGTCGAGATAGAGAGATTCCACTATATCAAATTTACTTTTTATTTGTCATCCAAACTTTATTAGTCTATCTTTAATTCACACAAATATCAAACATAATTGGGATAATCAGAAATTTTACGTCAAAAAAATGTCAGGTATGTCAAGTTAGAAACAACACAGTCATGACAGGGATCGTAGGATCTACAAAATTGTACTCCTGATATACAAAAATGTGTCAATAGTGAATAGTGGTTGTTCCTTGAAAAAATAGTGTGTATGTTTCACAAACTTTCAATTCTTTTAGTTCCCATCAATGCTACAGAAGGTGTCAAAATGTTGTATGTCTTTGTGGACATTAAAATTGATACGATACATTTTATTGAAACCGTCAAACATAATTTCCAAGCTGGCACCAAGCTGGCTCTTGTGAGCACAGTCCAGTTCATTTCCTCGTTGCAGGTACTGTTCTGTTCTTATTGGATGTTCGTTTGTTTGTTCGTTCGTTCGTTCGTTCGTTCGTTCGTTCGTTCTTGGAAAACTGAAAATCACAAAAAAAATATTAGCAATTACAATATGATACAATATGTTTTCACTTTTATTGTTGTTATTTATATATACATATACATTTTTAGGCTGCAAAGAATGAATTATCGACAGATTATGATGTGACTATACCACAAGCCAAGCCTTTGTCTCCTGGTGAGATCCTTGGCTGCACGTCTCCTCGTATTGATGGAATAGATGCTATCATGTGAGTTCTGGTGTAACTATTTTAATTGTATAAACCAGAATAAAGCTACAATCTCGGTCAAAATATGTTGAGACAAGGCAGTTAATTTCAAAGTTAACCATCACAAGTAATTGCTTTGGGTATTTTTATGTCAAATTTAAAGTTGCCGAAAGTTTGCTTGTCAATGTTCAGAGTGAATTTAGGACTTGTTTCGTTAAATCAAACTTTTTAAATGTGCTGCTTATCAGAGAAACAAATTTAAACGTTGCCTTTTATGAGCTATATCGGTAAGATCAAATAGTTCTGTTTTTACCCGTAAGAGAACGACCACAAAACTATAGATCTCGTTGCACAAGCCAAGTTCAGATAATGTAATAGTGCAAATTAAGCTTTAAAAGACATCTGCATGAGATACCTATGAAAACACACATTGAAAGGATGTACCAAGGCTGATCAATATGCTTACAGAATTTCCCTATTAGAGCCTCAGTGTGCTTCTAAGCGTTATATTTATAAAAGAACATTTGTAATGGTCTTCGTTAAAATTTTGATTGGTATTATTTTGTTTGACATTTAGTTACCTTGGAGACGGAAGATTTCACCTTGAATCTGCCATGATACACAATCCTGAACTACCATCTTACATGTAAGTTTTTTGTTGTATTGACAATTTTTGGTTGTTTTCGGTTTTCCCAATGATTTAAAAACGTTGAATTAGTCACAGATTTATGACGCTGTGGGAATGTGGGAATCAGCTGGCTTTTTCGCTGCAAATTTTACGCGGTAAAATGAACAAAATGCTACAATGTTAGTTGTTCATTAGGAGAAATTTCCCAAAAACCTGCCAAAAATAAATCCCGTGAAAATAATTTGAGCCCTAACCGGGAAACTTTGATGCAGGTACAACCTACTTTATTTTCTTGTTTTTAGTTAAAGGGGAAATTAACCCAAAAATACATTTTTTGATATTTCATAGTACAAAAGTTAACTTAAAGATTTTTAGTTTCGTTTTCATACTCTGACAGGTAGAGCTAAAAAAATTACGTTTTTTTTGTGAAAGTTTTGATTAAAATCTCGACCACTTTGGAAGTAAAAAAAGCTGGATCGAGCACGCTTTATGACGTCAATGTATTAAAAGTTGTTCCTGTAAAGGGAAAACAGCAAGGTTTAGTTAAAGTAAACAAATTCTAAGTTAACTTCCCCTTTGAAATATATAAATATTTGAAATATATACTTAGGGAATGCGTAGGGAATAAATCATAGCAAATTTATCAATTTAGATTCTTCTGTAACTTTGATACCAGATAAAGAAATTAAAAAAGATAATCCACGGAATTATATCACTGCTAAAAATCGAAAATAGACCAATTCCCACAAATCTTTCCAAGGAAATAAAAAAACTATGCGGTTGGGAACTACCGCAAAAATTTCTAAAAGGATTATGGTCTTTCTAATTTATGAACTCAATTCTTCATTGCATATTTAGGTATGATCCATACTCAAAAAAGTTCACTCGCGAGCGATACGATCACGCGAGCATGCGCAAAAACAGGAAAGCAGCAATTGACAGAGCAACAAGTGCGCAAACATTTGGTTTAATTCTTGGAAGTTTAGGAAGACAAGGGAGTCCAAAGATATTGAAGGTAATATTGAGAGAAGATTATGTAGTGGTAATGCATTCGGCTTGTAAACAAAAGGTTTCAGGTTCAAGTCCCTATTCAAGCGTACTTCCGGTGGTATTGTAACATAGTTACAGTTAGAGGGGATGAAAAGCCAGCCTTTAGAATGCCTTTAAAGAGAAATCCCAAATCATGCAGTTACAGGATTTAAGAAACTCGTTTAAACCTCAACGGAAAAAGTCTGTAAATTTTACTTTTTTTAAATCGATGTTGAAAGTTTATTTCGTACAGTAAAGATTGTATGTCTTGTTATTCGAGACTAAGCTGCAGAAACGTGTAAAATTGTAAATGATGGAAAATTAGGGAAATTTGCTACCAATCCCGTCACTTTTAGCATTTAGTTCTGTGTTAGCATTTTTAAATGTTTTTCCCACACTTTCACTCAGGATTGTTATTTTAGCTTCGGAATATCTTATATCAGTTCTGTAATAATAATAATTTTATAGAACTTAGAAGAAAAATTGACGAATGCAGGAAAACAATACACAATTGTGCTGCTGTCCGAAATCTTTCCTGCTAAACTTCAACTCTTTGCTGACATTGATGCGTAAGTATTTACTGAACAGACTTCTGCATCTGTTTACCAAGATAAATGTGCGTATTTTACATGGCAAACCTCACAAATATCGATGGATATACCCTGTTTATAAATTCCAGGAGAAGCTATGGCTTAGATGGGGAGTCCTAGAGTATTTAATGCTTATTTTGAGTTAAGCAGAGTCAATTAGGGTACTTGCTCTCCCTGACCACTTCCTGCAACATCCAACGGCCCGCACAATTTGCCATCTCCCGCATTTCCTCCACATGACTGGAGCTAACCCATGGCTACGGTAACATTCACTCGTCCATATTAAATCGCCGCCAAGGGGAGCCAACAACCCTTCCTTTAGACCGCAGGTTAAGACTTTTTTATTAGTTTTAACGGGTTATAAGGTACGACGCCGCCTAATTTTAGAACTGCCTATGATATTAATCCTATTTTCATGCTGAGCAGAAAAGTTCAATTCGCACTTTTATAGCCTCTGCCATTAATCAGCCGTGGTTTGAACCCATGACCTTCCGCATTGGAAGCGAGCGTTCTACTACAAAGCCACTAGTCGATAAAACAGACAGAGTAATTTAGTATACACCATTTGTTAGAATAGGCAAAATACGATTAGGCGTTTATCTTGTTAATTATGTTTTTGTTAACAATATTGATATGCGTTATTTACATTAGGTGGGTGCAAGTCGCATGTCCTCGATTATCGATCGATTGGGGTGAAGCGTTTGAAAAACCTCTTCTCTCACCTTATGAGGTAAGCTTGTTGTGGTATCTGCTACATTCGACTGAATTTCCCATTTAATATCACTGATACTTAATATGAACCAGCAGGCTAAGTTAGCATTACTAGTGTTTTCTAATTAAATATGCAATAGTTAGAATGGTCTACAGTCCATTCACATGGAAAATTGAGTATGTAATGTATGACGTCACTAGAAGGTTAAACTTTTTCTATTTTGTTGGTTTTTGCTCGCATTTACTAAAACTTGCGTCTGACTAGACATTAAAATGGGCTTTTTAAAAAATTCGCGAAGCTAACTTCCTCTAACATATTTGGAAGTTCATATAATCGCGATATTAAGTATCCGAGAAATTCATAACTTTAGAAGATGTCTTTCCAACGTGTAATGAATGCTATGATATGTTAATCCACCTGTTCTATGTTAAGCTCACTGGTGCGATATTTAGCTATGCTACGTTAAATTGCTGTCATGAAAAGTTAAGTGTCGCAATACTGTGTTATGTTGCTAATATACTGTACTGTTTTACCCGCCATTGTGTTTTGCTTTGTTCAATTTTTTAATTTTATTTCTATCAGCTTGCTGTTGCTTTAAAACAATGCGAATGGCGGAGTATATATCCTATGGATTTTTATGCTAATGAAAGTCTTGGTCCTTGGACCGTTAACAACGCCGTACATCGCCCAGTTAGAACGAAAAAAACAAAAATAAAAATTGAATATGAAGAGAAAGAAAAAGATCAAAGATAAGCAAACGCCAGGTTGGATTAAGAAGGGAAGGAAAGTAGAATCGCTTTGAACGAGGAATTCGGCAAAGGTATTAAATATATCGAATAAGAAGGACGCTAAATTATTATCTGTGGTGATACGAGAAAGAATCAAAAGCAGAAATCAAAAGAATGAAATAATAAGTTTAGTTGTAGTATGAAGATGCAGGATTATTGTCGCCTGATGAAATATGGCTCCAAATATCTAACGTGAACGTCACAACAAAATATGTAGTAAACACTGGATAAATTGATGTGGTAGAGAACTGTGGGATTGGTATGACATGCCTATTAAACTATTAGTAGTGTTGACTTTTGGAATAATTTGTTTGTGAAATATTTTTAACAAAAAAAACTGTAACTTCAGAAAAATTTTTGCTCTCTCTGATGATACATCTATTTCCGTTTTTTTTCTTTTTTAAGCGTCCCCCGCAATAACGACCCCTACTCTCTCTTTGGTGTCTGAACCACCGACTCATTTTATTTTTACCCCTCCCCCATTTTACAGAAAGTTTTGTAATACCCCCTTATATCATTATATTATGAAACCCCCCCCCCCCCTCACTTTAAATTTTTTTGCCGAAGTACCCACCACTCCCCTACCTTACAATTAAGCGCAAAAGAGTATTATTTTAGAAATTGAAATTTATTAACTTTTAGCTTTAGGATGGTCTAAAAATCTTTGGTATGACATCACGTCTGTTTTCATGGTCACTCATAGGTCAACAGGTGGTCTGGAAAAAAATCCTTATATTTTCCAATATTTCCAAAGCCATAATCTAGTCTTTCTTCTACCAAGTAATTTTGCACATTTAAAACGTTTAAAACAATTTTTTTTCATTCCAAAATTTATGCTCAAATGTTTTAGCTTGTTTTCTGATTGGAAACTATAGGACAATGTCATCTTGGTCTAAATACTACATCAATATAAAGAAGTTTCACAACCCCTAAAATTCCGAAAAGACAATGTAATATACTTGATATTTACCCAAAATTAGCCTTCCACAAGGCGAACCAGCTCTATTGGTATAAAATTTCGCGCATATTAATTTTAGTGCTTTATCTCGCAAAATTCTAACAATGCGCCAAAATTTATGCTATTATTACGCGCAAATGATATGTGCGAGTAGACGCGAAATCGCGATTTATTTTTCTTTTAAAATCATATTTTTTTTTCTCAAAGTTGAAAACATTTTTGATTTTTTTGAATGACATTTATTTATTGAAAATTGTTCGTATTTGTTAATATCAAGAGTTGGTACAGTTGGTACTTTCTTGCCATGCGCCAAAGTTAGTGCGCGCTAAGTTTCTACCAATAAGGTAGATTTTTCACAACAATGGTATCAGCTAATTTTAGAGACTACGGTATTTGAATTTTAAAAATTGAGGATATCGAAGATTTCAAAAATGTGGGATTTTTAGTTTCCAACTTTCAACACATTTTTCCAAGAAGGTGACATGCCAAGACACTTTTGATTTCCATTCGCTGTGTCATTGCAAGCACGGCGACTTTTCGACCAGGCTTACTCAAGATGCAAGATATGATTAGAAATATGATTCGACTTTGCATAACTCACCGGAGCTGTCATCAACACAACATAATTTGACGCTGTGTGGTAATGTATGGTATGTTTTGATGTCTGTAACCATTGGTGAAGTTAAACTCTTGATATCAATTTGCTGTTATAGTGTCAGATGACGTTGATATTCCAAGTACGTGCTATAAGTCTGCATATTTTTTAGTAGCGATAGCAACGAATAATAATAACATTCTAATCTACGTGCAAATGAACGTCAAAAGAAAGAGATTTTCTGTTTATATGTACAGTAGACTCCTAATAAATGCCCTGGGCTTTATAAAAATTTTAAGATTAATTAGAGAGGGGTGTTATTAACAGAGGGGCGTTTATTTACAAAAACATTTTTTTTGATATGTGAGATATTTTTTATATATCCTCAGTATTTACAAGGTCATTTTCTTCATCAAAGTCAATGAATTCTCTTCAAAATATTGGCATCTTCAACGTTCGAATCAGTTGGCTCAAAGGGGTTTAAACACCTCCTTTCATCGCACTAGGGGAGAAGCGTTTTATAGAATGAAGCGTTTAAAGGATGGAGGCGTTCATTGGAGAAATTGCTTCGAAAAACTTAAAAATTTGAATAACCAAAGCTCGAATAGCTGAGAGAAATTTGTCTAAAATCGAGTTAGAAAATTCACATGAAAGGAAAGTCGTTTCGAAGAACCAAAAATTTTAAATAAGTGCAGGTTGAAATAACTGGGAGTTTGCTGTAATACAAAAGTACAGCTATTGTCAAATAATACGATTACTGGATAATAAAAACGAGCAAAGAATTGTGTTCCCTTTTTTGATCCCATTATTGCGATAGAATCATTAATTTTTGAAATTACAATAAAAACTTGTTAACTCGCGCTCTTCAGTCGGTCCTTTATGCACTTTCTTAGGAGAAACAACCTGAAAAAATTAAATATCTCGAAAGTCGAATAACTTTGTCAGTAAGACAATTTTCTCTCAATATATCAAACTTTCTTCATCAATTTATAGGGCGTGCAGACACTACTCGATAATTCAAATATTCGAGAAAACATAAAAAATTGAGTTATCGAGTGTTTGAATTTTCAGAGGTTTAACTGATCTGGATTTTGTAAGTAATGACATTAACCTAACAAAAAGGTGATTAAAAGCTGAGCAAAGCAATGCACACTGCAGTGAAGTAAAGTATTTTAAAGTAAACTAAAGCAAGGAAAAGTTCATCACAGTAGACATTGTCAAAAAAACTAACATCAAAAGAAAATAAATTTTCCCCATTAATGACGTTTTAAATACAATTCAATGAATTTGAACAATTTCAAGAGGTTAGTACAGATACGACCACAAGATAAGTTAATAATTGTCTTTAATTTCCAATGGCCTTGATGTCGATTTATTTCCTGTAGCAAACAACAGAACCTAAGGGTTTTTAGCTCATTCTAAACATCTTATTGATTTCCGCCAGCGCCACGCGGGGCGGAATCTTTAAAATCGCCAGATGGAAGATATATATATATATATATATCTATATAGATAGAGACAGGACAGAGCCTGGACGCTGCACAGTCGGTGGTACAGATACTGTGTACTCTCACTTTTGTACCTTTAATATCCCAGTTAAGAAGTTAAAAAAACACTAGTCGGTAGCTCGTAGATAAAACACGGATTTGCCCTCCTCTATATATCGCATTTTGTGTTTCTGCAGCACGAATTTTTAATCTCTCACAAACAAATAGACGGAATACTGCTATTTTTAAAGAGATTGGCGATGGTTCAAGTGCAGCAGCCATTTATAATCCTGGATGTAGTTTCTCGGCTCCATCTCTTAAAAATCAGAAAAATGCAATAATGAAGGTAAAGGGAATGTTATGTTTTAAGACATCCGTATTTATTAGGGTAATACACATAGCTGGTCTATTATATTTTAATGATATTTTTAGGCCACCCGTTAAGCTGGTTTGGACCTTGCTAGACTCCGTGACCCAGTATGAATTGCCCAACATAATTCACTATCATAATTTTAAATACTAGTTTTCAAGGGATATTACATATTGTTCCTACTGTGAAATAAAATCTCACAAAATTTTCCAAACTTAAACTGGAAAAGAAGTTTCTTACTGCACAGTGGAACTAAAAACACAGGAATGAAGCCGTGAATACCGCCAAGTCGGTTACTTCTGGTACAAAATTCTGTTATTGTTAAAATATTTTACTCGTCAAACTATATAAAATTATTAAGGTATATAAGTTAATGTTGCACTTTGAATTTAAGTCGCTGCATTAATAGCCGTCTTCTGTCTGTCTCTGTGCAAAATTGCACTTCAAGTAGCGAGAATCACGAAATGTGGTATATAAACAACGGGTGAACTCGAGGATTGAAACACGGACTACTGACTAGCTTTAAATACTGCAATATTGCTTTATCCGCCATAAAGGTGCGTTTTCCATTAAAATACGGTGTAGCTTAAAATCAAATTTTAATTCTTTAACACTACCCACCGAAAGGTGTAAGTAACCTAGTACGATGAAACTGGTGAAACTGGTGTAACCACCAAGCAATTTTTTCTTTTCTCAAACAAGATGAGTAAATATGTCAAATTAATAGCAACATACGTGCGTGGACTGCTCCACTGTGTTACATTCGCCATTACAAACTAGCCACCACTGTCGAGAACCCGTCCCTACGTAGTAACTCACGAAGATAGCGAATGAGTAAAAATTGTCTTTCGCATGCAAAGAGTACCGTTTTTTCACCTGGCGAAAACTATAGATAAAATGTCACCGAAGCTGCGCACCAAAATTCAACTTTATACAAAAAACACAATAATAATGGGAAAAAAATGACGGCCCGTCATCAAGCGGTCGATAAAACAATATATTTATGTGTTAAAAACGTCGAAGAATGTGCTCCGTCTAGCAAACGTAAACACTTCTTATCGTAATACGTGCTTCATCATATCTTTTTGCTGATCGTTACTGCTATTACTGGAGCGATTATGTTTTGTTTTTTCCTTATCTGGCATAAGAAATTTCGAAACTTTATCGTTTCAACGGAAATGATGACATTATCTGAATTTCCGGTTCGTACATAAATTAGTACATAAAAAAATATTAATCACAAAATGCACTTCTTTTTCAACTTTTTTTTTCCTTTTTTGATCCAGAGTGTCCTGACAAGGAAAATAAAAATTGGATTTAAAGTTACTAAATATGGATAACCTATACAAAAATCATAACAGATTCTACCAGACAGATAAAGGTATTAAACCAAGTAATAAAAAGCCTCAGTAAGCGTACTTTAAGACAACAGGGATGAAAAGCGACAATTCCTTGTCACCAGCGATGTTGAAAGATCGGAAATGATTAATTTAAAACCAGAGGCAGTAACATTTCAAAACTCTCTGTTGTTCATTCTTCTCTTTGTTTCTTTGACTTTTTTTCCTTTTTTGATTAGGATTATTATTTGATTATTAAGTATATATAACGTATACAAAAATCATAACACATTTTGCCAGACAAAGGTATTAAACCAAGCTTTAAAAAGCTTCAGTAAGCGTAGGGTTGTCTTAACACATTTAAACAACAGAAATAAAAAGCGACATTTTGCTATCCAGCTACGATAAATCGAACAGGAAAGCAAAAATTTTTCCTCCTTCAAACAATCATTACCTATGACGATTTGTTTTCATCATCTTACTATTTTTATCAATATTTCTTATTTTATTTATTTATTTTTATTTCGTTTTTTTAAATTGCAATTTCATGAAAACCTTAACGAGTTGACGAAATATGTTTCGACCAGAAAGAGTTATTCCATGAGACAAAGCAAGCATCACACAAGCAATTTTGGCAAGTGCGTGTCTTAGGATTTTCAAAAAACAGGACTTAAAAGCGACATTTCCTTGCCAGCTGCGATGTGGTAAGATCGGAAATAAGTAATTTCAAAAAAAATGCAGTAACATTTCAAAAAGAGTTAACTTTTGTTTATTTTTCCAGAAATCTGCTTAGCAGTTGCTTAGGTAAAATTGTATAAGACAAATCTTAGCATAACAGGAAGGTAAGAAATATCACAGAGAGAGAGATCAGAGGTCAATTCAACTACAGATAAAACAAAAATGTTTATTTTTTGGTGATTATAAGAGGGCAGTAGATAAATGTAGAGATAAGTTACTGATTATCATTAACTTGCATTGGCTTTGATGGCGAACCATTTCCTGTTGCAATCTAAAAAATAGTCAAGAACGAACCATTTCCTGTTGCAATCTAAAAAAAAGTCAAGAACATTCCTTCAGTTGAATTATAATTAGAAGAAACAGACAACGGAAGTCAGACATTTAAAAAATTCCTTTATACGTACTGACAATCCAGTATTATTTAACCTTGTTCCCAGAGCATTTTGTCGTTTTTGATGTGTCTGATAGCGGCTTAAAGTCCAAAAAACCCTGCAAATGAAGATGAATATAATTGACTCCTTTTTTTTGGCAGGCAATAATTTTTGCGAAATTCTTAAGAAGATGTGATGTAGGTGATTTTCCAGAATTGATTACCAGTGCGCAAAAAAAAAGAATGATAAGAAAGGACATTGTATGAAGTGTCAAGACTTTTCACCTGTTGTGGTATATTTCTTTCTCTTATCTGGTATAGCTAATTAGGTAACATTAGCGTTACTGTGGAGAATATGACATTATTTAAAAGGAATTTCCTGTGCGCACTTGAATTAGAAACTTAAGTTAAAAATACCAACCGCAAAATGCACTTTCTTTTTTAACACATCCATTGTTTCTTGACGCATTGCCAAAAGGAAAAGAGCTCCGAAATTGGAGTAGGAATTCGACGTTGTGCAAAAATTTTATCGCTATATATAAACCTAATTGTAGCAATTATAAGGATGTTTTGCAAATATATATAAAGGGGGAGAAAAAATAGAATACACTATGAAGATCTGACTGAAGCTCTGTAAAGTAAAGACATTTCGAGCGGGTGAGTTAGAAATTATATTTTATGAATTGTAGAAACTTTTTACTCGAAAGGTAAGTGCATTTGAGGAAAAATATTTAAAAGAGCTTTTAAACTTTAATCAAACCCGTAATTTTGACTTTTTAATAATTTTAAAAACATTCCAGGATAATCTATGCGAGCACGATAAGCTGCTGGACACTGGACACAAGTAAGGCACAAAAGACACAGTTTAGAAGATCCGTTACTATATAAACATTGCTTTTGCTTCATTACAACAAGATTTGACAATTTCCTATCTAAATATATACGCCCCTCTCTACAAGCAACCTAGCCATTTGTCTAAGCCTAGTTTTAGTCCAGAAAATTAAATATTCCATGGAAGAATTTCTGAAAACGTAAAATATTTTTTGTAAATTTGTTCTGGCGTGCCAACGCTGCTTGTTGTCGATTTTATTAACATTTTTTATTGAGAATAACTAAAGAAATACTTATTCAAACGTTCTTGAAAATTCTAATTCAGGTCAACCTGTTTTTTGTTTACAACTTTAAAAAGTTATTCCCTTTTTTTTCTTCCTAGAGAGTTCATTTCCTCTGTAACGGAAAAAACGAGTTTAGAAAATCAGACTTCTATATTTCATTTTTTACTTTTAATTAAACTTTATTTTTTTCGCTAACCTTGTTTTTAATCCATTTCCTAAGAAATTAATTATTTTGGACGTATAAATATAGCTAGCTTCTTAAATTCACCTGCGTTTTATCAGGGACGAGGGTCAGCTAAATTAGAGGTAATATTTCTGATCATGTTTGGTTTCTTGCTAAAAGCTACAATGGAATTTCTTACGTTCTATTACGAACAAGCCAATACTTCAAATACAGGTTTGCGTGTTAGGTTAGCTAATTAGATATTTTAAGACTGAGAGAGTCTACTGTTATTCTTTTTGACTATCTGTTATATTAAAACGCATTTTTAACACCTAAATATATTACATAGTCGATTTTGTGTTAACAATACACGAAGTAATTTTGATTAAAATAAGTGATAGATTTTAATAATTCCTGTGTATGTTCCACGGCCTCAAGACTAGTCTATATTATTTACCCGTAATCTGTCTGTTTGTGCAAGAGAAAAAAGTCGTTCTACGAAAAACCAAAAAAGCAAATACAATACAATTTATTCACTTTATTGAATTTTTAACGATCTATGTTATAATGCTGGCCATACGTCTGTGGTGTGTGAATCAAAAAGGTGGCTGATAAATTGGAATTTTCTACGTGCCAAAAACAGTATATCTAAAATTACAGCCAGTAAGTTTGCTGAAAGTGAGGCTTGGCAATATGACGAAGATATGTTTAGCACACATATGACGTCATATAGAATATTTGTAATTTTGACAGTATCGCAATTGTTATTCAATACAGAAAATTTTTTTCACTATTTTTCTAGATAGTGGTATCAGCACCTAAGAGAGATATATTTTTTCATAAGCAACTTCACTTCCGATCTGGTACTTAAGTTGCTAATCTAATGCTGCAAACTTGATAAAAATGTTGCTTAAAGCTTGCTTCGCAAAAAGTAAACAACTTCCAAGATTCTCAAAACACCTGTCAAAAATTATGAGGCCGGATAATTATTAGTTTCAAAATCAGGAAGATAGGGCTGCATAAATTAGTATAAGGACAAACCCAGGGTGCATCAAAAGAAGTTACATAATGTAAAAAACAATAAAATCTCAGTAATGTATCGTTTTAAAAACTGCAGTCTAAAAAAACAATTTGTTCCTTGTATCCATTTTTGTTAATAATGTTGTTGCTTATAAAAAAAATCATACAGGAAAGCAAAAACTTTACCTCTTTTAAACTATCATATTCTATGAAGATTTGTTTTTATTATCTTACTATTATTACCGATATATCTTATTTTATTTATTTATTTTTATTTCGCTATTTTAAATTGCAATTGCACAAAAACCTTAATGGGCTAACAAAATATGTTTCGACCAAAAAGACTTTTTCCATAAGACAAATCAAGTATCACACAAACAACTTCAGCAAGTGTGTGTCTTAGCATTTCTAGACAACAGGAATAAAAAGCGACATTTTCTTACCACCTACGATGTTGTAAGATCAGAAATGAGTAATTTCTAAAAAGACGTGGTAACGTTTCACAACTAATTATCTATTGTTTACTTTTTTATTTATTTTTAATATTTGCTTAGTCGTTGAAAACAAGTTTGATCATAACAAGATTGTCTAGATGGTAATTTTTTTATGTGCAACCGTACTTGAATAGAATGGATTGATTTTCTAGCATAATGTACTACTGGGTAAAAATTTTTGAAATGAAAATGCATCAAATATCACAAACTAAATTCAGCAATCAATAAATAATATTATTATTACTATCATTATTATTATTTATTTATTTTTTTGTTCTATTTCAGTATTTAAAGTTCTATATTTTTCTAATTGCCTTAATGTTGTCAATTCTTTAAATAATTATCCTCAATTTGATACGTTCTGAATGTAGGTTTTCCAACGTTTAGAGCCGCTTTGCACACAGATTAACCTGTGTACAGAGCCATACTAATTCTAGTGACCTATTAAGGAGGTCAAAACAAGAAAAGCTCAAGCTAAATTTTATGACTAATTAGATATTATTCAACGGAATTAGATGTCTCTTTAATGAATAGAGGTATTAGTGTCACGCCTAACTGTAAAATTGAGCCCATATAACGTTGCATTGGTTTTAAATGGCCTCATATCTGTAGCCATAGCAACGAGGCGACTTAATATTTGACTTTGACTTAATATTTGGCATGAAATAAAAATGAAATAAAAAAAATTAAGTTAAAGTGAGATTTTTTTAATAGCAAATATGTACATGTTTTAAAAATATATATGTAATGAATCTAATTATTTTTATGAAAGCTCTCTGTTTTTTGATAAATAATATTTAACAATATAATATTTAAATTTATTTCTTTCTAAATGTTTGAGATCATCTCACACAAGTCTGATAAAGCAGTTGAAATCTTTTATATCTTGTCAATCAATACATAGATTATATTAGCACAACTGGACGCCCTATGGCATAGCCTATTTCAAAACGAGGTCTATATTTTGTTACGAGGTTATATTAAAATGGTATCTTAAGTAGGGTATACTATTTACATGGGGAGAAAGGTAACGCGTTGCGTTTTGCTGATAAAGCTTGAGTTTTAGATTTTTAAATTCTTTTAACAATCTAATTATGAAAAGCTATATAAAGGCTTATCTTAAAAATCTGAAGATTTTATTTCTTACATAAATAAAGCGTTTTAAGTATCCTCTCTTTAGTCATCGATTACTGGTTGTTCATCAGTTTGTTTACTTTCTTTATTATTTTGTTATTATTTTTATCTATTCTTTTTAGCTTTGGAAACGTTAGTGGTGTGACAAAAAAGATATACTGGTAAGTGCTGTGGTCACACTTTTCTTGGTGTTTTTTTGTTGTGCTGAGAACAATATTACTGTCGTGTAAAAGTAGCAGGATAAAATGTTACCATAGTGTTAAGTAACAAATTTTGTGTGTTTGTTTTTTTTTTAAGTGTAAAAAGTTTCAGAAGAAAATACAGCAAAATTTAAAATGCATTAAAAAAAACAGCAAACGAGAGATTTACTTTTAATGAACAAGCAACAGCACGCAAGAAAAAGCCGAAGCTAAATATTTGAAAAAAATATTAAGCCACTGAATAAACAAGCAACTTGAAGTCCAACAAAAAACCTTGAAATCACATTAAGTTTTTACTTTTCTAAAAAAAAGCACGTAAGAAGTATATGCTAAAAATTTGTTCTTTTTTTTGCTCAATAATTGTCGACGTTACTTTAATTTTTCATTTGTATGGGTTATGGTGAAAAGCAACTGGTGAGGAACAAGCATAATTTGACTGAAGGTTTGAATAGCAAAAAGGGGTGAACCAAAAAGTAGTGGTATACAGTAAAGGTGTAAATTGGAAGGTGTAAATGTTGAAGTAAAAGAAAGTAATTGATTAACATTAAAAAAAATATGAGGACAATCTTTTTAGCAATTATTAGTTCCTTCTCCTTAAAAATATATCAACTTAAAATAAATAACTTCCTACCTATAATCTTTAATAAACCTTACTCCGCTTCGTGTCCAATTTTGTTTTTTTGCTTTTTTCTTTCGGTTAAAATACGCTACATTAATATTATTCCATAAGAAAGTTCTTGCATAATTTTCTTGTAAAGATCATGATGATTTTCCTCAGAAATATTTCACCAACAAAGAAAGGTCAACAAGTTGGGTAGATGTAACATCATTTCATAGGAAACTTTCCACCATTTTCCATAATGGTAATGATTTTTCACTTTTCAATTTCTGTTGTCGTCTCCAAAATATGGATCTGTAATGATTATTGATCACTTAAAATCATCGATCCAAATCTTTGCAATCCCTCCATTGTGTACCAAGTCTCTCACTCCTCCTCAACTAATCAATGAAAATGGACTCTCACAATATTTCATAACGTTAATTGTTCAATTTGACATGACGTTTCTTCTTTTCAGACAGAAATATAAAATATAACTTAAATTGGTCTATCCGCAAGGTATGCGGACTGATAAAGACTTCTTACTTTGAATGCTGTAGTTATGCCATTATTAGAATGGTGGCAAGCTAGCTACAAACATTGTATACTTTGTCACCATGGAGGTGACTAATTTGAAACTGTTAATTTATTTACACATTCACATTCTTGTAAAACTTATGACCATACTACCTTGAAAAAAATCTTTCTCTATGGTGATACTGATAATAAACTAGAAGAATTTCAATTGTAGAAAAGTCGCATGAATAACGCTTTTATTTGGATAAGATATAAAATTGTCGAATGTCAAACTGAAAATCATCCCGATTATATAAGGTAAACGACTCTACTCCATCAGCAACGTCTTACACGAAAAAGCAGCTGCTATCAAATATGGCTGCTAAACTCTCACGACACTCACCAACAAAAACAAACAAACAATTAGTCTTTCAATCATTTTAATTAGCAAGCTTAGAAAATCAAAGCGACACCTCCATTAAGGATGATTTAAAACACTAACTGTGGTTGGCAGCTGTTGTTTCCATTTGTCAGATTGTTGAGGATGTCATAAATCATGATGAAATTTCAAACATGCACACCGATGTTATAATACAGACTGACTTAACATACACGTTAAACGTCTGCACCATAAAAGTTATATAATGTTTGCTTACTCTATTTATGTCCCTTCGTGTCCTTAAAAGACATGACATTACCATAAAAACAGCCAAAATGTTTGTTAGCGCATAAGATGAAAATTGCGAAAAAAATATTGTGGGGGGAAGTCAGTCAGTTCAAGATGACGTCATTTTAATATTCCCTCACCTAAAAAAAGCCTTAAAAATGAACTTAAACATTGGAATAAGAAAAACCGGTTGCAAAAAGTTTCAGATGTGCAAAATTACTTGGTAGAAGAATAAAAGCTGACATTCTTTTAAAATGTTGATAGGGATATGCAAAGAAAGAAAATGTGACGTCATACCAAGAACTTTTTTAACTATCCTAAAACTAACTAAAATTGGTGAAAAGTCACCAAATTTTAAGCCCTAAACCGGTATGCTTCAAAAGTTATCACAAAATCATTAGGAGAAGGGACAAATAATTCAATAAAATAATTCAATAAATGTAATTTAAATGTAACTATCCTAAAACTAACTAAAATTGGTGAAAAGTCACCAAATTTTAAGCCCTAAACCGGTATGCTTCAAAAGTTATCACAAAATCATTAGGAGAAGGGACAAATAATTTATGTTGGGTGTCAATAAATGTAATTTAAATGTAATTTAAACTTCCAAATATGCACCACACGTCAAATAATTCTCGCTAAACGTCGAAAAACATACCTTAAACGTCACTCTCTACGTTGAACGTTAAACTATGCACGCTAAATTGCGCAGGCGCAGACTGTCAAATTGAATGACTTTTACAAAACTTGGTCAAAGCAGTAAAAAAGTTATCACCTCTACGAGTTAAGTTATTTTAAAAATGAGAACAATAAGTGCACGCAATGAATGACTCGTGTAATGACTTTTTAAACTCTACTGCAAATTCAATTATCTGTCTCATAACAAATCTTCTATAACATATCTGCAAGTTTAATGAAACCATCATAAATTGATCAATTATTGAAAACATAAACATCTCCATATTAAAAATAATTTAAAAAACAAGAACAAGTGAACAAACGCTCAGGCATATTTTATAAATTTTATTGCGACAAACTTCCAGCCATAAACGAACAATACAAAGTCACTTCAAACTGCTCTTAATCGCGACTTCATTCTTTAGATAAAAATATAACAACAGCTTACTGTAGTAAAATTTTAGAACTGAGAATCATTGTTTGAGAAGTTTGCAAGTCAATAGGATTAATATTGCGCAATGAACAGGATACATCTAAGAGAAAAGTAGCTACAACAAAGGGCGTGGCAGGCACTATAGTTTTAGAACAGGGAGGGAAAGGGGACGGGAGGGGATAACCAAGAGTAGTTAATAATTCACCGATTATGAGATATGTGGTACCATGTTATGGTAAAATGTTAACTACGCTTATGATAGGGCTAACGCACCAAAGAAAATTTTTAACCCCCTAGATTGGCTAAAAGGCATCATCTAAGTATGTTTTTTCCGTATGAATCACAATTGACAAAAATGTCACACACCCCACTTTCATAGGCACCCTAGGCTACTACGGTCCTGCGAAGCAAAAACAAAACAAAAAACAAGTTAAGCGATCATTTTGCATATTATAAATGTAGATAAGAATAGTAGTAGAACATGTCGTAACTGGCTCCGTCTTAATTGGAAAAATAAAATTGTCTATCTCATTTTAAAAGCAGATAAAGCCGCCGTGAGGCATTTTATCTTTTTTATGAACTCCACCGTTGCGGTTACGCAATCTTCCTTACTCCGTTCTCTCCTTCGCAGTTGTCAAGTTTTTGTTGGAAAGTTGTTTATACTTTTTTTAAATGCATTCCTGTGCAAGTGTTAGGAACAGCAGGAAGTTATTACACCATTTTGTTTTATTTTATTATTGTGGTAAAAGTGTACGTACGAAATGGACTCGCTGATTATAGGATCTCATATGTACAATAAAGTCATCTCACAAAATTCTTTACTTAAAGTTCTTACCACTTTTACTCGCAATAAAAGTTCTTAATGCGAGGTCATACCACATGCAGCTTTACACTAAGTATTTACGTGTTTTTAGTCACCTTATGTGACTTTACATCGAATTAGTTTCGTCCTTAACTATGTGTTTAGTGCGACTTAATCAAATAATTCTTATTTTATGTATCTGAAAAATGCACAAGGAATTATTTTCTTCTCGATTCTTTTACTTTTTACTGTTTTTTTTGTTTTGTTTTTTTTTACTCAATTCAGAATTCAGAGGAAAATAATTACTCTTACATTTTTCAGATACATTGAATGAAAATGTAGTTAAGTCGATTTGACTCGTAGAAGATTTTTCCGCAACCAAATGCAATAATGTACCCCAACTTTTGACGTTAAAACAACGAGAAAGAGTTTCTTGTCTAAAAAATAAAAGACACCCTTGTCTATAGTTAATCTTCTCTTCTTAATTCTTAAAAAGAGGAATTTGTAGAAATTGAATGGAAATAACATTAAAATGCAGCGCCACACAAGTGGTGCGCAGAGTACTTTATGATGCATTAATTTACAGAAAGGTATTAACTTGGAAATTTAACTGAACACAAATTAAGAACACAATTTAACTGGGATGACGAAGTCAGCTTTTAGGGGCGCACTAATTTTAGATAGCACGAAAATTCCAATTTGGCAGCTTTTATTTTGATTCACGCACATAGCATGGAAATTAAATTTATTTTTTTAGCCATATACTTGTTACTTTAAAAAAAAGGCTTTAAAAGATATATTATTTCTTCCCTGCTTGCAAATATATCTATAATATAAGTAGTAGATGGTTAAACAAAAGTGAACAAAAGTTTAATTAACATTTCCCAATTCGCGTTAGTCAGTGAATCTTTGAAATTTTATGTGATAACGGAGCATATTTTAAATTAAAGGTAACCAAGGCAATGGATAGTGCCTTTATCAGTCAAAATTAATGATATACATCAATGATTAATTAAGCGAAATAAGTCTGTCTACTGTTGTTAATGCATTTAGCGTTTCACCTTGACGATAGGATGACAGCGTAAGTCAGTTTTTAATGTCAGTATCAAGAATAACGGATTCCTCAGTTCCTTGCTGTCATATTTGATCTTCCTCCATAATCTTTCTACAGCATACTAAACCGTTACTTCTTAATCGGCTTATTCTCAATTACGCGTACTCGCAGTTTCGTTGCCTCACACACTTATCTTATAGTCCAGAGGAGAAGTTGTAGTATTATTGACTCAGTCATCTTTTATTGTAGAAAAAAGAAGATACACTTTAGCGACTTTGCAAGGTATGCAAAATTGTTGTTATGAATACTTTTGATTTCTATGAGGTGTAAAAAGTTTGTTTTTTACTTAATTTCGACGCTAAATATTTTGATGAGTACCTAGCTAGACCTAGTTTCCTCAAATGATGGAATTGCAGATGCATGGGTTGACCAATCAATGACGTATATTATAAGGTTATAACGATAAATTTTGCTGTTCTCAAATATATTTCTTTCGTTTTCGTCTCTTTGCTTGGTGCAAAATCTATTTATAAGAGCAACACATAGCTTCCGATAGTGGCAACAATTAAGAAGAAAGCTATGATAAGAACAAGCTTAACCATGATATGCAGTAAGAAAGAGAGAACATAGAAACAAAAGTACACTTAAGTGTATAAAAAAAATAAATTAAAAGTTACGTATAAAAATTACAGTTACTTGTATCAAAAGAACTTAAACATTAAGTATTGCAACACAGGTGTAAGCATGTTTGAGATGTAGTTCTAAAAGTTTCGTGTGAACGTCATCAGATAATTTACACAGTGTTATGAAACAAACATCTGGCATATTTGCCGCTAAAATTACTGTTGTATTCACATTCGTGAATTAATTACGGAAACTCTGATTTTATCCACATCTGAATAACGCTAACAATAAATTGTTTTTATCAACGAGATCAATATACTTGGAAATATGGTAAAACAGACCACGAAACGTCTTCAGTATTTGTTTTTTCGGGTATGTCACTTCTCAACCGTGCACAACAGCAGCTTGAGAGGAGGGCAAACCCGCGGTAATATATTTTATAAATCTACTTTGCTTTAACAGCTCGTCAGATCCTTCATAAAGTTGTTAACCTTTTCAGAACCTTCGCCATTGTCGTTATTTCTTTTGTACATCGTTTTTTTTTTCTCATATATCCGTAACTGACCTTCTCTATGTCCAAATGACATGACATGTTGACTGATGTTACAATTTCTGACTAAAATGATCATCCGCTGGACATGTAATCACAGACATCAGTTTATTCGAGGAATATTTTGCGAGAGAAATTTCCGCGAGAAAAACTACCGCAAGTGTAAAAAGCCGTGAATTTTGCTATATAAAATTTAATCAACAAATTAAAGATCTTCGCGAATTCTGAAAAATTTACGTTTCTGCAAGATAACATCTCGCGATTCGTATTTTACAATAAATTTTACAATTGCTCGCTGAAGAAAAAGTCGTGTTTACAACAAACGTCTCACAGAGAATAAACATTTTCTTGTTTCTTACCCTATCGTCATCTATGTACCGATGTTGGGTCAATGGTTGTTTTTTAAGTCTAAGCAAAATATATAATTCGAGTTTAGAGAAAAATTTGGCAATTTTAATTAAATTCAGACTTTTTTTAAAAAAGCTTTTAGTGGATAGACTCTCGCGAATCAACGATTTGAAATGTTTGTACCGAATAAACTTTTGAAAAATCGGAAATTCGCGAACTTTTAAAGTATTTCGCCAAATTAAAGTATATTCACTAAATATTAGCAAATTTGCATTATTGTCCCGTTCATATTAACCACAGTCGTCTTAACTTTATTAAAAGCTGTCGGAACCCTAATATAACAACATCACTATTTTTTTTTCAGCTAAAAGACATCGGTGAACACCACATCATATGAAATAAACATCGTCTCTTTGGGATGTGTTGCATCAATGATATTTATTCTCCTAATCGTGGTCATACTCACACACTCAATTCTACCAACAAATGCTCGCCTTAGGTCAAGAACAGAGCGAGCATTACCTAAACATATCTTCTGCTTTGATCAATGTTCAACATCACTTCAAAGATGTTTAAGCGCAAATACGACTTTGGATATACAAGCTATGGTCGTATGCTTTCAAGCTAATCACATTTGTAGGCTAGAATGTAAAAGGAAGAAAAAAGAAAAAAGAAAGAGGAATAAAATATTAAGATAAAGTTCATGGAATACAACAACATAAACCTTCAATTCGTATTTTTCCTCGAAAACATTCGCACAAGGGCAAGACTTTGAAATCTTACGTGCCTGTAAAAGACCATATTTATCTCATACACCTATATTTTGTAATTTTAACAATATTTCATATTTATATTAACATTATATATATATGTACATAGTAGCATTAACATTTTTCAAGGACTAACAGTTTAACTCCAAAGAACAATTTTTTTTTTGATTACTGAATTTAAAATTCAAGAAATCGCTTTTATTTGCCCACAATTTCAGTCTATTTTCCAATCTCAGGTAACTTATGGAGCGACCATGTAAAGTTCGTGTGGAATATAATGACATCTTTATTGCAGCCTTTAGGTTTTGATGTGTTTAGATTTATTATGTTAAAAAAATTTGAGAGTAAGACCTAAGATGCGTTTTAATAACACTTCCCGCGATTGGCACTCGATTTATAAACTAGGGGAAGGCGCGTTTTGGGAATTTGGCAGAACATGAAACGCGGGAAACAACATTTTTGTGTGTCTTCCCCCTATGTTAGCATAATAAAGCTAAACACATCAACACCTAAGGCTGCAATGACGATGTCAATATATTTTACACAATCCCCACAGCTGAGATCTCAAAACTTTATTTTAATTTGAAAAAATTATCAAAAGAAGTATCAAAAAGAATTATCTGAATAAGCCAATAATTAAGGCAAAGACTTCTTATATTAGACATCCTATATGGCAGCGGTTAGACTTTATGCCCTATCCCACCAATTTTCACACCCTTCTAATTAAATAACCAGTAAACCTAAGATGGGAACTACAATCCAGACACATCCACTAATTATCAATCAAGCCAGTAAAATAAGAAGGTATCAAGTTATCATTTTTCGTGTTCTTTTCAGTTTCCAAAAAATTCTGATCCTTAAAAACACCCTATCCGAATTGCAAACATATTAAATAAGCGCCAGGGGCCTAATCGATTCTTTGCAGTACTATGTCATATTTACAAAGGTGTTGGATACACCGATATCAACAAGAATAAATCAATGTATATTAACCATAAGAAAGTGGTTGGAGTTTAATCTCCACGACGTTGACTTATAAAACAAAATAAAATTGTGCCATAAGCAAGTGACTAAGTACGTCTATTATGGTACAGAAATAAAAGTGGAACTTATGCTTGCAATTTTCTTGACTGCAATGAATACAATTTGGACTATGTTAGCACTAATAGCCTTTGTATTTTCTACCGATTTATTTCGTGATACACGATATTTTCACTTTCATACATGCATTATAATTCCAAAAAACAGGTTACATATTTTTATTGTTGAGCATGTGTAAGAACTTGAATGTTAGAAAAGATTGTTAGTTTTTGTATCAGGTGCATGTAAAAATCGACATTTACAAGTTTAAAACAAATTATGTTCATTTTAGCTTGGTATTAAGGCTACAAGAATCTTAAAAACAAAAGTATGAACCAATCTCAAAATCATTATCAGATTAATTATTGTCTTACGTAACTTGACTTAGAGGAGGCCTTTAAAATTTTTTAAAGAGAATCAACAGAATCGCTAAACTGCAATCTTTGCTGACGTTGCAATTAAACATGTGGTCATGCATAAATAATAGACCCATGCTGTTGCTGGTTACTTTAATTAATATTATATCTACCAATTACCTTTAAAAATAAGCCTGCCTGTCTGTCTGCTTACGTTTTAACAATAATTCGTAGTTATTCTATTAGAGAAAACATCAGAACTAATTTCTAGGTATCACCACTCATGAACAATTTTGTGGTGATAAAGTATACCCTCCGTATAAATGATTATCATTCATCACTTGAGTTTTAGCGCTCTTTTATTGTGTATAGTTTATTGAGTTCATTTAGATATTTTTAGAATGTATGTTCAGTGCATCTCACGATCACGTACGAGTAAAATTTAGGGTCATAAACAATTTAAATGTTTTAACATTTTGAACAGTAAATAAAGTTTTGCTCTACTGACTTGGTCATAAGTACTTCTACAGCATTCTCAATACAGAAACGAATAAATGCGTAAGATTGCAAATTTATGGACTTTCTTCCTATAATCTTCTCCCCCTTCCCTGTATCACTGTTGTATCCACATGTCAGGGCACAAACAAGGCTTAAATCAACACTGATGTCGGGGAAAGGAGTAAAACTTACCTTTTTTTTATGAAAAAAATCCCATTTCGCCACTTATTTGGTCTGGGATTGTAGAACATGGCGTTGTGAACAAATTATACGAAAACATGGGCGTTACTTAAAATTCTAAATTAAAGGCGGCAAAAGTATGGTCTTAAAAACACGCTACCAAAATATAACATTAATCTACTTTATTTACATAAGCGATTTCGTGGATTAATTTTTGCAATTCTTGCATGTCCTTATCAATTCATATTATATTTCCGATAACTACATAAAACATATAACTTGTATTCAGTTCTCAAAAATAATCGTATTTAGACATGGTTCCGCAAAAAACTCTTTTTTCTTTCATGGCCTTTCACAACTAAATTTGTAACAAAAATAAGTAAAATTGTAACAAAACATCAGCAGGACTGTACGTGCTTCTTTTCTCTAAGGTTTCCATTGTTGAGCAATCGACAACAGCATGCAAAACAACTATAAACGACCTCAGAGAAAAGTCTTTCTACCACGCCTGACGTCAGACAAAGATTGAAGCAAACAAAAATTGATATCAATTCACAGCTTGAAGGCGAGAGATATCATCGCTTATTGTAGTGGAATTTCAGAATTTTATTTTTTCAGCAGTAACGCGTAGGATAGTTGCACATATTATATCACGAAGTACGAAGAAAGTTTAATTTTTTTCCTTCCTTTTTATTTACGCCTGTTTTTGTTTGTGTGGTTCTTATGTTGTTGCTGTTGTTGTTGTTGCTGTTTCTTCAATGTCCTTGTTTTTATTTACGTTCAGTTATCTTCAATAAAACACTCAGAACTGCTTCAAATAAACGCCTCCTCTATTTAACAAGAAATATGTTTTTATAAAATTCAAGTTTAGGAGAGGTGTATAGTTCAAAGGTGGCATTTGCTTATAGGATGCTTTCTTTGCTCGTAATTTTCCTCTTTTTAACTCGTGAGAAGCGATATATCACTCACAATTTTACCGTCAGTACTTCTGTCTCTGCATAGTTTGAAAACTTAGGGACATAGTGGTCATTTAGTATCAAATTTTTCTCCGAATTTTTTCTTTCGTTCGAAACATTTCTCTTCCAAAGTGTAAAGCACTTCTCTTCCATGAATTAGTAAAAAAAAAAAAAAAATTCAGACCCAATTCTGGCCCGCAATATTGATTGATTAGATTTAGATAACTCACGTTTTTGAATAAATGACATACCGGTCTGGCCATGACAAAGATCAGTGTTCTTAGTAATTAATAACTCTCAAAAATTTTATGTGTAGTGGACCATGCTTTTCTTATTGTTCTTGATTTTCTAATGTTCTAAACAAAAAACCTGTTGTTTTTAACCTAAACTTCCAGTCTGATATTTTTTATGTAGTTTGATTGGTGGACCCTACCATAATGGCATTTTATTGACTAAAATTAACTACTTTGCCACGAAAGTGAATTAATTCGTAATATTATTTTACTCATGCATATGCACAGGAACCTGCTACAATATCAGGCTGTTGGTTAATTAAGTACGTCTCAGCCAAGTATACTTCTCGCGAAAACAAAAACACAAAATAAACGGATCATGGGTGTAAAATTGTGGTCCAGATTTCAAAGTTTAGTTGTGAAGAGAAAGTTCCGGGCCATATGCATAAAAGTGTTACGTGCAGAAAAGAAGTGTCCAAATTCAGCAGAGAACTTTTTGCATTATAGAAGAGAATTACCTTTAAATTGGAAGAGAAGAGAAGTAAGCCAAATGCGATGGCCCTTTTATGTTAATATTAAATGTTTTCTCTATGGCGTCTTTTTTAATTTTTGCTACCCTTGCGCCCCTGTTATGTCCGTCAACACAATATTACTTCATATGGGCGTAAGACATAACTGTCTATGAAAACCATTAGGCAGAATATTAGGCAATGTCTGCTTGATTTTTGCTTACGACAACAATTTATCAGGTGACCAAACATAAAAGCGAGGCTGCTGGTTTAGTTATTTTTAATATTGTATATTACTTGTGATAATTAAAAATAAAAAAACAAAAACAAGAGTAGAGCATTTTTAACCAGAATAGTTTGCAGTTTTGCCTTAAACTTCTTTTAGTTTTGTGTTTTAACGCCTATTTATTTAATTCGTCATTACTTCTACTATTGCTTCAAACTAGTAACGCTAACGCACTAAATATATTGCTTTCGGGCGTACAATGCGCCAATGCATTTTTGTCGTGTTTTTGCCTATTCTTTTGGTTTTCCAAGGTTTTATCATGCTTGAGGGCGTGTGTGGCGTACAGTCTATTGTGTTGTAAAATAACTGTAATAACCTCAAATAGAAATAACTCATTGAGCGCCTTATTGTACCCACAGAAAATCTAAAAACAAGGTAAAAACCCTAAACTCTGATCAATCATTCTCTGTAGAGTTATTTAACACAATTGAGGCCTTTTCCTTGACAGGGTGCATTGAAGCAATCATTATGTAGCACATTTTGAATTTTGCTGACGTTAGCGATTAACCACGATACCAAACTTAAAAATGAGGCAACATTGTTAGTGTGCAATGAGTATTGAATAAGGAACGTCGTAAACAGACCTTAAGAACCTTTGACCAGGTCACTTAGACCCCAACCTGAACCCCAACCTGAAAAGGGTTAACTTTGGTTTCTTAGTTTTATTTTTCTTATATAATATAGAATAAGCAACAATTTTTGTCTAACAAGGTATAAGAATTGGATGAGGGTGGGAAGACTTCTTTGTTTATTAGCTATATTACATTTAACTTAATATTGGATTGTTTTTCACAAAACAGAATTTAAAATTTTGCAGAAATTTAATTTCGTGTTTTACATCCCTTCACATATTTCTTTCTTAGAAGAAATATTTTATCTATATCGTAAAAATCAGTTATGAAAAAAAATAACAAAATCATTAAATCCTCAAAAAAAATAATTGCTTTACGTTATGATCCCTCATAACCTATCCCTCATATTTAGGTTGGCAAATTTTAAAGTTCCTTTTAGAAAGTTGTTATCAACGCTTTTTCTATAATAGATGGCTTATTTCGAACTTGTAAAGGTTCAATTCTTGTTTTAGACTAAGACTTTCGGTTATTTAATTAGAAGCAAATCAATTGCTGATGTCAGCATGAGACCTTAACTAAAATTAACGGTTTATTACGGCTGTTTCGTGGATAGTTCCGTATTATTAGAGTGGCACCAACTAGTGTATTCTAAACGCTTTTTACCTTGCGTACTATAAAAGAAGTAATCCGACTGCGTAGTAGTGGCGAGTTAATTCTATTTGCCAAGTTTCAACATAGCAGAAAAACTTCCTTTATACCAATAAATGCAGACCTTGCTACGATGTCGTATTAATCAAATTGCCGTGTTTCCTATCAAAAAAAAGAAAACTGCGGAAGACAGCCTTTATTGGTTTAAGCTTGCTGTTGCTTCCGTTCTGTTTCTCGTCAATGAATGCTTAAAAGAATGAGAGATAAACACTATTGAAATATTTAAAATTTTGTTTTATTTTGGTTGAAGAGGAAAAATATTTACAACTTATGTATCTATAAATAAACCAATCAATCTAAACAGCTTCAGTATCTCCTCCTTCCAATAAAATACAGAAAAAACATTATTATTCACAGTATGGCACCTCATAGAACACCTGCATGCGCTGTTACAAACATGACGTCAGCATATATTAATAACAAACGTTTCCATGGAAACTACAGAACACAAAATGAATAAAATACAATAGAGAAAAGAAAAAGATATTGCGATTAGGAAATTATCTTTTCATCGGAAAGTAGGGGAGGCTTATATCCTTGTTGAAACTTGCTATATGAAGGATTTTGGTAAAGAAAATTAGCACACACACACAGGCACACAGACAGTAATATACAGGTAGATTTAAAGTTAAGTCGATATATTGGAACAAAGAAATTGAATTTTATTTTCAAGAAACAAACACAAAAACAACTTCGAATAAAGACACTTCTATGTGAAATCTATTATATGGATTTCAATAGATACATAAAAATCGTTTTATTTTTTCTATTCTTTCAACTATATAGCTGTACGGCTCTACGACAATATTCTAGAACCACAACAACATCAAGTATCGAAGAGAAATTTCAATTCTGCATAGAAACTTGTTCTATAACCACTCACCAATGTTTGACAATAGGTGGAAATGAAGTTCAGATGCTTATGGTGTGTTTTCAAGCTCAACAAATATGTAAATCTAACTGTGCAATAGATAGGCTTAGACACAGACGAAGATTTATTTGGAAAGGAAAAGATGACAAACCGACGTAATTATTAGGTTTTTTGTAAAAGATACTTGTTATGGAAATTTTGCTTTGTATTTAATAGAGATTGGATACATTTTATGTTTGCTTTTAATCATGTCACATAACTACTGGTTATTTTTAGAAGATATATTTTGTCTAAATGTACTTACTATTTTTTGTTTTTGAACATTTTATCTATTTTTTCCATCATAACAGTATGAAATAATATTTTAACAATGAAAAAAGATATTAGATTTGCCAATAACTTTAATAATTAAAAATCCACGGAAACTTGACCGTCTCTGAACGCAGCACACGTTTTTTTCGCAGACAGACAATGAGTATCATATTGCCGACTAGTTGTGAGCCCATGGAAATTCCATGAGAATTTGCTGCCGCTACTCGCAGCACACAACTTTTGGCTCATAAACGGACAGTAAGCATTATAATACAAACTAGGGCTGTGAGCCCTCGTTGAATGTTATGAAAATTTGCCGTGGCTACCCGCAGCACCCATCTTTTGGCTCACAGACGGCAGTAAGCATTATATTACAGACTAGATTTGAGCCCATTAAAATTTCCACGGAAATTCGCCTGCCCAACGTATCTTTTGCATCTGTCTTGTCTTGCATCTGCCTATTCGCCTGTTGCTCTGCAGGGATCCAAATTTTGGATAACCAATTTAAACAGACAGGCAATTGGCAATATAAATATAGAGATAAAAACAGGTTAATTTACTTTATTAAAAACAAAACCTCTGGGTAGTCTCAAGTTGTCAATTTTACGAAGACAGCAATGTCAATGCAACATGTACAAGAGGCGTTAGTTTGAAACATCATGATCTATTTTTCTCTGTGTTTGTTGCATTTCTTAGTGCCACGGCATGTTCTAAAAAGGTTTCGTTGTTTTTTGCACCGGATAGGGTGCCTGATAACAACAAATACTCATATTTTAACTTAATGAATTAGCTTCACTTCCCGGCCGGTCTTTTTAGCTAACACAAGACATCTTATTCCGGAATGATTTCCACCTAGATTTTTTTGTAGTGAAATTTTTTTAGTGTCTGTTGCAGGAGAAAGTTACGGAAGCTTATTAGGGCCATGCCTACTCATTTTATTGATTAATGTTGTATCGAAGATCGAAGCTTTATTTCAATCTCAAGATGAAAGCTTCGATCTTCAGATGGAAGCTTCGATCTCGAGATACAACATTGATCAATAAAATGTGTAGGCATGGCCCTAATAAGCTTTTGTAGAAAGTTGTAGAAAATTTAAAATTAAAGTGTAGATGCCTCAAATAAATTTTCAGTGATTCAAGTGAACTTAAGGTTGCTTAAATTTTTCAGCTAATCCTATATCTCTAAACCAGACGAACGTCTAGCTTTTGCTTACTGATAACGGAGAGTGGGTAATATATTATAGTAAAATGAGTTAAGCCTGCTTTGAGAAGTTGTGATATGAAGGCGTAGGTTCGACCACCCCATCTTATCGCGCATAGAAAGTCTGTTACGAAACTGTATAGATGAGATAAGACTGGTACTGCACCGCAATGTGCATAATACAACAATGCGGCTGATTTTTCTTCCTATTGTCCTTTATTTATATTCAGCACAGAGTACAGGTTATAAAACGTTTCCATGTTCGTATACAAGTTCACACCCATATCCGCTGTACTGAAATTTTAACAAGAACGTTAGTTTTATATTTCTCCCTTAAACCTGAACAGCAAAGCTCACATCGAAACAAATAGGATTACTTAATTTGGCAATAGCACGAGTTGGAATCTATTCGTCGGAGAAATACGATTTATTTGTAAATATAAAGTTGACAGCCAGAGAGCTGTCAATTTTGCCAATACCTGCATCTGACGTATATTAGACCCATCCCATGCTTCATCAACGAACAAAAAACACCTAAACGGCGTAATTTTCTTTATTTTCTTCAGAAGGAAAAGTTTTTGCGACATTTTCTGACAGGATTTTAGCGATTTTGGACTGAAATTACAAACATTCTTTCCTGTATATCTCTTATTAAAAAAGCAACAAAGAGCCATTTTTGGAAACTACATATTTCAGTGACTGATTGACCAATATGCCAAACTTTTCATAGATCAAATTGACATAGACCAATCCAAAAAAACTCACTTGCACATGAAAAACTGTTGGCAAAAATCAACGGAAAAGACATACATGGTGGTAACGGTGGCAAGATGTGACCGAGACAAAAGGAAGCTTGCCGATTGGCATTATGATGATGTTACGTGAAAATTAAGGGGAAGCTTTCTGCCATGGATATTCAGTGCAAAGTTCAAATTCTTGAAAGCCAATGATTGAATAAACTGTGCAAAGATATCTTAACAAAAATAAAGAAATACAGGTCAACATGCCTGTACAACATAAATAGAGACATTCACCTGTACTGCAAAATAAAAAGAAGAAGGAGTTGGTGCTTCCCATATTGTATGGTCGTGGGTTTACAAAAAGCTGGTCAACATGCTGGAGCAGTTTGAGAGCGCTTGTACCAATCTCTTTTTACAATTAAAACAAATAAAGTTGCTTAGGGATGACTCACAAATCAAAAATATATAAGCCAAACGTCATTTCTGCTTTACAAGGAGAGAGATGAATTGTATGACATGAAAAATCTTACCACTTGGAAACTCTGAAGTAATTTAATTGAGTCGTCTACACGCGTCACTAAGGATGGAAGTTAGCCAATCAAGGGGTTTGAAATACTACGCAAACAAGATCTATTAATAATCCCGATTTATCAATTTCAATTAAAATTTTACGCTTGCCCACAAACAAGAGTCAGCTTTTGGGGGCGTTGAAGGTAAGATGATTCATGGAGTTGCGCTGCAAGAATGTTTTAGAGAATCTATTTAAAATAAATCCGCTTTAGAGAGGCTCCACTTCATGTGCAAGCACAGAACACAAAAGAGTAATAATATAAATAATTGTGCGACGGGCTATTGAATATGCATCGTCTGTCTCCCATTAATCATAAATACGAATAAATAATCCCTGAAAGACCAACACGCATTGGCGTTTTTGGCAATTACAAGGGAATCTGTATTAGCCGGTATCTTTCACTCGTATTAGCTGGCATCATTCGCCTACATTCACCGTAGTATCTATAATATAATACCCGTATACGTCTGTCCGTCCTTCCGTCCGTCCGTCCGTCTGTCTGTCATGCAAAATGGTAGCTTAGCTGCGCAGGTAGCGAGACGCACGCAATGCGTTATAAAAATAACGGGCGAACCCGTGTTTTTTTCCACGGGCTAACGACTAGTCTAGATAAAAACAGGTTAGTCGTTCTTCAGAGCTCACCGAAAACGACTATACAATTATCCAGCAATGACACAAAAAGAGAAAAATTATTCTTAAGCGTTCGGTATTATGCATGCAAAAAAAAAAGGTTTTAACGCTCTGCGGTAAATAATGTTATTTTAGTGTCTTTATTCTGTATGCTCAAAATCGGTACGTGTAGCTTATAAGAACCTTTAGCTTGTCCTCTAAATCATTGTCTTTACTCTTGGGATAAGTATTGATCTGACAGGCCTACAACAAGTACAAATAGATAGAAATTTTCTGACTAAAAATAATAAAATACACAATGATACCATATGGGCGAGTGAATGTAAACATAGCTCTGGTTTAACTCTAGCCATGTCAGGGAAATGGGGGTGATGGCAGACTGTGCGGACCTTTTGATGTTGCTATATCTGCGTAGCTCAAAATGAGCATTAAATTCTTCAGAAATCCCCATTAAAGACATTGCCCCTCCTGGAAATAATAAACAGGGTATATCCCTTAATATTTGTGAGGCTAGCCATGTAAAATATGTACAAATATCTAGTCCAAGCAATCTTTATTTTCTAATTTGTGGGACTGGACTTTTTTTTCTAATTTGTGAGACTAAAAAAAGTGTCTAACATTAGCATTGATCGTACAAAATAACTTCGCCTTTAATTAATTTAAGAAATTAATAAAACAATTTAACACAAGGTTTAAAATATATTTAAATATAATTATAGTACTCCCTATTCTTAACTACTATATATAACACAAAGTACTCGACTTTCAGAGAGTTTCAAACTACATTAGCTACAAAAAAACCCAATTCTTACCAGTTTAAATGTCTCAGATCTATCTGATCACACAGATTCAAATTTGTTGATTGGACTACATTATATTAACTTAGGGGCTGTTCACATGGAGGCGGGCTGGCTCGGTTAGGCGGGCTGGCTCGGCTAGCCGGGGTGATTTTAATCACGTGTTCATATGAAATTTTTTATATCTCGGCCAGCCAGGATGGAAAAGTTATTTACATTTCACAAAAGATTCATAAACAATGAAGACAAAAGAATGTATTTCGAATTTAAATAATTGATGAGAATTTTTTTAAATTTATTGTTAATTTCATCTCGCCTAGGCGGGCTGGCTCGCCTGTCATTAAACACATTTTTATTTTTCTATGCGATTCTTAATAGCAGCGATATCCCGTTCAGCCGAGCCAGCCCGGTCAACCGAGCCAGCCCGCCTCCAAATAAACAGCCCCTTAGAGAGTTGCTTTTGAAGTCAACTTTTGATTAAGGGACGTTCTGGCTGCCTGAAGTACTTTTTTCGTAGCAGGCTGTTTAAAGATCATATGAATAAACACAAAAACAAACTATTCTTATTTCCAGTGGGCACTTCAACGTTGAAAAGACGTTGCATGTGCACTAAATAGACGTTGGTGAAAATGAAAGTTATTTTACGTATTTCCTTGACGTTTATTTAACGTCAGACAGCAACGTCATATCAACGTACTTTTTATGTTGTTTAGATATTTTTCAGCAATTATTATTCATATTCTTTTCAACGCTTTAACAACAGATATGGAGATTTAGTCAACGCTTAAACAACAGATTCGGAGATTTGGTCAAATCAATCAATAATGTTTGTGTATCCTTTCCCCTGCTTGATTCCGACGTTTTGTGCATGACTATCTCGAATAAAATAATATCGTTTGCATTGTATACAATTTTTTAGCATAATCATCAGTTTTAATTACAGCTTCTCCAATAAAAACAAGTTAAATAAAACAATGGTGTTATAAAGCAGACTTGCATGCCTCCGTATGATGAAACATAACAGAGTTTTATAATAACAAAACAAAATATCAAAACGGGTGCGATGTAAAATCTGTAGTATTTAGTGAAATCAGTTTTATAACTAAATATTAACATGTAGAGGTAAACTTTTTTGCTATTCTAATTCTCTGTCACACAATCAAAATTAATATAAGCTAGGATAATTAGTTTACAAACCATATGCAGGTTAATTATTAAAAAAAAGTTTAATTTTAATACCTTCATACTCGGATCGTCTGTTGCTCTTTTCCTTTATGTAGGGATAGTACGAAATTTACTATTTTTAAAAAAGTTTCCCGCCAATGCCTACGAGGGTTATTACACGCGACAAAGTAGGGGTGTAAATATGTGAGAACGAAGTAAATAAGGAGATATTATTGTATAATAAATTATAATTTAATAATATTGATTGCATTTGAAATATTAAACATTTAAAATACAAGTTCAACTATTTGTTCGCTCGAAACATGCAAACGCCCCTGACAACTATTCGAAGAAATAATTTGAGCGTTTGATACGCTCTGTTGAAAAAACCCATTGAATGTTTGTGTATGTTTCATTTTATGAGTTTATGAGTCCGTGCGAAGCTGCAAATACAAATGTTAATATTTTTATATAAAAAAAAAACTACAGTGAAATGAGTGAAATTAAACATTACGCTGACATAATGTATCCAATAGCTGCGGACAAATTACGCATACAATGATTAAGTCAAATACGCGTTGTTGTTAATACTTTAATGGGATAAATTTTCGTGGGGATTAAATTTCGCGGTTTAGCTCATCCGCGAAATTTTTAGCATTTCCCGGGGACTTATTTTCGCGGAAGAGAGATAATCTAATTTTTCGCGCGGACTTAATTTCGCGGATGAGGTCATGATAGCAATTTTTTAAAAAAAGTAAAGTTGTATAAAGCCTCACCAATCACTTCTACACCGACCAAGACAAAATGTAGTTTTTCATTTTAGTTCAAAGCTCTTTCAACACAACTGTAACGTCAGGTAGAATAAGCACAACTAGATAAAAAACAAAATGAATTTCTAATTGAATTCGAAAAAATGTCCACTACTATTTCACTTTGTGGGATGTGAGAAACTTTCAATTGTTCATCCGTAAGACTGGAAAGAGAACTTAAATTCGGTTGATCATTTGCATTAGAAGCTAGAAGCAAAGGATTAATATCCTTGAAAAGGTCAACTGATGCGAGACCTTTGTCACTTTTCTCTTATCTTTTTTCATCTTCAGTACTCGGTTAATTAATTTACCCTGCAAACAAGGAAGCCTCAGACTTTGAAAACAAAGAAACACAAAAATTTAAAATGTCGCGGATCAAGCAATTTTTCAAAGTTTTCGCAGGGACAAATTTTCGCGGATGGCCTTTTTCTAATTTTTCGAAGGGACATATTTTCGCGGATAGTACCCAAATCCTCGAAATGCGCGAAATTTAAACCCCGCGAAAATTTATCCCATTAAAGTAAAACAGCTTTGGTGCGTAAAGAATAAAATATTCTTAGTCAGTAGTATACTTTAAATTCCTAGTTTATGCTTAACAATTTGTTATTTTGTTGGACAGTTTTGGAATAAGACTTCTATAAACGTCTGTTTAAAATATAACTTGGCAAAAACCAGCTGAGATGAATTAAAATAAATAAACAATCTTACTAAAAAGTTGTGTAAACGTCGATATGGCATCAGTAGAATTATCTTTGCAGACGCGATGTTAAATAAACATCTTTTATTGTCGTTTAAACAACGTCTTGTATTCGACGTTGTATCAACGTTGATGTTACTTCTGGTTAAAACAATGGAGAGAAAACAACGTTGGCAAAATGTTGATGATACGACCGTTGAATTCAAGTCCTGGTACAATGTTGAAAAGACGTTAGATTTTCATCGGTCGCATCAACGTTGCAAACCAAACGTCGAAAAGACGTTGGGTTTTTGTTGGTTGCATCGACGTTGCAAACCAATGTTGAAATGACGTTGGATTTACGTCGGTCGCATCGACGTGTTGCAAACTGAACGTTGAAAAGACCTTGAATTTAGTATTGCAACGTCGCGACCAGAATTTAACGTCGAATCAACGTTGAATAAACGTCGTATGCCTGCAGGGTTGGTTATTCAGAAAAGTATCAACTTTACAGGTCCTGGGTGAATAAGCGTCCAGCGTATGCGGCCGTGTCAATCTATCTTTCCTCAGGCGATTCTAAAGATGCCGCCTTGCTTGGCAGAATTCAATGACAACATGGAGCTAGGTTGAAACTTAGACTCAAACTGACTTTTTGTTTAGAGAAATATTAATTGCTATTCACTCGTGAAAAAATCCACCGCTTCGCTTGTCCTTGAAATTTATTAACAAAGTGAATAAAAATATATCGCATTTGCTAATTTGTATCTCTGTAACACGACAGAATACGAGTGTTATTAAGACAGGGATACACAATCGACAAATAGCATTCAAAGTTCTTCAAAGTTCAGATTAATTAAAAACATGCCTAATTACTTCGAACGTGATACTATAGAAAGTATTCATTCTTTACCCTGCCATTTTTTCTGTTCTTTTTATCTCTAATTAAAGATAATCGAAATCAGTTAACACATAAAAGAAAAAATGTTTCGGTATTTTCTTCAGCCCTTGTTATTTTCAGGATTAGGCACAATAGTATATTGGAATAAAAGACGTAATTAGATCAATCCCTGCTTTGAACATGCGTTTATAATATTTGTCAAGGCGCTACACAACCATATTTTTAAATACAGACACCTTCAACTAACGGAAAACCTTCCTGTACTTCCACTATCCGTTATCTTTCTAACATCACTAAAGTTTCTCAAAAAAGCACTGTGTTTGTTATAAAAAAATGTCCATTCATGTTCAGAATTACAATACCTTCTGGAATTGACAATTAAACAACTTTTTACTAGAAATAAAAATCAGTTAACAATCGCTTATTATTATCATCAAAAGTCCTTTGAAAGGTTTATACACCACGCTGTGTTTTCTTGCAAGCGACATTCTTCAAAGACAAAAACTTGCCCCCTAGCTAAGGACTCAATTAACTTATGAATTCGAATAAAATGGAATAAAAGCCAGTTTTAGTTCAGTATCACTACATGGGTACATGTATACGTGTGTGTAGAAATTCATTTCATTGATTACACATCTTTATCACAGGAAGATATTCAAAAATCTTATAATTTATTGCGAGTAAATTTTATTTTCAAGTTGTTTATTTATTCGTTTATTAGCCTGTCGGTGGAACAAAGGCATTAATTTGATTTCAGTTTTTATAATTACAAAATGTCAATTCCGTCTACAGCCAATAAAAAACATCCGTTTCGGAATCGTTCGGCGTCCGTGTCGCATAATCAATACGACGTCAATGGTATTAATTTCGCAGATAATAACCTCGAATATAAAACGCCATTATGGCAAGAAATAAATCAAAGGAATACATCGAGGCGAAACAGCGTAGATATCAAATCAACCGTTCGCCGAACTTTACAAGGTGTGAAAAACGCGTTTGGAACGCGTGAACCGTCATTGAAAAAATCTGCATCGACACCAAACATTGCGAAGTTGGGTAGTTTCAAATCGAGGCTATCGACTTTACCAGCACACCGACATTTAACGGAAAACTTTTTGACACCAGAATCTTACGAGCCCCGCCGTCGTAAAGTATCGTGGGCTCGTAAAATTGAGAATTGGCTCGATAACAACAAATCATCGAATCAATCTGGACAGCGTAAAGTGTCGTGGGCGAGTTCTACAGCTCATAGCTTTGATAATAGTCAACCATTCCTGGGTAATGAGTTACGAAATTCTTATTATTCTGATGGCCAATTAAACGACGTATCAGAAAATCAAACGGCAGAACAAATCGCTTTACATTATAACAAGATCGTTAATCAAACTACACAAGGTAATATCAATTGTGAAGGGATCAACAAACAGAACACGAAAGAAATTGTAAAAACAGAGGAAATTTGCACACAAAGCGATATAATGGATGGTCTTTCTGCGAAGGGGAAAATAAATTACAAAAATCATCAAGATTATTTACTGAATCCTCACAGAAGTTTATACAGCGGAAATAACATTAATAATGATTTTGATTTAAACAATAATAACAACAACAAACTGAGCGATTCAATAAATCAATTAACATACGCGCTAGATGATCTGAACATGCTTGACGAGCAAAGAAGTATAAGTAAAAAAGGACTGCAAAAAAGTTTAAGCGGTGAGCCTAGAAGAAGAAGAAAATCAAGAAGAAGTACTTCATCGGACAATAACACAGATTCTGACGAATACGTCAGCATTGAGGATATCCAAAAAATAATTGAGGAAGAGATCCATTACGAGCTGGATGGGAAATCGTTTAATTCTAAATTAGTTACCTTATGGTGTAAAGATATTTCAAATTCGGTTCGTGATAAGTTAAAGTTTATAACTAAAAACAAACGGAAAGTGGTTGTTACAACGTATATTGGATCCAAAATCAATGATAGTGGTGTCCACGTGTCTGTAAAATGTCAAAAACAAATGAATACTGATGACTTCTTGACTGTTGCCTTAGAAGGAGAGGACATGGTGACATGGGTGACGTTGCTGCTAGCTGATTATTAAGTCCGCTGCAATAATTACACGCAGATTTTGGTAACACCATGAAAAGAGCTTCGTTTCACGTAGATCTATAATCTATATCTACGATTGTGTTTATGTGTTACATCGAGAAAGTAAACTTTTCGTTTCATATGTGTAACAACACACCACTGGTTTAAGATAACTTTTTACACGACAATTTTAAAAGGCCGTTATCTGTGTGACTTATACATTGACATCATTAAAGATATAATTAAATGAAATTGGTTGAACGTGGTTAGTCATAGCGACTGATTAGTTTTATTGTTTACAAAAAGATAAATGATAATCAAAGTTTTATAATTTTTTTGCTACTTTCGTTTTTGTTGTTTGTTTGTTTGTTCGTGTTTGTTTGTTTGTTTGTTTGTTTGTTTGTTTGCTTTCCCTACTTTTTTAATGCTTAACTAATAACCAGCATTTCGAGTTTTAATATATAGATATTTATTTTTTATTTTTTATATATATTTAAATTACCTTATTGATTTTCAAAGATGTAGTATTTTGAGTTTAGAAGTATCAACCAGATAACTAAAGAAACTGCTTTTCCCATGAATTAGAAAAACATATTTAAAACACCAGAAAAACTTCCCTGCATTCAATTTCTGCCTTAAAGGGACTGAGTACTTTGAGGATAAAGCATTCTGAAATTTGCCTGCCCAATGTTTTTGAAATCACTGTTGATCTAATTTTTTTGAAAAAAAATCTTTTTTTAAAAAAGATCTTTATCAAAAAAACTATAAATGTATCCGGACACTTTGCGCTATTGATAGCGCCGGTGGCCTCTAAAAAGATGAGCAGAGAAATATAAAAATGACTTAATCGAACGATTTTAAGATGGATGAACAAGCTTGATTTTACCTTAGTTAGGTACACTTGCAACAGCATTCTAAGTGTAAACAGAGCCTTAGTAAGTAATAACGTCGATAACTATAATTGCGACGCATTGGTCAGTGCGGTGATAATATGGCAACCTTACACGAAGAAAATTACTATTGATAAATGTGCTTTATTGAACCACGTGTAGAGGTAAATTTTTGTTTAACTTCGTTTCCAGGACTTTTTCGCTTTTACCGCCCACACATTAGAACTGGCCTTTATCGCCTTACAGTAAATTAACACCAACGAAGGAGATACAGGTTCTCTTATTTAATCTGAATGCGTAACAAAAATTTGCCATTTCTATTTGTTGGGTGCATATATTTTTTAAATTAGTTTCGGAGCTAATAGGCACTAGTATACCGACCAGGGTGACATGGATGGTTGTTTACAAAGAGTACAAGTTTTGTTCTCACACTTGCTTGCATTTCTATTACTTGCTGATGAAAGCAGATTTCATTACATCTGAAAAGACACAAAATTGGGGCAGTTAAACACTTAGTGAAAAATTTTTGGAATTTTTAGACATGTTTTAAAATCACGTAATAATATTTTTTCAATAGGATAGATAAGGATAACTCCTTTACTGCATAGTTTTCAAATGACACTCCCCGTGTTGACTTCATGGTCGAATGGCTGAAACATTCTAGCTATTTCTGAAATATTTGTGTCGATGTAACGATGTAATAATTTTTATTTAAGTCCGTGAAGTATTCGGGTTAAATATGTCAACAAAGTTTTCAAACGCAGAAATTTTCATTTTTTTCCGCTTGTCAAAAAGACTTTAAAAATAACTGTATAAGAAACTGACTAGTCCTCTTTCAAAAAATAGTTAGAAACTTTCAGTAGTTGTAAGATTGAAAAATTTTTACACAAAAATTTTTTTTTTTTACACGTACATATTTCAATAGTATTTAAGCATTATTAATTGGTCAAGAAATTAGACAACATCGATTAGATTTTCTTGAGAAATTAAAAGACTACTTTAAATTTGACGATTTTAACGGAACAGAAACGTTTTTAAAGATGAATAGAAAAGCAAAAAGACATTATTTCATTTTTACTTTTATGTATATTGTTGAAGGTCTTTGTGTGTCAAAATCTGGTTGTTGATTGGATATCTCTCTGATAGATTCCGTTAAAATTAAGAAACTTGTTAAAAAACCTTTTCTAATAAAATGACTCAGTATTTAAGACTAGTTGGTCGTTTTGCTTGGTTTCTTGTCTTGTTCTATAAATTATGAAGTGTTATAATTTGCAAAATAGGGTTTTTTTACGTCTTATTTTATGGGTTTTTCAGAACAAGTTGGTCCTGGAATATTTGTATATTTTATCCATATTTATATATATTTTTTATTTCCTTTTTTTATTTATTTACTTTTTTAAAGAAAACAATGGATTTTTGAATTTAACTCGTTACGACGATTTAATAACTGATATGTTTAATTAAAACATTTCTACCAAATCCATGTTCCAAATCCATTCTTTATTCAAGATATAATTAGATTAGCTGATTGATTGATAGTAAGCCAAGCATAACTAGCAGGTTCACGAGCTAACTCGTTGAATGAAAGTTGATCATCATTGTATCATGCTTTTTGTGTGAGACATTTCCTTACGCATTTGAGTTACTGTATTTTTTACTTATCATTTATCGCTCTTGTTGATCAAAGAATTGTTTCACTGTTGCGCAAGTTTTTAATTAAAGTATTTATGTCTAATCCTCAAAATGGCGGGATACGAGCTTGTTCAGCAGCCTACATACATGTCCACCAGTAAACAACTTGACGTCATAGCAAATTAGAACAATTTATAGTCTTCTTGAGATTAAATTAGCGAGAAATAATCCGCTAAAAAAATCAAAAAAGATCCGCTAAAAATGATTAAAGAAAAATGCAAAGATAAAATAATATTTTTGTATCTATATCTTACTAAATCTAATTTTCCTAACTTTTTCGCGAACAATTTTAATAGCTACATGTATTAAACGTGAACTGCTCTCCGTAGGGATCAGTTGGCACAACGGTTTAATTTTTTTTGTGTGTTAGAGCCTGTCTACGTAGGGAGACACCACAGTAAGTTATTTTCTTATAATGTCTTACGGAATCTGTTAGGTTGGTGTATTTTAGGTTATTTTGTATATTCTTTAGGCTATCGAACACATTTATTGAACGTTTGATACTTTGATGTTATTGTTTACATTATTCCCGGCTTGAGACACACAAAAACACTAACCAGGAACATAATAATGACCGACCGCTTACAACCGGTCGGCTAGTTTTGATTTAATTATGGATTAATGTCACTACACGAGAATAAAGTGGTACAAGAAGCAAGGCATGTGCCTCTAATCTGGTTTTTAGCAACACAACATCCTTTCTCTACATAGGATACTGTGAATCCTCCAAAGGTGAGTAAAAACAACCAATTTAATCACAAAAAATTCGCTAGATTGTCAATTTGTTTTAATTAAAAGGCGCGCTAAATTAGATGATTTTGGAAAACTTCCTAATGATGTAGAATGTCGAAGTATTCCAAAACAGCTGGTACTTTTTGTTATGCTCATTTTTAATATAAAGACCCCTGAACACTTAGTTCCTTTTTTAGAATGAATGATTCCGACAGATTCAATTTTTTTACGAAATTATAGGATGAGAGCATTATTTTTATAATATTCTTGTTCTTTGTGAAAAAGAGAATTTTAAAATAGTGTTTGCCTTTAAGTTTAGCCATGAATTTAGGGGGAAAGAGGGAAATTGATATCGAGACATATTTTTTCTTACTAGACTGCAGTTTATGACCAGGACCACCAATCGCAGATGCGGCAAGAAGAAACGAACAATAAAAAATGTTTATGCGAATTAAAACAAATTTGAGTGTGTTGCCACAGTGGGTTGCGTCAACAAAATCCGAAAACCGCAGATCAAGTAGTTCATTGCTCAGAGATACAGGAATTCGATTTTTTACCCAAATGACTTCGAGACAACGGCGAGCATGGTTTAATTAAGGAATATGGATGTTCGCTTGTCTAAAGAATTACGATGATTGTTGCCTCAGTAATGCTCTCTTTTCTATGCCCAATGTCTCTGTTTATATGTACGTTACTGTACTTATTCAGATCGGGCTCTTGCGATTCTATGGAAAATGCTAAGGCTTGAGAAGGGTGGTGAGGTGGGCTAAAGAAATTTCGGTTGTAATCGCTTCTCAAGGAAGATCTGTCAATTTCTTGAACTTCGATTACAAGATTTACACGCCAAAATAACACTGCAGGTCCATTTCCTTTGCTAAAAATTAGCACGTAAGACGTCACGTAAGACACGTATGGCACGTATGGCACGTATAACGCGTATAGCATGCATCACACGTATGGGACTTCATCATTAAATTTTAGAACACCTCCAGCGATTGAAATATGAAAAAAATTTGTAAACACATTAAGTATTTAAGCATCGTTGGCTTTGAGTTAATCTGTGGCGAAAATTACCATATTAAGGTATGGTAAATCAAAACGAAAACGTTCGATAAACAGCGATAAATGAATTAATTCTATTTTGGGTAAATAAGTCAAAAGTATAACATTTTTGAAAGTATAAGCGTACAAATATTGATTATAACACTGATAAAAATATTAAAGTTATGAGAAAAATGTTTAGACAAAAATTGTGCCACTCTCCATCTGATGATGCTGTTGTTTTTATCAAGCAGTTGAAAAATCAAGAAAAACTCAATTTAAGATGGCTGTACCAAATTGTTATTTGCAAACGTGGGCTCTCAGAGAACCATTCAATGTTGTACATGTTAACTGTACGGGTATAGGCGCATTCCGGTGAATTTCTATGATCTACAAGAGAGATTTCTAAATGTTGCTACTGCAGCACTACAAATTGTTTTGTGAACTATCGATGTTTTGCTTTCATATCTTCAGATTCCCCATTTCTATGTTGGAGTAAAAGGGTGTGTCTTGCTACAAAGTAGAGTGCCGATGTTGAAGTATAGAATCCATTATTATTGAAATTGCTAACCCAACATAGCCTCTTAAGTTCCTATTGGTACTACTATCAAAGAGGGTCTTGCAAAGGGGTCCTAGTGCATTTGAAGCTCCAATTTAAGCTACGAAAGTCGTGCAAGCACATCAATTGCTTAACTAGGCAACCGCCTAAAATATCAATTCTATTTTCATGCTGAACGCTAAGCAGAAAGGATAGATTCACACTTTTATAGTCTCTGGCATGAGTCGGTCAGGGTTTGAACCCAAGACCTCCCGCACTGGAAGCGAACGCTCTACCACAAGGCTACCAATCCGGGATTTTTTTATCAAAAGTTTATTTTCGTGCTGATTCCTATCTTTCAGCTTGTACCTTGATATCTTTCATGATAAATCTATTATCACCCAAATTTATCTTATCAACTTCATTATCCTGGGTGATTAAATCTAAGGTTGACATAAATTTGACGTCTTATCGCTCACTTAATTTGATCAATTATCATCGCGATGCTTTAGGCTAATACAGCTATTGTGACGAAAGAGGTGTGTGGGGAGGGGTGGTAAAACAGAGCGGGGGGGGAGGGGGGAATGGCCACGCTAATCTTTTAAATGGCCAGATTCAACATATTATTCCCCGACTGTGTGAACCTTGATTCTTATCGAATTTGGCATGTACATTTTCTTTAGCTTTAAAATGAATAGTTTGTCTGTAAATTTCAAACTATATAACTGGCAATTAAAAATACAAAATATCTTTTAAATTAATTCTACAACCTGATATTTTGTTAACAATTTTTAACTTGGCAAGGATGCACACGCACCAAACGATGTTTTAAAATTAAGTTTTTTAACATAAAATTTTTATCATCTTTTCATCGCTTCAATCAAAGAACCCCTTCGAAGGACCACGTTATTAATAAAACCAATACTCCGTCACCTGCTTAATTTATGCTTGTTGAATCATATGTGTTCTAGTGCTCCCTGATAAAGTTTATCAACACTGTTGTGTTGTTGTGTTGTGTTGTGTTGTTGTCGTTGTTGTTGTTGTTGTTGTCGTTGTTGCTGTAACAAGAAAGAGCTTTGCCGATTAGCAAAAGGAGATTTTTACTGGGCAAAACCTGCAATGGAAAGTTTCTTACCCAAAATTATCTTGTGATAATGTGGTATCACTAAAGATATGTATATGGAGAAAATGAATCCAGGTTTTTTCACTCACTTAGTCAACTTAGATTGGGTTTTCCATACACGTATGTTACATTTAAACTACCACTCGATTTTCTTAAAAATTTTAAAAAGATTTTGAAATTCCTATCCAAGACTGACCACAAATTTTATTTGCTATGCTCAAATTGCTTAGAAATATTGTAGGTTTTCGTATAGTGGTTTATTATAAAGAGAAAATATTGTATATGAATCCTAATAAATAAAATAAAGGATTCACTAATCTCAACACACGTCATGGTGAAAATATTTTCTTCGGATTATGATTATTATATCATGTATGAAATTATGAAATATTCATATGATGTATAATCCAGATTTCGTAATCAATTTAACAATCAAATCCATCAAGGTTGTCATTAAAGATAATGCTCCAGACATTAAGTCATTGATTTTTAGAGTAAAGGAATTAAGCTAATTAGTCGGTGGCTTGTGGAAGTCCACGGGTTCGCCCAATCCTTTTTTTTACCGCACTATTGTGTGCGTCTCGCTACTTGCGGTACCATGTTGCGCAGAGACAGATAGAATACGGTTTTTATTATGGAGAATTCGACCTAGCAGCTTCCACATACCATTGTACGCCTGCACATATTTAGAAGAAAAAACAAAAAGAAAGACATACATTAACCTTTCAGTTCGACCAATCCGCAGGGTGGATGGGCTACTTTATCATTTTGGAAAAGCAACATCTCTAAATCTAGTGTCTTTAGAACACTCTAGATGGTTTTTTGTAAAAGTAGACTTAATGTCCTACAAGATCAAGCGGTTTCAGCGCTGCTCTACCCATGTAAGGCGACGCAGCAAAACTTAGAAATTCTTTTCTTTGAAAATGCACGACTTTTCAGTACTGAAATGGTTAAAGCAATCAAGACCTTAATTTGATACTGTATCATTTTGTGCTTATTTTATGTCTTTTTCTTTATCAGGGCGGGAAATTATATCTGAAATATGGTAAAATATAAAACTTATTTTTGTCCGATGGTTATCATGTGAGATATTCTCTGCTTAACTACAATATTGATGATTATTTGCTTGTTGTAAATCAGATAAACAAATATTTATTCTGATAAACTAAATATCACTATAGCATCCTTTATAATGGTAGAAAATAGGATAAAAGTGACGCATGGCCTAGTAGTTGCTCCTAAGATCCATGTCTAGCAAGATCAATTCCAGAAGTAATGTCTTTTTTAATATACTAACGATGAAGATTGGCTTGTTAATAGCAGCTCAGGGACCAAGGGACACTCGGCATAAGAATAATAGTGCAGTCTACAGTGTGGGTATAATTAGCGAGTGTTTTTACAACAGCCACAGGTCAACACATGCCATATAAGGGAAATTGGGTAGACAATGCCGATGTATCTACCTAATGTATACATTTAGAAAACAGGACCAACTTTGACAGCAGTGTTCCCAACACTGAACTGATAGTAGTATCATTTATAAACGGAAAGATAAGATGGAAGATTAATCTTGGTTTGAATAGTAGACCTTGTTACGTGTCCGTTATATTGATACGAAAATAATGGTTAAAATGTTATCTTTAGTTGGTGTCTTACTTTTTTTTGAATCATACGAGGCGCACCTAGCATTTGTGACGTCGTCATGACGTCACATGTAATGCAAACTTAGGTGTTATTGTTCACCACACGGTATTGTTCACCACACGATGTCACGTTCTCATGTTTTAAGTAATTGTGTCCATACTTGTGGTAAACATTTCTTTATTAGTTTGAAATGTCACTTTTTTACGCTTTCAACAATTTCACAGGGAACCTTAAGTTATGCTTTTCATAGCAACTAAAAACATTGTTTTAAAAGTTATAAAGCTAAAATATTTAAAAGTGATGTCTCATTTGTCAATATTTTTTTTATTAATAAGGACATTTCAAGTATTTTCAGTTTGTTGTGTGTATGCAATGTAAGTCTCTTTATTGGAAGATCTTAAAAACCATCGTGGTCAGTGCAGAGAGGTTGTTCGCTACATAGAGGTTTTTTCCAACATTATTTATATTATCTGCTCTGTGATGTTAGGTACAGACCAGGGGGGGCTGGTTTAAGATAAGAAAGAGCCTCAAGACAATGTATTACAATATATTATAAGCATGTTATCTTTCATTGCGGAAATTAAGACAAGCTCAAAAAATCCCTGTAAGTTTTTATTTTTGTCACCCTAAAAAATCCAGGTTGCTAAAAAGGAATTAACAGAATGATAAGATTTTATACAGTAATATCAAATCAGTGTCTTAATTGAAATTTATGGACTTTCTCAGAGAATTTCCTTATATAATCCATATTGAGGTGTGGCCGCTATAGAAGGATCACTTTTTGGAATAATGTAAATTGACACTTTTGACTTTACTTTAGAGAAGGGACCACTTTTAAATGTTTCTCAAATGGATGTTATGTGAGAGTTGTATTTTTTTTATTTTTTTCTAACAAATGTAATTGCTGTAGAGTGATCTCTGAAGGAATGTTCGCCATACGGAGGTTTCACTTTAACGTCCACTTCGATTTTCACCTCTGTCAACATTTCTTAAGAAAAGTGGCAGGAAAACAGGGTGCCGGAGACACTACCTAACATGGCGGAGACACTACGAGGGATAACGCCTTGCTATTAATTGCTAAATTTCTTAATCTTGCGCAAGTTTATAAAACGTATAAAAATAAGTATATAATCTAATTTCTCTATTTTCTATCCAACCCACGTGATATGGTGATGACTGTCACTGCCATAAGCGTGTCATTCTCTCCACCACCAGTGACCTATTTTACAACTTACTTCGACACCAAGTCACAAAAATGCCTAATCTAATATCGCAAAGGATCTTGATCTTGTTTATTTTACCCATGTTGCTTCGTAATGAGTCAGTGTGTTATGACTGACCACGTGACCACCTACACGGAGTGACTGATTGAGTAATTAGCAGCGAATTAACAAAATGGATATAATAGCAGCTGGATCAACAAAAATGGATTAACTTTTCTGTTTTGAAAAGAGCACTACAACGGAGCGCGCATGCCACATTGAAATTGAGTAAGTTTACACACAAAAAGCAAGACAAAAGCAATAATTTTATATTAGGGCAAAACAAAGCAAAAAAATGACTTTGTAAATCTTTCCTTTTTTAGCAGAACGTAATCTATCGCGTAATCGTTATCCGCGGAAATTTCAAAGCCATTTCTATATAAATATTTGTTCATGTGGGCTATTATCTAGTTTAAATGTACACAAAGTAGAAACACGCATAAGATAACCGTACAGGTCATAGAGGACGTGGAATCGTTTTACTTATTTACAAACGAAACTTGCACGACATATTTTAAAGAAAAATTAAAAATTGATAGCACGTTTTAAAGGAATTGAAATCGATAAATTGAAGTTGCGACAATAACGTGTTTTTTATTATACTTGGAAAAATGGTTAAAAGTAATGTTAGAAAAAGTGGATATATTTTCGAGTATCGATTAGCATTTCTTGGCGGTAAAGCCACTGGTAAGACATCCGTTATCAATCGTTTTTTAAGCGATACGTTTACACATCGATATCGGCCAACAATCGAAGATCATTTAACGCATATCATCGATCATAATGGCAACATGTGCGTGTGTTTAATCGTCGACACTAGCGGTTGTCGCGATTTTCCGGCAATGCGGCGATTAGCGATTACGAAAGGGAACGCTTTTCTCGTTGTTTACTCGATAAATGATCGACGTTCGTTTGACGAAGCTATCGAGACAGTTAACGAAGTTAAGCGTTTAAAACCAGAAACAGAAGATGTAAAAATAATAATAATTGGAAATAAAAATGATTTAGAACATGAAAGAGAGGTTGAACGACACGAGGGCGAGGCTCTTGTCAAAAGCATTAATAACAATAACGTGTCTTCAATGTTTATGGAATGCAGTGCCAAAAATAATCAAAATATTGACATCGTATTTACCAATATGTTAAATATGTTTATACCCGAACAGTCTGTTCCGGAAAGTATCACACCTGAGAGAAGTGCATTTACGAGGATAAGTTTAAGGAAAAAGTCGAGAAAAAATCGTCTGCAAAAATCAAACCCAACCGAATCGCTGAGTCAGCAGAATACAAATTTCTCGAGTGACACAAACTTGTCCAGGTCAGACTACAATGTCGGTCAGCTTTTAAGGTCATCTTCGGTAGCATCAAGCATGGGTTATGAAAGTAGTGACAGTGATGGGTTATCGAGTCAAAGAAGTAAAAGTTTGTCAAAAAACGAATTAAAAAGGCAAAACACGGCGAAAGATATACTTAAAAGAACATTTGGAAGTATGCAAAAGTTAATTCGACCAGAACAAGAAATAAAAAGATCGAACACTTTGGATCCAACTCATTCTTTAATCAAACATAAACAGACAACCATTTAAAAATTTTATAACCGAAAAAAAATTGTCTTTCAAAAAACTTATTGACAAATGCTTTCATATTTATTATTATGTTTTTTTTTTTACTTGACGTGTTTCGTTTTTAAAACGTGTTGTATGTCCAAAAAGTACTAAGCACTAAGTTGGTGTAGCGACATTTATTTATTTTTTGAATTTTATGAATTAGAAATGTTTTTGTGATATTTTATAAAGATGTATTATAAAGTATTGTATTATTGAAGTAAAGTGTGATATATTATTATTATTAAAGATATATTTCTTTCTTGTACTAAACTCTTTTAATCAAAAGATGACGTTATCTTTATACAAAACCATCAAACCCAGGGCCTGCGATATGGGTTCAGGCCTTTTTTTAAAGGTTTCTATACACAGGATTTCAGTGAAACTTTTACACCTGACGAAAAACTGCAATGTTGAAATCTTTGCATATACAAAACGAAGTTAAATTTATTTTGATATGTTATGATATTATATTGGTAGGTTGATGTGATGTTAATATTGGAGAATTCCGGATTTGACGACTGTACAAAGTTTACCCAAATTAATACGAAAAAAATAAGTATTATTTCTTTCTCGTATAAATGCCACACCTGAAAATGCGCGCTCTAAAAATGGCGGCAATAAACATGCAATAACCAATGCTTTCCACACCGAAGCTGGTGAAACGAACATGACAAATCGTAAACTCGTCTATTTTATGAATAGACCAGTCGGACGAGTGTTAAAAGAATTCACATGAGTTCGCCCTCTGTCACACTCAGGGATTCATATTTTCATCCGTCTATAAATTTTTTTCATCCCTATATTGTGCATCTGTAGCAGGAAGTAGCGATTTATTAGCCATTTTAGACAGACAGGCAGACAGACATATATACAAAAGTTGGGTACTACCTTACTTGCAAAAAAGAAAATCACAAACAATAAGTCAGCAAAAAATTTAGTCACTTTGACATAATTTATTCACTTTTCGCCGACTAATTTCCAGATCGTCAACGATCACAAAAGGTAGAATTTTCATTTTTTTTTTGCTTTTGATGAAAGCAACAAAGGACGATGAAAACTATGTAAATCAGTCAATTTCAAAGATTATTTTTTCTTCTTCTTCGATTTGAACATTTAGGATGGGTTAACCAGTGGATTTATCTGCGGGTCACTAACTAGTTTTAAATCGTTATTTAGTAGAAAAAAATAGGTGCATACCGATACAAGGCTGCTTGTCCTTATTTCTGCTTTGGTCTCATATATATTAAAAAGAAAAAAAGGGAAAGAAAATAAAATCGGCTAAACAAATAATCGATTAAATGTTAATTGGCAAAAAAATTTTGCGGGTAAAAAAAATTGTCAAACATTGTTAATTGGCAAAAACTATTTCTGACTTAGCAAAAAAATTTAGTAACCTTTTGCCGAATTTTTTTTATAAAGTATAAGTAACTCGATCCATGCAAAAATGAACGGGATTCTTTTCGTACACGTTTTACATGCAGCGCTATTTTGTGCGTCGTTAGTATGAACTAACTTCGTGTTACAAACAGACAATCGGAAAGAAGACAGCTATTATTATTGAGACAGTGATGTGTTTCCCTTCTGCTTGTTGCTACGTTACATCGCTCCTCCCTCCTCCATTTTTAATGACGCGTTGCTGTCAGTGTTATTATCATTATTAAGAATTGAAAACAAATAAAAAAATTGTTTTGTGCTTAAAATAGGTTAATAAGTTTACAGTATGAAAATAAAAAACAGTGCTTATCTTTGCTTTGTTCGGACTATTCTTTTAGGTGAAGGTCATAAGGTGTATTAATGTTGATTTATAACTGTTATAAGCAATCACTGTCAACATGTCAAGCGATAAGATTTGATATAACCTCGTTTCCGGGGCATATTGCTTCGTTGATGAAGCTGATTCATTGTTGGTCACTCCGTAATAAAAGCTTAGGAGCCACAAGACACTCGGGACGAGATTGGAACTTGATGGGTCCTTTTGCATGCGCGTGCGATAAAAAGGTGTATAAATAGACTGTGGTTGCGCCTTTAATTATTCATATGTAGCAATATCCAACGATTCAACTTCATTCCCATGCTCATCTCGCCGTCCGATATTTAAAAAGAGACATCTGGGATAGAGGTTGTGATTCATATATTCGATTTTTACATGATGATATATATGATGCATGAATTACATATGTTATGTGTGAATGATATGTATATATATATATACAGGCATATGCAAGCTCATATATATTAACAGTGCATTGTGATATATATGACATCACAGTGATTGCTTTCAAATTATGGTCAACAAAATAATGATATATGGTCAACTAAATGTCAAGCCATCTAAGCGAATCTGGTCCGTGTTTTACAGGCATTTCTTTCAGTCAATAATCTCAACGCCTAATTTTTTTTCCGATATCGAAATGAGAATTAAGTTGGAAGATAATTAAATATCTCTGTAAATGCTGATTTTTAATATCAGAATAAAATTGTGAGTCTATGGAGAGAAAAAAAGATAGCCAGTTAAAATAGCACACACTACGTTTCTTTTATTTTGGAACCTTCATTTTTGAGCGTTCTTCTTTTTGTAAATCAATTTAAGAAATAAGCTGCAGCTGTTCATATTCTACATTGCTAGCAGCTATAATCGAGGGATATACCCTGTTTATTATTTTCAGGAGGGGCCATGGCTTAGATTGGGAGTCCTAGAGTATTTAATGCTCGTTTTGAGCTACGCAGACCCAATTAGGGTCTGCGCTCTACCAGACAACTCTATGCCACATCGAACGGCTCACACATTGTGGGATTGTGGGATCTCCCCAATTTTCCTCACATGGCTTGCGCCAACCCGGGGCTATGGTAACATTAACTCACCCATATTAAATCGCCATCAAGGGAAATCGAACCCCAGTCTCTCACACAGGTACGTGAGTTATAACCACTAAGCTACGGCGCCACTACAGGACAAGGTAACTGTATGTGGAGCCTTTCGGGTGGTCATGCCCTTTTCCACGAAATACGTTTTCTCAAACATTCAAACACTAGTCAAGCGATTAATAAAAGACGGACAAAAATACCGTCAGTTAAACTAAAGTCGACATATAGGCATGATTAACTTAAGTAAAACAAAAACTTCTGATTTGAAAGTTGTTGTGGGGCGCATTTAGACTGATGCAATGGAATTGATATACAATTTTTTTTGTATTAGCTATACTTTCTAAGTTTTTGAATTTAGGCATTTTGCAGGAGGGCGATTAGTATTTTTGTGAAAATTATTAGATTTTGACCAAATAATAAAGAAAAAAGTATAATTTTTTATCGAAATTATGTGATTAAAAGCTGTCCACATGATCAAAAAAAAAATCAGAGCAAGTGAGCTTGTCATTATAAGTTGAATGTTGGTTTTAACCCATAGTCTATAGACTATGGTTAAGCTCAACCCAACATATTTTGATCCCATGACCTGGTTTAAATAGGGCTAAATACCCTACATAATACTCCGCTGTAACACAATATATTGTGAATCTTAGTTTTAAAATAAATATCAGAATTAAAGTCCCAAATGACTTAAAAATAATCTGGGAAGAATGATACTTCAACACTGTTTAAAAAGCGTTGATGACATTAGTGTTTATCACTGCGTACTTAATTTTCACCATTCCACACAAAGGTTACAACTCTCTGATTGAAATAAAAATACAGACCAGCATATTTGGCACAATAAGCTGACATTGCTAAAACTGTTTATTCATAGTTTTGATATGCTACGACAAGTTCATAACACATTTTAAAGTCTAGCTACTTAGGCACACATTCTTAGAGTTAAATACATCGGAATAACAAAACCATCTTCGATGGGTCTCCTCTAACTCTCGGTCCCCCAAGCTCTCTTTGCATAGCCAGCAACCGGATACATATATCTTGTCCTCACACTCTCTCCGATTCAAATGTTCGTCAAGATACACCGTTGCTCTTCAACAAGAACACCAAGTCATCGGCATACACCTATGAAACTGCCCCTGGTGTTTCATACCACCAGCATCTTGCAGACTGCAATTTTCTATGTACCTCAGCTATTGGGATGTAATGCAGCTAATATCTTGTGTTGTGGCAGCACCACCAATGTGTTAAGGCGGGGGCAAACCATGCAATTCTTGTGATGTTGGATGAAATGTTGGACTGGTTTGAGTCACTTCAAAAATTTTAAAAAATTGAAATTTTTGAAAGAGAAGAAAAAAATCGTGTTGGACGATGTTGGATGAAGTTTGATCGCCGTCAAACATTTTATCCAACATTTTCGGCAAGCTCAAAAGAATTCTTTATCTAAGTTGCGTGAATTTTCATGTTGGATTGGTTTGGTGGTACTTTTCATCCAACATATAAAAATCACGCGAATTTCGAACATTTTTTAATGGAATGTTTTTAATTTGATATCATATGATATATTTCATTAATGAGGAAATCGAAATTCTCCACATGCATCTGAAACATTTCCCTAAATCCGAATCTGTGTTCGATCTTCAATTCTTTAAGATATTACTAAAATATTCATTATGTTCCCTCCTCTTTATCCACTCTCTTGATTTTCCGCAGGTTGGTTTTTCATCGTCTGAATCGACGAGTTCGTTCAGCAACATAAGCAGCACTGCAGAACTCCCTCCATCCGCCATTTTGTTTTTCAGGAATGAATGAAATCTTTATCGTTCGAATGTTTTTAAAAGCAGCCCTACAAACCTAAAATTTTGCTTCATTCAACATGCATTTTTTCATCCAACATTTCATCCAACATAGGAAAAAAGTGTTGGTTTGCCCCCGCCTTTAATGTATATTTTATTTTTGTTTATGGGCAATCATCGCCACGTATGGAATCTGAAATCTGCAACGACGACGCCATTTTCAGCAGGAAAAAATTGTTTGTTGCTTATTCTTCGCGTATTGCCTCTCAACCCTCTGGCGCGCTTGTTTAACCCACACATCCCAAAGGAGAAAGTAAACATCTTTCGAACGCAAAAACATTCGAATTGAAAGGCATTAGGCGCATTAAACGTTAACATTTCGAAAAATGTTGACAATATAAACAAACGTGGTAAAGTTAACATTGGAAAAGGAAAGTTTGGTGTCGTACTTGTGTGAGAAACATGGAGGGAAATAGTAAAGACATGGTTGACTGTAATGTCTCAATTTCACAGATGTCTGAATTAATTTGTGAACATAAACCCAACGAGTTACAAAAGACTAAAAATATTAAAACAAAGAAGATTTCGTCAAAAAGAAAGAGGTAGCTTATATTTTGTTTGTTTGCTTGTTTGGTCCCTGATGGTTTGTAACTCAGTTTTTGCCACACATTACTTTACTCTCTTAATTTCAAATTCTGTCCTATTTCTTTAAGGAACGAAGAACACGCTATTTTAAAACAAAAAAAGAAAAAGCTGGACGAAGAAATCGAAAAAGTGCAGCATAACATAATCGAACTTAAAAGTATCTTTCATGAATTTGTTACGCATGCGGCTACTTGTCCTTCATGTGGAAGTCTAAAAATCAGATTTGAATGAATCCAACCTGCAAAGCACCTTGACGGATCAAACATTGTACAAACCGGCTTAATACGTGGCAGAGTTATTGTTTGTATTCCCTCATTCTTTTTTTTGACATTTTATTCCCAATCAAAGATTGAGGAATTACGCTTTTTTGTTTGTTAGAACTCCTTTCTTAATTTTCCTTAAACAGGGTGCCTCTTCTACAAGAGCAACTGTGAACAAGGTAATAACCCTGGGGACAAAGTTTATTTACTGTAAAAAAGATGTCCCCTTACGGATGAACACTACGGCCTCCCTTTTGCATATATGGACATTTTTTGGCTGAGCCTCCACCACGCACTCCCGTTTTCTATGAACAATTCTAAAACAGAGTGAGTGTGCGACGCATTCGTTCTTTTTCAAATCAAAATTTTCCAGAGGTTTTCTATATTTTTTAACTTTAAAAAAAATTGACAACTATCCAACAAAGCAAAATACTGGGATGCTTACCAAAACGTTGAATAAGTACGTACACACGACGTAAATGGGAACTTTTATACTGAAATATATCAATCAAAAACGTTTTTCACACGTTTTTTAGCACAAATTCTTCGCATGCCTGAATGCCACTGGATCTACTTATTATGTAGATCTCAATTGATTTGTCTGGGATTCAGACCTGGGCGAAATTAGATTTTTCCACATAAACATGTCAACTGACTAGCGTGGTAAATTTTAGACTAAAAAGTGCATGTTTAAAATGACCACGCAATGTAAACTAATTTTAGAGGCCGGGGGGAAGAGGTCGAGAAATCGAAGAATCATTGGTAAAATCCTTCTTACTCAAATGAACCTGCCTGGTATACCTTAGCTCGGCTAGCCTGTGTTGTTACAAGTTAATTGCACACCTTAAAAATTTATGTGCACACCTTAAACATTGTTTTTTCTAACAACCAAAATAAATAATATAAGGTGCACATGACTCTTCTTTCTTCCATGATCAGTATTTTAGCAGACAAAAAAGTAAAAGAAAAAAGTCAGGTTGACCGGTCTAAATAAATTTTCCCTGCTCACCTTTATAAGTAAAATGGGGCTACAAAATGGGGTTAGGGGCATAAACCAATGTATATGTCAACATTATTTTTTTTTCATATAAGCATCTTTTACATATACAATGCGTAGTTCTTACAAAATATACTTTTGTACAACACTTAAACAGTATAATTACAAATGGCGTCAAGTAAAACCTAGTAAAAAATTCTTAAAAACTTATTTCCCTCGTGTTGAGGTAAGTCCTGTGTCTTCACGGACTGGGAACCACAGCTCGTGGAGAAACACATAAGTGAACACTTTAAAGGACTTGCAGGATACTCCGAGTACTTGACTGCAAGTGGGGGCCGAGGGGGGTGTAAGGGTCCGAGGGCGGGGAGATAAGACAGTTCCTACTTTAAGAAATGCTCAAACTCTACCTTCTTTATTTCACCAAACCTGATTTTTACCCGCCTACTGCTTTACATTACCCGGGATTTTGATTTCCTGAAATTGTCAGAAAGAGTTACTAATTTGTATCACTAGTATTGTACAATAAATAGAAATAAATACAACCTAAATAAAGATATAGAGTTGCTTTCGTGGTAAAAATGGCAGATATCGAGCAAAATAATGCGAAATTTTGTAATCTAAGGTTTCTTTCATAACAAACAAGTAAGTTTGCGTTAACCAACTTTATTGAGAGATTTTTGTGGACACAAAGAAATATAATTGACAGTGGTTGGGCAAATGAGGCAAAAGGAAGGATCTCATTAGGGTAGCGAGGATTTAAGAATAAGCTCAGAGACCGATAATAAAAATATAACATTTCAGGATAAACAAACAATAAAGTGTCGCGCACACAAAAAAATTCTAAATAAAACTACAGGTATTCGCATGGCTATTGTTGGCACACCATTTGTCGTTAAGAGACAAAAACAAAACAAAATATACGAGTAAGAAACAAGCAGAAACATCTAAGAAACTTTGTACCATAGCCAGGAAAACGGGACGTTGGAATTTCCAACATGTATTTAAATTACTCACGTCCAGTGAGCTTTTGGAACTGGACGCAGCTCCTAGTTTTGCATAAAACGGTCTTTCTACTGCTTCGTCATGCACCACAACGCGCTTCCACAGAGTAACTTATCTTACGGCGTCCCATACCTCTGCAACCGTAATGCTTCACATTTAAGTCGTTTGGTTTTTGTCAGAGATAGTAGCGTTTTCTTTTAATTTATCATCCAGAGTGTTGATATCAGCATTAAGGGTAGAATCTTTATTATTAGCCACAATGTTTTTTTCGTCTAGTTCTTCTCCTTTGGTTGTCGTTTGTTGTGATGCTAGTTCAACTGTTTCCTCTGGTACAAGCGTGGATCCATTAAAATCTAAGTAGACCACCATAATAGTGATGTTATCCATAGAGCCTTTCTTTTTAGCTAAGTCTGAAAGTATTTCTGCTGCCTGGTCGCGGGTACCATCTTTAATACATTGCTGCACCTTTTGAACGGCTTTTAACGGTTCCACCGTATCCCATAGTCCATCGCAAGCCAATATCAGAAATTCTTCATCGCCTATAAAGAAAGCTTGCGTAGTAAAAAACAAACAAACAAACAAGGAAAAAAACCCAACAAACAGTTTACATAACCACTCGACAAGTAAACTATCATATTATTAGTTTCGAAATAAATTCAAGTTAGCGAAATCTATGCAGTAAAAATAAAGCTAAAAGTAAAACTTTTCGGTATATTTAATTTTAGCTCAGCCAATTGACGAAAGTTTCGTACCTTCCATTTCATATTCTTCCACATCCGGCTCACTGGTAATAAATGGGCGTTGTTCATAGTCACCGATAGCTCTTGATACAGACAGTGAACCGTTCACCCTCCATCCACCGAAAAATACCACACAACCACCAAGCGCTTCAATTCTCTCTCGTTCATCCTGTTGCAACAAAAATGGAATAAAAGTCTCGAGATTGATGTTGCAAGATGTAGTTTTTTAGCAGAACAACAGAATCTCGATATTTGTGACTAAATCAGACCTTTCTTTGGTTTTCCTATTTTTTTGCTGACCGTCCCCGAATATGGGTTGTTTATGCTTAGCATGAACATAAAAACAAACTGTGACATTCTACAAAACATTCGCACTTGCGCTGCTTATGCACATCAATGGGGATATAAAATGCATCGGTTTTATTAACATACGGCTTTAGCAAGCCATGAAGCAAGTTAGGAATGAAGCCGGATACACACGCATAGTATAGCTGTAGAAATTTTGAGGCTGTAGAAATGAAATTTGCGTCAGTAATAATTTATTTTTTAATGCAAAATACCAAACAGATAGGTTCGTTTTTTACTGCAGGACTGCTTGTTTTGATTCGGTCGCGGTTAGAATTTTTCCGTACCGAAAACAAATAATGAACCATGACACCGGTACCCCCAAAAACATCATTACCTACCTGTCGGTCAGGTTTGTGCGCTTCCATCAATTGAATAGCTTGTCCAGCTTTACATAACACCACTTGTGAATCGCCCAACCATGAAACTATCAATTTTTTGTCCTGGATAAGCACCAATACTGCAGTTGTGCCACTTCTCAGCCTCTAAGGATAGATTATTCCATAATAGTTTTCATTTGTATACTCTTAGCAAGCGCTAAGTTGATTCATTTATATTAATTTCCGTGCAGCCTCACCATGACATACTTTCTTACAGTGTATTTCAAATGCAAAGAATGGGATTTTTTAGCAAATCAAGTTTTTTTTTAAAAAAAAAAGTTTGGTAAAAATACGCAAAGAAAATAATTTTAAAAAATATAACCAAAAATTATACAAACAATATAAACAGTCTGGAGAAGATTAATTAATGGATTGATTGGGTTCAGAGAAGTAGACATAGCTAATTAAGTTGCCGACATGTTGCCAAGGTGATAGGAGCGCAAAAACAACATTTTTTGTAATCTATTTTAAAGCTGTTTTGCTAACCACTTTAATGTTTCTATGAAAAAATGAAGGGTTGTTGTCATGGGTACAAAAATAAGGCAATGCTTTTTCGTAGTTACTACAGTAATTACTATGTGTTGTATATCCGCTGTGCTGTTTTTAAATCAATAGGATTAGTTCAAAGTTTAATAAACAGTTTCCATAACTTGGACAATGGTCTCATAGTAACCGCTTAATAAGAAAGTAATCAATGGACCACTGCATTACATACATACCTCCTAATTAACATAAAACAGATGACATTGTAATGCCCGCAATGCATATTTCCATGGCAACACACTAATCAAATTACGCATACTTACTTCACGCTTTGCTTTTAGCATGAAATCCGAATCTGTTTTCAAAATGGCTTCCTTGATGGCATTTGCAGGATCTGCTGTTAAATTTTCTGTTGCTTTAAGTTTACAGACAAACTGTGAAGCTGCATAATTTGCAGCATCTGTGCCACCATGACCATCAAATACTGCAAATAATGACTGGCAACATGTGAACTGTGGAGAGAAAGGTAGAGAGATAGAGAGAGGGAGATTTAAAAATGTGCTAACAAAAATAATTTTACAGAAGTAGTACATAGAACTGTAACCAACTGGGTTAGTAATGACTTTTAATTAAATATTTCTTGCATTTGGTTAACCAAAAAAATAAATTCTGTCAATTACAGAAAACCACAAGTACACTTTATTACATCAGTTGCAAAAAAATTCTTTTTTCTGCAAACATCAAGAAACATCAACGGTCACTATAAGACTTGACATTCTTACGGTAGGTATGCATGGTGACCACATAAAATTAAAATATGAATTCCTGTGCATTCGAGGAACGTGATCACCATAGTATAATGGTTGTATACTAAAAGTTTAAAATAAAAAAGAATAGAATAAAAGCATAATGCATATTGTACCTGTGTCGTTTTGAGAAGTCCATTAAGGTCTTCATAACATATATGCCTATCTTCCATTTTACGCCTTCTGTTTTTAATTGAATGTATGCTAACATGGCAACACTGTTTGTTTTTCTGCAGTTTTAGTGACGACAATTTTGTTTTAATTTCTTCACAGACTTCTCTGAAAGTCTCTGCCAGTGCCTTTGTGACATTGGCACCATCATATTCTAAAGATATGATAAAATTACAAGACCCAAACTAAAAAAAGTGATGTATTCAATATATTAAGTGAACAAAGAAGTTAGGTGAAGGACATACATTGACTTACTATAAACAAATAAAAAGAACTTAATTTTAAAGTTGTCTTTTATTTCTTGCATTGGTAAGGTTCATAACTTTTCCAATGCAAAAAAAAAGACAAATAACTGACAAAGACATTAAAAACAAAAATAAATATTTTTTTAAGTTTGCAAAGTGTCTGATTTTTCAGGTCAATGGCTGTTTTCCCCAAACAAAAACAAAAAAAAACTAATATATGTCAACGATTTTTCGAAAGCTATACAACTTTTGATTAACTTACATTTCACACTTTATATTTATGTTTAGAAATATACTTACCCTTTATATCATTTTCCTGTCGCACTAGTAAAAACGATTTTAAATCTGTTTGCAGAAATCGCGATGAAACCATATACAACAGCGTTGATATAAAAATTTGTGGACAATTTCTAAAAAAAACATGTACAAGAGTAATTTCTATTAATAGAGCAGATTGTTATGACATTTAAAATTTGCTAAACCTGTTGCTGCTCAGAAAATAATCTTAATCCAGGTCGCCAAGCAACTACAGATAAGAGATTTATTTCAGACGTGTATTCCTGTCCACACATGTCGATAATGTTTTAAATTAAAACCTTATTCCTTATGAGCACACTTGTTGTTAAAAATATTACTTGATGTGACCCCAAGGTGAAAAATGTTGATAATGTATACTACTGTGTAAGGATAGGGGCTCTTAAGGGGGATATTCACGAAGCGAATTGAACAGTGAATTCAACGGCGAATTGACTGTGCATGCGCAGTTTTGTTTTTTTGATTTTGCATCGAACTGCGCATGCTCAGATACAATTCGCCCTCGAATTCCCTGCTCAATTCGCGTCGTGAAAATCCCCCTTTAGATGCTGCCACTTATATCCGTTCAACAATACCCCCATTTAAATAATATGTCTGCTGTGGCAAATGAAACATTTTTTTTATAAACTGATCACCAAATTAAAGATTGCCTTATTGCTGTAACATCTCCTTTAATGTGCTCCTTACAAATTCATCATTCTCTTTGTTTACACGGTCTTACTGGACAAAAATAATAAAACAGCCCACTTGATTTTCTGTTGTTTTTATAACTTTGTCTCTCTGTCTGAATGCTAAAACCAACATTACATAATACAGCAATTAGTCTAGCAACCTGTATGCGGATAAATAAAATTGAGAGTGGTATAAAGCAAAAAACGAAACATATCTTTGACTAGAGACAACATATTTACTTGTGACGTTTGACTATGCAAAATTAAATCTTTATCAACCATGACAAAAAGTACTAATCACAAAAATAAATTTGAATAAAAGTTTAAAACTCATTGAGCTTTTTGTAAAATTTGTGAAATTAGAACTACCCATAAATTGTTTTCACAGTGGCATGTTTATTTTTGATATATATACCGTACAAATATAGATTTTTCAAATAAAATTTGAACTTTCTAACTCCTGCACTTTTCTGTCATTTTATTTTCCAATAAAACTTTTAGGATGTAAGGCTAGATGTCCTGATGTCAAAAAGGAATTTAATTCAATTTCAAATGATTGTAGGCTTATTGTGTGTAATTTTGACTTTTTTTTAAAACACAGAACTCACCCGAAAGCATGTGTGGTTTTTGTGGCCTTAAAAAGAATACATGTAATTTACTCCCTCATGCATAAAAATTACAAATCCATTAAAATATTTCTTGCGAAAATATTTATTTCTAATTGACCCCTAAAATCCAGCTGTTCCTGCAGTCATAAAGCGCCTATACTGCATTCTGAAATTATAACATCAAATAAAAAAATTTGCTTATAATAATACTTCAATAGGAGTCTAGAGAAAGATTGAAAATATTTTCAGAGATTATGGCTTAGCTAGCTGACTACAGTCAATCACCCGGATAAACCGCTAAACCTTGGAATCCTGCAATCTAGGTATATATAGATGTATCCCATTTCAACTTTGACATTAGTTTGGCAGGAAAAAAGATGGGGATGCTAGGTGAAACAAAGTAATTAGTTCACAAGTTCAAGTCCATTTCACAACACAAAGGCATTCTTAGGACTTTAAATAAATTTAAAGAAAACATTCACAGGTACAAGCATTTAATCTACATTCTATAATAGTTTATAACCTGATGTTTGCATGTGAAGAAATCCGCAGGAAAAGACCTCTATTAACTAAATCCTAGTATCTTTTTTCCTGCCATGCAAATGCTATCAGAGTCAAGGAGTTTACTGCTAAAACTGAAGCTAATGGCATCACACTGGAATCCATCTATATGAATACTGCAATTGACAAGAGAAATTAGAAACCAGGATCCCTTGTTTAACAGTTTTCTTCGACTAACAGCAAACATAGCTAGTGGCTAGTTGTTAGTAGTTACATGTGTCTAGGAATATGTCCTGCTAAAATAAAAGTCTACTAGGCAATCAAACAATCATTAAACTGTACATACTGTTCATGGAGGAATCTGCTCAAAACATCCAGTACTTCCCCTTCCAATTCAGCATATGTCATGCAAAAACAAAATGATTTTAATTGACAAGATCCATTTTGGTCTATTGTCCTCAAAATTTCTTGAATAAACTTCTCACAAAGGTCAATATCTTCAGAAGTAAATTCTACAGAAGTCATTTTGAATTTGGTTTTTGCTCACGCAACTTCTCCCAACAACATAAGCTAACAAATCCAGGTCATTCCATTCTGCACACCTTGCCTTCCTTTAGTGTTTAGTTTGTTTTGTTGATGTTTGTAGTCAACCGGGTGGTGTGTGCGTGATGACCGGGGTCCATAAAATCCCAGGAAGTTACCAGGCTGGGTCAGTTGGGACGTAAGCAAGTATTTCAATGACATGACGCAAGAAACAAATATGGCTGACATAAACAAAACAAAACTGAATTTCTTACAACTGAATTTCTTACAACTCACTCATTTTTCAATCAGGTATGGGGGAAGGTCGAAGCAATTTCTACTTCAAGTTTCCAAGAACGAGGCATGTATTTGATGCTGGAGGAAATGGCGTGTCGCGGGACGATTTGATTATGTCTGAAAAGGAGAGAAAAGCATTTTTGCAGGGAAAGAAAATCATTGTCGAGGAAAAAATAGACGGAGCAAATTTAGGCATCAGTATAAACAGAAATCATGAAATATTGACTCAGAATAGAGCACATTATATAAACAGCTCTTCACATCGACAATTTGGAGCCCTGGACTCTTGGGTTTCGAAACATTCAGCAGATTTACACCAGATATTACAACCAGGAAAACATATACTTTTTGGGGAATGGATGGTCGCAAAGCACTCTATCCACTATGTGACTTTACCGGACTATTTTCTAGCTTTCGATATTTATGACAAACAAGAAAGAAGGTTTCTAAGCGTCCAGAACAGAAACGAACTGTTGGCAAGTACTGAAATATCAACAGTTCGATATATTTCCTCGGAAGAAAATTTAGACGAAGACAAGGTAAAAAAAATTGTGCATATCCTAGTCGCAGTAAATGCCTGGTAGTTACTTTAGTGGAGTCTTTTTACCCCTTTTTAATAAATAAATATAATAAAGCATTTTTTCCAAAGCATTATAATAAATTATAATGCTTTAGAAAGGGAAAGGAAAGGGAATAAAATTTTTTAAAATTATTAGTTTGTATACAATATATATAGCTAGCACAAAACATGATTAAAACATGAAATAGCGATATCAACATGGGCCAACGCAAAGCGCTGCGACAAACTGAAAAGTATACGTTATTCTATGAGTACCATATGGGCAAAACGCGCCGCGATGGAAAACATTTTTTTCGGTATCACTTTACCTCTATAAAAAGGTTTTATGTCAAAATTGTAAAAAAATACTGGTAGATTTAAAATTAATTCTTTGGAATATTCTATAGGTTCACTGACGTAATATCTTAGCACGTCTGGTCCGCGAATATTTATTTTTTAAACCTCGCGAAACTTAACTTACGGTAGTAGGCCTGGTACTAGAATAGCACACAAAGCACACGATTTTGCAAACTCGCGGGTTATTCAGGACAGGGAGATTCTCCGTACCTGCCCACGACCTAACTTCGAGTTTTAAACTTTGTTATTATTTAATTTCTTGCAGTTGTTAAAACTTCTGGAAACGAAGTCACAGTTTTACGATGGATTTGTCGAAGGATTGGTGTTAAGAATTGACGAGGATGAGACTGGAGTATCCGATGTATTTTCCAAACGAGCGAAGGTAGTACGACCCGATTTCCTGCAACAAATTGAAGAGCAGTGGACTAAGCAAAAATACGTCAAAAACCGCATGGCATGCTATTATTAACCATTTCAACTACGAAACTCCAGCAGTATCTTATGTCCGTAAACTTGGTAACTTGTAACAGTAGAGCAGCTGATTCTCATTTTGAGTAGAAACTGACCACGTCTTGCTTGTATTAACTGTAGTCATTTTCGCGCATTCAGATTTTACGCGACAGACTTGATCTGCCCGCTCATCAAATCAATCACGCACTATCGAAATATTGAAGAAAAAAGCTCTTCATCCCATCTCCGCGTAATTTTGGTGGCTGTGAATCGAATCCTGCTTACTGTCAGGCGGCATATTAGCAAAGCACAATGTAGAACTGCTTTAATTTAAAAAAAATACTGTTAAGGCCAGGATACACTTGTATAATATCATTAAATATATTCTATAATATAGTTATAATTTTTCTACAATATACTTATAATTTGTTATAATATCGTTATAATTTCATTTCATTTCATAACATCGTTGCCACAACAACGCTAGCAGATAATAAATCTTTTGTCACATAAACTCAAGGCATTCGAAACCAGATCACCAACAATATTATTAAAATCAAACTCGTTTGATTTTATTAAAATATTATAGCCATAAAGCAAATTATGAGGTTATGACGCACATGCCAGGTGTTGAAATTATACATATTATAGCTATATTATAAGAAATTATAACCATATTTTAAACATATTTTAAGAAATTATATTGATATTATAAGGTATATTTCAGTGATGTTATACAAGTGTATCAGGCCCTTTAGAAACATCAAAATATTATGATACTATTATGACTCATTCAAAGGCCATTATTTTAAAAAACATAGAAGCAGAAAGTGGGTTTTACTGTTTCTTTAAGACAATAAAATCGTAAATTATTGAATATACATAGAGTTTATAATAATTTGGGTAAAAATTTCCACAATAAATGAACTCAAAGGATAGGATTTACCCGCGCCTAAAGTCACGTTGAAAGTTGATTGAGTTTTTCTGCAATATGTGATGGTACTTCGACATTTCTTAAATTTTCAAGTCCTTCTTCTGGTTCGTCCCCAATCAAAACAGTAATTATATTTTCTAACATTTGATTTAGCACATCATCTTTCTCATCGCAACATTTGTGGAGTTCTCGCATGATGTAATAACATCCAGTACTCTTCATTTTCAAACGACATTCCTTGGTCGCACACAGCTAAAAAATAAGGAGATGAATAAAGCATGTTTAGTATGTCGTCCGTGAACACAGCAAGAAAAGGAAGACCACGGTGTCCACTCAATATTTTAAATCCCCTGCGAATTCCTGGACATACTAGAAGTGTACGTTTAGTTCCTTTATGAAACTCTATTTTAAATTTTTATCTGAATTAATTTTCGCAGGTCAAAAAGAGAGATTTATTATCGCTGTTGCTAGATTTGAAAAAATATATTTTTGCCATCTGTTGGAAACCGCAAAAGTTGTTGGTTTTTGACTGTATTAGCACTGAGGGAAGGGGGCATATAGAGTCCGTGCTCTCTTTAACTGGACATAACTTAAACAATCCAGTGATGAAATTTTGCGACTTTTGCTAACTTTTATTGGAGCTTGTAATGAAAAAAAAATTATATTGGAATCTTTTTTAGATATATTGGTCTTAGGGATAAAATACGGACCGGACTTAAACTAAATATCAATGCAGCGAAATGACGTCATTATATATATTTTCGAATATCTAAAAATGTCATTAAAATATCATTAAAATTTTTGTATTCAAAATCAGTTATTTCTATAAGTCTTCGAAGAAGATTTAGGGTCATAAGGTCAGTAGTATTTCATTGTACCTGAAATAACGACTCCACCAACAACATTACAATTTCTCGATTTGTTTCACGTTGTTTGTCTGGCGGTAAGTACTGTAGGTCGAGAGGGAGCTCATCATTTTCTTCAGCTGTGAATTCTTCTGGACCAGCTAATGGAAGGAGCAAGTGCGTGAGAATGTCATTGTCTTCTTCAATTAACCAATCATGGTATTCTAAGATAGGAAAACATACATCCCATGGTGGTTTATTTTATCAACAAGAAATACCGAAAGTGATTCATTAACCGCGTAGTGCTCAAACAGGCACCAAAGTTTAGATTTTGCTTTCATCCTACTTAATTTCAACAAGCTGTCTGTCATTGTAAGTATCATCAAAAAGAATAAAAGAAACTTCTATCATCTAGAAGAGTAACTTTTGCAAAACTTTTTTTAAAGTCCTGATATGAAAAATGCAGTGCTATGTATTATTGGAATGCACTTTAAACATTTTATAAGGGAGATTAGAAGTGTGTTTTATTGTGAGCATAAAATACATCACAAAAAACATAGTCCAAGTGTTGTTAATTAAAATACATTTCAAGAACAAGGTGAAAAATCGCTCATAATAGGCTCAGGGGGCATTAAAAAAAGTAAAATTTGAAAGATTCTTGGAGAATTCAGGTAATTTTAGGAGAAATCACTAATAAAATTTTTTGTGAGAATTTGGTTTTTAGGAGATAACATAGGATTCATGATAATGGTAATAAGACATATTAGCTACAAGCCATTAAACCTTTGTTATATAGATTTAAAAAATAAAATAAAATCGGCACACAGGGTTAAAGAAAATATGTGCACACCATTCAACTCGCCTATAAGCAACTGAAACGGAATTAAAAAAGAACTAAGCAACTTCAGTTCTGTGTAAACACTATGACGAGCAACTTCAGTTCTGTATAATCACTATGACGAGCAACTTCAGTTCTGTATAATCACTATGACGAGCAACTGCAGTTCTGTATAAAAATGATGACAAGCAAGTACAAAAAGGAAATTTTCTAAATTGACAACTATTTTTCACAATTTTCTGTCATTCTATTAATTTTTAAATGTTGCTCTTGTTCTTACTGTAAAGTCGAGAAAGATATTGATGATAATGTTATAATTAAGTATTGGTCAAAACAAAATCCTAGATAAGATAATTGTTAGCATTATTTGCAGTCTCATTCCATTTAAGTGAATTTAGAGGGTAATCTGGCCAATATTCGCAAAGTAAAGTGGCACCTGTATCAAAAAAATAAATAAATAAATTCTACCCAGTATTTAGGCATCCAGAACAATCACTATCGTAAAAATAAAATGGATGAAAAGTACATTATATTTATATAGTCAAAACTTTTCCTTGCAATTTTTTGAAAGGTGATTAAATTGGAATCAAGAATCAGATGGTCTTACACCGGATCAGATGGCCTTGCGATATTTTGCAGCCTATGATGTGAAAACAAACTTCATGTACTACCCACAAGTGAAATTAAAAAACTGTTTGTATATACCACTAGATAGACATCAAAAAGAGACTGAAAAATGGTATCATATGCCAAATTTACTAGTTGCCTTACTGAGAAATAGTCCGTAAAATGTTAAAATTTTGCTTAAATATGACATTTTTATACAGATTGATGTCAGTTTTTTTAAGTTGAGAAAGCAATGCATACTGCATTGATTTTTTTAAAAGAGGATAAAAAGTTATTTAAAAAAATACTATATGTATATGGTTTTCTATTTTATAAAGCTGTTGTTAAAGATTAAAAATTTTGGGGGTTGACAAACAATTTCTTACTAAATTCTTTAACCTGACCTGCAATAAAGTACAGTGAAAATGCTTTTTGTTTTTGACAAATGTGGGAATAGTAAACAAAAAAGCAAGTAGTATATGGAGTTTTGCACCTACTTTACCATTTAAAACACAGAAAAAATTAGCAAAAGCTAAACTTTATATCAATGCTCATTTCTATCATAAAAAAGAATGGGCATTTCCTCAGGAAACTTAAAGACAAACAAAAAAAATAAGGATTATTTTGAAAAAAATATGATAAAATCAAAAGGTGTTACAATGGTGACTTCATGGTTGTAACTGAAATACTTTTGGTAACCCAACTGTAGCCTATTTCAATTTATTAACACCTTGCCTCCCTCCCTCCCTTCTCGAATTTTAGTACAATCAGAAAATGAAAAAAATAATATTTGCAAAGTTGTAGTGTTTGGGTTATTTTACAAATCGATCACAAAATTATATTTAAATTTCATTCCTGTCAAACTTCTTTCCTAAAAATACTAAGGTCAGGCACAATAAAAATTTCTGGACAGCTAACATAGAATTTGCAGGGCAGAAAAACAAATCTATAGAGCAGGAACAGCCAAAGAATTAAGGTCAAAGCTGCTAAAAATACATTAATAACAAATTTATAAATACCTGTTTCAAATAGGCAATTTTTGATAATCCTTGCAATGGCTAACCTTCTAACACCGGACTTCTCATATTGAGTAAATGGAAGTAATCTTGTTAATATGCCATCATCCTTTTTAAGAAACATCAGTCTTGCGTCTTTCAGAACTGTAATGTTTGCAAACAAAAATCCCAAGTGATGAAGACTACATGACTTGTTATAGTCCTCAATACAAAAAGCATCCACTAATTTTTTAATAGAAACATATTCCTTATCTTCTTGTAAACACTTGAAAACAACCTCGGAATTAGTTGTTGTTTGGGTCAAATTGGATAACAACATAGCAATCATGTCACTGCAGTCTGTGTCGTTTACGAGAACTGCACGAAGCAAAAATGTAACAAAGTCAGCATTGATTAATTGTGTCAATATTTTGTCATTGATAGTTCCTGACGTTAAATTAACCAAAACCTTTAAAGCTTCCAGTCTTACTTTGTCATTTTTATCATTGGGAATAATATCAACAAGTGCATTTATCAGCTTCGTGTTTTTCAATAACGATGCCAATCCGTCTGTTGTTCCAGTCATTCCAAGAATGTAATCCAAAATTTTTAATTTGTAATCAACAGGTGTGAGAACATCCAGAAAGGGTAAAATTTCATCCAGTGCAGCTGTAATTTCGCTTGATGCCATTGTAACCTTGGTTGCAATTGAAAAGAATATATATAGCCTGAAGTAAGGAAGGTGGGAATGTTTTGAAAATTAATAACAAAGTGGTTAAAACAAATCGGGAGGGTTGGGGGACAATTTGGAAGGGGCGAACATGAATATTTTAAAGAAAAACTTTCAGGCTTGCTTTCAAAAACTACAGTATATATTTGGTGGAAGTTACAAAAATTTATTATCAGAAAGGGAAGATTATTCTCAAATCAAACCTTAATACAATCAACAAAGAAGGAAAAAAAATAACCTTTTTTATGTCACCCATTAAAAGGGCTATGGAACGGCTGTTGGTTTTCGACTTTAGTGACTTACACGAAAGTCAAGCTAATGGCGGTAAAAAACAAAAATGGCTATTTTGCCGGCATGTATTTAATTTACAGACTCAAACACATAGATATATCTAGAATTTTTATATTCTTGTGCCTTGGTCATGTTTTTATCTAGAATAAGTATTGTTAAAATATTTCTTTGTATGCTTTATATGCTTTTCGAAAAAAAATATTGAACCAGCGAGCAAAGTGCGCTGGTCTGTTCATTGTGCGAAACGCGTGTGCCGGATTTTTAATATATGCGCGGAATATACGGAATGTGAGCATTTCAACTGGTTGGTAGCTCCTTTAATTGCTGACGCAAACGCTGACGTGTGGGGTTTTTTGTCGCGGTTTTAACTGACAAAGTTATATTATATTCACTCCAAATTTACCACTTGATATGAGCATGCAATCACTAAAAACAATATAAAAATTACTCAGATAAAAAATAAGTTCGCTGACCAGAGACAGGGAAAGGCATTTCACGTTAGTAACTTTTTTGCTGCTATGGAATACACAGAATTAGAAAGGCTGGTCATTGTTAGTTATATCACTCCCAAGCTTATAACAACATTTTAAAGAATGTCACTATCAAAAAATTACATATAAATTTAATATTTAGGCTAGTGCGTGAAAAAAGCCTGAAGCGTACAAAACATAGTTTGTAGTATAGGTCGAATATATATCTGACCCTCTGCATTTTTTTATTTACCTTAATTGATCAATTAAGCCCCCAGGGCTTATTTCAAAATGAGTTTTAGGGCAGGGGGGTTATTCAGGAGAGAGGGGGGGGGGGTTTACAGGAGGGGTAAAATATAAAATTATAATTATAATTATAAAAATTATAAAATTATAAATATATGCAAAAATCTAGGGTGCAAAAAAAAAAACCAAAACCAAAATTTGTTCTCAATTCCGGGTTAACATCATCAAATTTAAAAAGAAAAAAAAAGAAGAAATTTTAAGGAAAATGAGCAACAGATTTGGATTTATCAGCAAAAACCCAATAAAATTGGAAATTTTATATACACTCAATCATGGTGCCTTGCTTTTTTTGCGCTTCATTATATAAAAAAGTAACAAAAATATTAGTGTTGTAAAAAAAAAAGGCTAGCACAGCGAAAAAAGAAAGAGATTGACTAACTACTGTGTTATAGGATGCACGAACAGCCAATACTCCTTGGAAAATGGAAATAGGCTGAATGTCGATTCACGAGAGTTTATGTCATCATTCTTTTCATCACAAGGTAGATAACACTAGGTTGAGGATGGCTAGTGTAAATGTTGGTACTCTGAGAGGTAGAGCAGGTGAAGTAGTTGAAATGTTAGAACGTACATCTGTTGAGATGTGTTGTGTTCAGGAAGTTAGGTGGAGAGGAGCTTCAGTGAGATTTGTGGAAGGTAGGAGGGCAAGGTATAAGCTTTTTTGGATTGGTAATAGTAATGGATATGGAGGAGTTGGCATATTCATTGCAGAGAAGTGGGTAGAAAAAGTAATAGATGTTATGCGTGTTAATAGTCGTATTATAGTGATAAAGTTTTTGATAGGTAATAGGATTGTCACTTTTCTGTCAGTTTATGCTCCACAGTGTAGACTCAGTGAGGAAGATAAAGATAAGTTTTATGATGAGTTAATAGCAGTCACATCAAAGTTTGGAGACACTGAACTTGTCATGGTGGGCGGCGACTTTAATGGTCATGTTGGGAAGTCATCTGAAGGTTATAGAGGTGTGCATGGAGGCTATGGATTTGGGAGCAGAAATAAGAAAGGGGAAAAATTGCTTGAGTTTGGAATGGCAACGGACATGGTGGTTTGCAACACATCATTCAGTAAGAGACAGAGTAGGCTGATAACATATGAGTCAGGTGGTTGTAAGACACAGATAGATTACTTTTTGGTTAGAAAGTCAGACAAGAAAGTGGTGAAGGATGTGAAAGTTATATCAGGGGAAGAGTGTGTTTCCCAGCATAGGTTGCTGGTTTGTGATATTATCTTGAAGAGTGTCAAAGAAGCCAAGGGAAAGTACAGGCCCTGTCGAAAAGTCTGGAAGCTGAAGGAAGAGATTGTAGCAAGAAAATTTAGTGCAAAAGTTCAGCAATTAGCCTACAATAGTCAATGTGATAGTGACAATGTTGAAAATACTTGGACTACTTTGAAGAATTGTCTTCTAGAAGCTTCTGATGATACCTGTGGGTGGACGAAAGGACCAACTAGACATAGACAGACCTGGTGGTGAAATAATGAGGTTGACCAGTGTATAAAGGAAAAGAGGAAACTTTGGAAAGAGTGGAAGTCAGGTGGTAGTAAAAATATTTACTTAGAAGCTAAGCGTCGCGCTCGTACAGCAGTGTATAAGGCAAAATCAGAAGCAGAGAGAAACAGATTTGCAGATGTGTTAAGAAGGGAAGACCAGCGCAATGAGGTATTCAAGATAGCAAAGCAAATGAAGAAGACTAATCAAGATATTGTAGGTGACAAGTGTATACGTAATGATGAAGGTGTTTTGGTTAGCACAGAGGAGAAGAAAAGGGTAGCTTGGTAGAATCATTATCAGAGGTTGCTTAACACTGAGTTTGATTGGGACAAGGATGATTTGTCTGATGATGATTAGAAGGGCCAGCTATGCAGATCAAGACAGAATGGTAGTGGAGGCTATTAGGAAATTGAAGATTGGCAAGGCTGCAGGAGTATCAGGTATTGTTGCAGAGATGGTAAAAGCATCTGGATATATTGGAGTTGAGCTTATTACAAGTCTTGCTAATCAGATTATAAAGGATGGTGCTATTCCGAGTGAGTGGCAGTCGAGTGTAATAGTGAATTGTTTCAAGGGCAAGGGTGATGCATTAGAAAGGGGTAACTATAGAGGTTTGAAGTTGGTTGATCAAGTAATGAAAGTTATTGAAAGAGTGATTGATAAGTTACTTAGAGAAAGAATTGATATAGATAAGATGCAATTTAGTTTTGTTCCAGGGCGTGGCACTACAGATGCAATATTTTTACTCAGACAGCTTCAGGAAAAGTATTTAGGAGGGAGAAAGAATCTCTATTTTGCCTTTGTAGATTTAGAGAAAGCTTTTGATAGAGTGCCACGTAAATTTATTTGGTGGGCTATGAGAAAATTAGGTGTGGATGAGTGGCTAGTTAGGATGGTTCAGTCTATGTACAGCAATGCTAGAAGTCGTGTCAGGATTAACGATTCACTTAGTGATGAATTTAGTGTAAATGTTGGTGTACATCAGGGTTCTGTACTTAGTCCTTTGTTGTTTATTCTAGTCTTAGAAGCGCTGTCAATGGAGTTCAGAACAGGTTGTCCATGGGAGTTATTGTATGCAAATGATTTGGTTCTCATAGCAGAGTCGATGGAAGAATTAGTTGAAAAGTTTGAGAAGTGGAAGAAAGGACTAGAAGAGAAAGGGCTGAAGGTAAACACAGCAAAGTCTAAAGTCATGATAAGTAGCATTGCAGCCAAGTGTGACCTTTAGTTGGAAAGTGGCCTTGTGGAGTTTGCAGGAAAGGGGTTGGTAGTAACTCAATTTTTTGTCAGACTTGCAAGCATTGGGTACATAAGAAGTGCAGTAGTATTAGTGGAAGGTTAAGAGCTGGCATACAGTTTGTATGCAAGCGTTGCAAAGGTGAGATTATAGAGAATGAAGTATTTCCAGCTTTAATGATGTACAACAGTGGCTCGTTAGAGATAGTTAAGAACTTCTGTTACTTAGGTGATATGTTGGGCAGTGAAGGGGGTGTTGGAAGAAGTGTTACTTGCAGGATAGGTTCTGCTTGGAAAAAGTTTAGAGAGTTACTTCCTTTATTGACTAGCAGAGTCCTGTCAATTGAGGTAAAAGGTAGGTTGTATGAGGCCTGTGTAAGAAGTGTTATGTTGCACGGTAGTGAGACATGGGCAGTGAAGCAGGAAGATCTTGACCGTTTAGAAAGGAATGATATGAGAATGGTTAGGTGGATGTGTAATGCCAGTCTGAGAGACAGAAAGAGTTCAGATGAGCTAAGAAGCAGGCTAAGTCTCCGTAGAATTAAAGATGTTATCCAGATAAGAAGATTGAATTGGCTGGGGCACTTGGAAAGAATGGAGGAGGATAATTGTGTAAGAAAGTGTAGAGACTTGATAGTTCCTGGGGAAAAGCCCAGAGGCAGACCGAGAAAGACTTGGCAGGAGTTTATAAGGACAGACTTGATAGAGAGGAAGTTGAGTTTAGATCTAACACAGTCTAGATCAGATTGGAAGAGGCTCATTAATATACCCCGTCCAACCCATGCTAGCATGGAAAACGGACGTTAAGCCGAGAATGATGATGATGATGATGATGATTCTTGCTCATGCAAAGGCACATATTGTTCAAATTTTAGTTAAAAAGATCGCTTTCTCAAAGCATAGATTAGATGTCTACTTAGCGTAATCCGTTTTCAAAAATACTTTGCTAAACAAGGTTGGTTACCAGTGCTTAGTGGTGTACCACAGTGTTTTGGGAGCTGTTCTTTTTATACTTTACATTAACTACATAAATGAGGAGGACGTAATCAGTCATGCTCTCAAATTTGTGGATGACACAAAGTTATTTTCCAAAGTGAAAAACAGAAGTGATAGAGATCAACTACAAAATAATCTTAAAACCATGTTTAATTGGTCAAAAGACTGGTGCATGGTAATAAAAGATTACTGTATTAAAAGATAATGACAAAAAATCTTTTACGAAATGTTGACAGGAGTTTAAAGTATTTATTCTAAGTGGCCCAAAGGTAGTGGGTTATCACTCTCGTACTTTGTGCGCGAGAATGGGATTGGATTCCCCTTTAGCGGCGATTCAATACTGTCAATTGATTAATACCATAGCCTCGGGTTAAACCAAGCCATGTAAAGGAAATTGGGAGATGGCAGACTGTGTGGGCCGTTGGATGTTGCAGGAAGTTGTCTGGCAGACACTGAAGTTTGCGTAGCTCAAAAAGAGCATTAAATACTCCAGGACTTCCTGTCAAAGCCATGGCTACTTCAGGAAAAAATAGACAGGGTATATCCCTCGATATTTGTGAGGGTAGCAATGTAAAATATGCACATCTTTTTATCTATCTCTAAGAAGTGACGCGGGGACACAATCGCCTTGTTGTGGAAAAATTTGAATATATAAGATTTAGAGGCAAAGAAGTGTGTCAAAAAAGTGTACTGTCTGGTACTAAATCATTACAACTTTGGCACAGTTGTATTTATAGGCACAAAAACTATAAGCAATAAAAAATGGATAGATGGTTGTTTCTCGTTTCTATCTAGCTAGCTATCTATCTTCATGCCGAAAATGCACGAGACGAGGGATGCAGAATGTGATATAAAGTCTGTAGAAACATAGTAGAGATATCGCCAAGAAGCGCAGATCTTCTTTGTTTGCGCCCTGCGCACGATAGCCCTGGGGAAGAAGTTGGGTCAGGCTTTGTTTTTATATCGCTTTCTGCAATTCTGTGATAAATTCGGAACTATCGCTCTCAGGGTCGGGGGACCCTGAGAGCGATAGGGCAAGTGTCAATTAAATGTTCTAAAAATAAAATGCATTTCATTTACAAGTGTTTTTAGTATTGCTGGTTTTTTTACTTGTTTTGTCTGCGTCATTTTTCAGAAAAGAATTTGAACATCTTTATTTTATCAGCCTTTTTTCTTGGGCATATATCATTTTGAGACATCTGACTATTTTCAGAAAAAAATAAAATGCACGATAAAATCTGTCGCTTACATAAAAACATAGTCATAAGTCTCTTTTTCTTATGACTATGATAAAAACCTTGTGATATACGCGGCAATACTTTCCAAACTATCTGCTATCATTAGTTATCGCCAGTCATTGATAAGTGAGAACCATGATATAAAAAACGTCCGAAAAAAGGGAAAAACCCTGTGCATGCGCTATTCGTTAGTTATCGCCAGTAAACACCAAGTGTGAACAACGCTAAACAATGCACTCGTTCGACACAAGTTTGAAAGTAAATCAACTAAATTTGGTTACTTTGCCAATTTTCAACGACGAAAGTTTATTTTTAGGGTAATTATCCAAAAAATTCAAGGGAGCAATAGAAATGCTTTTTAAGAACACTCTAAATGTACGATATATTTTGTAAACAGCCAAATACTACAGAATTAAATCACATATACAAAAATCAAAACTGACAATCATAGAAAAACGAACCAAGTAGTCTATACATCTGAATTTTTTTTAACAATTTACAGTGCCACATAAAATGCTTCATAGTGTGATAATCGAAACTAGAAGAAGAAGAAATTGTTCGGCATCTATCGAATTGGTACAACTGGGTCTCATCTTGGAGAAATCCTTCAAGATCTTATGGACCGTTGCTTTGTAATATGATTTCATTAGAAAAAAATGATTTAAACAATTACAGTGGTTTAAACCAGCAAGAAATAAAAAATGAAAAAATTAATATTATACAAGCCTATCATTAAAAAAATAGATATAAAGTATTGTAAAATTAACGACAAATCAAAACAAGAATCACAATACAACGTACGGATTGTTGAAATTCACCAGAGTTTTGTTGATTACTAACGCGCCCGAAAACATTGACACATTATAGTGAAAAAATGGCGGAGAGAAAAAAACCCATCCAAAACAAAAGTCAAGTTCCACTTGATCATAAAAATAAAAAACAAAGTACTTTATTTACTTCTAAAAAAACATTAGCATGTCTTATCATTAAAGAAGAATTATCGAGACAAACGAGACATTTGTGTTCGGCGGCCGTGAAATTCCGACTTGATTTCTTGTTGCGTCTCCATATTACTAATTCACGCGGGAAAGGCACGTGTATACACGCGGGTAAGTGATCTACGCAAACAACTTCACGAAACACGAATGGCAGTACGGCTTATCGTTCTGTTCTTTGAACGTGCCTTTATTTAACTGCTTCAAACAGAAAGCGCAAATGAAGTGTTCAGGGTGAAATTTTCTGTGCATAGCTGTGATACACCTTCCGGTAATGGGCTTCTGGCAACTGTAACAAAGTGATCCACGTCTGGCATGGTAGTGCATCTCACAGTAAGGCATACCCTCGTGCTCAAAGAAACTACCATTTTGAAAAGGCTGGTGGCATTCCTAAAATGAGAATTAGGCAGTAAATACATAGCTAGACTACCAAAATTAATAAAAATTACCAAATTATAGTGAAATTCTTTTGATAAAAAATGGTTTATAAACAATCATATACATAAACTGAGGTTTTTAATTTCTCCAGGGTACACCTTGCAGAAAAGAGAGACACAGATTAGCTCATGTTTTTTTTACTCGTATAAGTTTTGGATAATGATGTATTTTCCGATTGTCCGCCAAAAACTGGTTATTTCGCGTAAAGTTAAAATCCTTAAACCAGCTCAATTGACGCTTCAGTAAACTTATTACACGATGGTAGCTATTAAATAGATGCTAACTAATTTTTCTTATGTTTTAAGAGGACCGTGACGGTAATGAGAATTCATATTAAAGGGATTAAAAACATACCATGCACACGAAGCACTGCGGGTGCCAGTGACCATTCAGCGCAGATATGTAATTATCAATAATGGCTTGGTTACATCCAGAGCACTTGGGCGCGAACATCTTGAAATAATCGTCTCGACAATAAGCCTTCCCATCTTTCTCATGGAATCCGGAATCGCCAAAAGGTCGACTACATTCAGCGCAAACAAAATGTTCCGGATGCCAGGTTCGATCCATGGATGTCACGCAGGACTGAAATACAAAAAAAATAAAATAAATAAAAATGAAAAATAAAAAATGAAAATCAGAAAAAAAATAAGAAAATTTGAAGGAATGTCCTAACACACTAATTTCTGACAAATATGTAAAAAAATTAATTATAACTATAGTTTCTAAATTGTATACGTCCACTGATACAGACACGGAAGAGATAAAGCTCCACTCGAGTAAACCAATGTTTAAATATAGCAGCACAAAGTTTATAACGAAGACTTAAGGAAGTCACAACAAAACTCCTGCAGCGCAACTGACATAAGAAAACGAACGTTTAAAATAATAGCTTAACAACCGATAGAAATGGGAAAAATTCTCTTCTTGAGGTAAAAATTGTTAATAGGTCAGACTTAAAATCGAGGACAGAATGGGGGAAATTGTGATATAGAGCATCAGCCCTCACTTAGCCCAAAAAACAGACTAGAATAAACAAAGGATAATTACATATCAAACTTACATCGAGGATAGGCCCATTACATGCAAAACATTTGGGAGCAAATTTTTCGTGATAATCGTCCTCACAATATGGCTTTCCGTCTCTTTCAAAGAAAGTCTTGGTTCCCAGCTGAGTATCGCATATACAGCATGCAAAATGCTCCGGATGCCAGGCTTTGCCCAAAGCAGTGCAGACCTGTCCAATAATGGGCTTGTTACATGCTGCACAGGTACCTTTGGTGACAGTGGTGACGCCCTGCTTGGACATGTTGGTCTGCAAGCTACCCAACATGGAATCCAAATTGTTGACTGGTGGTTGGCTAGACAACGATCCTTTAAGATACATAGTATAAGCTTTTAGTTACAACTCTTACATGAATGAAGTTGTTTTCAATTAAAATTTGTGTATGTTTTTAACGCTTTCCTGCGGAGAAAACACAGGGCTACACAACAATTCAACAGAAAAAATCCCCAGTCAACAGTTCACCCTATTCACCCGTATAAATGCCGATGGACTTCTATCGGAATATTGAAACTTCCAATTTGAAAAAACGCATCTGTATAAAGACACATGGGCCTATTATAGTCGGGTGCTTATATGCGGGGGAATAGGGTACATCAAATCTTTTTTTTTTAGATATTTCGCGCGAAAAATTAACATTAACCTTCTTGATTACAATTAGCGAAGTGAGAATATAGTTAAGTAGAAAACAGACATGCGCAGAACACAACACATACAAGTCCAGTTCTTCCCCCATTTGTATGTCAATTAAGTAAACATGAAACATAAAACAAACAAAAGAGACGGAGAAAAAATTAGTTAAACATTCAATGTGGAAACTAAAAATTATTACGATAGACAAAGTACGGCTTTAGTCTCCTGAAAGCATAAATATTTCTTCAAAGAGCGCAAGTTTTCGATCTCTTTCGTATGCACAGCTTTACAAAGTTTCGACTAGAAAAATACGATCATATATGTAATAAAACTCCTCCACGCCAGATTAGTTGACTGTTTTTGGAATGAAAAACATCTAGATTTTTTTAATTAGCTTCAAAGGTGGAGAGTGAATGATATTAATAAAAATATATTTAACATAGCATAGGCTTGTTGAATGGTTAAATAAATATAGCTACAAAAAAATACAAAATTATTTCGTATCACTCTTAGAAATACTGTTTATCAGAAAGATTTTTAACACGTTTTTGTCGTGTTGATCTAGAAAGCATTTGAGGTACACAAAAAGTTCTCCCAACTAAAGAAGCGCAAATGTTTATCAAGAACTGCTAACAAGGAACCTGGTACTAGACCATTTTATGCCATGTAACAATGTAAAGATCATCAAAAAAATTTAAAAAAAATTTAGAGTTATTAAATTTTATGACTGGTTTTTAAGTTAAACTTTTTGTTTTTAAAAGGTCGCAGTAGTCTAAAATGTTTGCTCTCTCTCCACTTTCTGAAAAATAACATCATTTTCACACGTGTGCACGATTTCTTGTTTTTCTCCTTGAAAACCACACTGCAGTTTAAAATAGTGTTGTATAATATAGACACAATTTAGAATATCAATAACACCATAAAACTAGTGGGAAAATGCAGGGTCGTACGTTTTTAAAATATTGTATTTGCGTCCACAGAACAGCTATAAAATCGCGCAGAAACAAAATACGGCTATTATTATAAAGAATAGTATTTTTTTTTATTTCCGATTTTATTCCTTCCATTGAATTTCATTAAATAGCCTTTTTTAAGTACAGACTCTAATTTTAGTTACGGCAGTTGATGTCAAGATTTTTGTCCCTGTGACAGAATGAGATGTGGCCAATCCTACTAAGCACTTCGTTTCGAATTGCAATCTGTTTCCGTGGAAAAAATTAAAGGCACAAATATTTTGATTGACCCTTTCTATTCACAGTCCACCTTATTTTTTGCATTCATATTATTTCAGGGTTGCTGCACCAAACAAAAAGTCCCTTTAAGCATATATGAAAAACCCAAATCGTTATTTTTGTCAAATTATTGATCATTGGAAAGCTTAGAATTTATAAAAAAATTATTTTATTCAAAAATATAGATTTTTAACTGGAAAAAGATGAACAAAGTAAAGTATGAAATATCACAATTTTTTTCTGAGTTATTTTCAAGAAAATTTAAAAGTTAAAATCTCGATATCCCAAAAACAATTTTTGCTTTACATACCCTTACGTTTTTGGCTGAAAGGTACCAGTATTTATGAATATGGAGACAAAAACTAAAATATTAATATTCTGGGTATACTAAGGTCTCAAATGTGTCTGTTTTTCTTGAAAGTGAATTGTTAAGATTTTATCACAGTGGGAAGGTAAAAAAGTACAACGGAGAAACACGAAAAGCAACCTTTCAGTATAAATTCGAAACTAGACCTTAAAAAACAAAACCGAGATACAGTTTTAGTACTCAAGTGGAGTAGATTTAAATGTTGTGACTTTTATTCGATAAGATTTTAAATGCCTTTACCTTTTAGCTTAAGAGCTGGCAATGCGAAAAACATGGTATTAAATTTAAATGAATTTAGAGTTGTTGCTGACAAGAATTTACAGGAAGGCCTAAGAACTGCAAATGTGAGAAAACACAAAACTTCACTAATTTTTCAATAACATTCACCTCCCTGTCTTATAAAAATAATAACTAGCCATTTTTAACATACCTCTAGTTTTAGGTGGCTGTTTGTCAATTTTTGCGTAATCGTCAGTCGGTGATTGCATTCCATTTTCTACTGGTGCAGGTGGTCGAGGGGGACCATCTACCTCACTGGTTCCAGTAACAACTTTGAAATCAGAAAGTGAAGCCATTAAATCATCTAATTCTTTTGTGGCAGTTGAAGCTGAAACAAAAAAGTCCTAATTCACGTTTCTGACCATTTTACTTAAATATATGATATGGAAAATAAACAGTTGCCAAAAGAGCTTGGGCGTGGCCACTAAGTGAACGGCAGTAAACCCCAAAAGTAAACATATAATTCAACAGCTTATAACGGCAGGAGAGAAATTACAGATAAAGCATGCAAATTTAGGAGATCCATGAACTTTGATTGATTTTTAAAAGATAAACTTTTTAAAATTGTTCTGATATTTAAATATCAAATACTTTTTTCCTCTATAAGCAACTGAGTTAAGACATGGTTTAAAAACTAACTAAATGCAAAGCAATCAATCAGGCTGGGAGTTTAGAAATTTGAGAAACAAAGTCTAAAAACTGAATAATCAAGCAAGCAGTCTACAAAATAATAACCACTTGAAAATCTGAATATTAAATTCAGTAATTAATCAGCATCCTTAAGTTTGAAACTTAATTTAAATTAAGTTCAAAGAAAAAATTGAGTGTCTTCAAAAAAAAAAAACGTGTAAAAATATGCTTTTTAAAAAATGGGTAAAACAAGAAAAAATACACATTGGTATTCACCTGTTCTTGGCATTGGTTGATCAGTAATGGTAGCTCGAACTGCGACTGGTTTTGCATGGGAGACAGTTTTCGAATGCGACACAGTACTGTCTAATTCGTCAAGAAGAGCTTCAACTAAAAAAACACAAATTAAAACCTCAGGGGACTAAAAAATACCCAGAACATTAAAACTGTGACACATGCTTTTCCAATGCATGATTGCAAAGAAACAATTACTGCAATTTGAAAACAAAAATACTACACTATGAATTAGAACCAAATAAATCAGGCATTGAGAATTAGATAATAATTGCACCTGCTCCCATACTGACTTGCAAGGGTGGTGAATCTAAATTAAAAATAATAAATAAACTGGTTAATGGTATAAAGCTTTTTGGGAGTAATACGAGTAAGGAAATTAAATTAATTAAAGATTAACTACGAAGGAATTCTAATTCTAATAAATCTTTAATAAACATCAGTAATTTAGTTTTGTCCTTACTTGCAAGCTATACAAAGGCAATTTATGTAACAGGAAACAATGTATTAAAACCTAGCACCTCCATTAAGAGGTTTGCATATTTAAAAAAACACAAACTTAGTTCACAAAAAGCATAGTTCACAAGTGCTGGCTTCATATACCTGACTTTTCTAAAAAAAATTAAATTTCCTGTTAAATATCTAATTTCCAATTTGGCTATAAACCCTAAACAGAAAATCATCTGCATGTTTGTAAGAGTTGAATAAAACATCGTGGTAAAAAAAAAAAGATCTATAAGTTGCTAAATTTAGGGTAGTGCATGATGTCAATCCTTGAAAAGAGGTCTTAAAAGCAGAAAGTATAAGTATGTCAATCATGGACAAAATATAAAACAGGATAGCTAATTTTGACGTTTACCATCACAAGTGATTACATGTTTATATATATTAGATTCATACATTTTGAACTTTTCAACGTTTACTTCTCAATGATCACAGTGAACTTAGAGCTTCCGATCTTGATTACTTTAAATTCACACTTATAAAATGTGCGAATTGTTGATGATTTGGACCTTTTTGAGACCTGGATTAAATTATTTTTTTGTGTAGTTAAGCTGGAGATGTCACTAGAAAATTTTAAACACTGTCCATTTGGCCTACATGTGCATAATTGAAAAAAATAGCCTTTGTTTTTATAATTTAGTCATTTAGTCATTATTTAGTCAACATTTGCGAGTTTGAGTTTAAATTTGTTCTTAAATTTAGTTAACACTTTTGGGGCAGATCAATACATGATTTTCATCTATTGTTAAAAAATTGCCCCAGGTTTTTAATAATAAGCCTTTAACTAAGATTAGATGTAAACGATACACTTTTGTTTTCGTCAAATGTTTTACTGTCAGACACAGTGTATAATCTCATGATTACTAAATAAAAAAAAACAACAACAAAAATCCTGCAAAAGAACATAATGTACAACCACAAACTTATTTCTTAAAACAACATCTCACAAAACGGTCTGTTATAAACATAAATATAAACAAGAAATGCATTAACACATACCAATAGAACTTGAGGAGTCGCCATTTGAAAGACCTGCAAAAAACATAAAAGTCAAGACCTGCAATCAAAATTTGGTACAAAAAAACAACAAATGTTCATGAGTCTTAGGTTTCAAGATTTTTCTTAATATGTCAATCTGTTTGCAAAACTCAGCCTGTAGAAAACAGTATTGTCTTTGCCAACCAGCAATTTGCAAAATTTAAAACCCATAAAAGTTGTCACTCAAGAAATCAAAACCATTAAAATAATACTATTTTAAACTTATTCTCATTTTATAAAAACAGAAGGTACAGAAACATGTGACATACAAATACATGCAATGGAAATTTACATTATATATAGACAAAAAAGAAAAAGAAATGACGATTTATGCTTATCTATGCATTTACTGAAGTGCTTTGTTTCATCGTTGTGTGCTGCTATAATGAGAATTTTTTGTGCATATTTTACAAAAGTACACAAATTAAATTAAGAAAATTTGTATAATTTGAATTAGTTTTTTTTCTTCGTTAATATTATTTTTTTGATTTAGTTAAAGGTTATCCAGCAGTTACATGAAGAACATTTTTGTGTATGGCAACAGTAGATTGTTTCATTTCATCATCTTTAAGTTTATCCTGGAATTGATGAATACTTATTTCTACGAAAATAGACTATAAAAGATTCCTTGAATATTTAACATTGTTCCTATACATGGTTGCATACCATCTTGTCAAGCTCGTGTTTGTCAAATTCTAATTTCCTGCTTAATTATTTGATTTATCAATGCAAGCATGCTGACCCCCTGGTTGGCTAATAAACAAAGATTATGTCATAACACGTTTATAATGGTGTCTGTTTTTTTTTGTTAATATGGAATTAATATATGCAATTCTAAACCTTTATATTGCCTTATAAGGAGAAATGAATGAAACTCAAGGTCCACTAATAACGCATAGCTTTTAAAGTGTTCACTGTTTTGTTTCTCTTGTTTGGATTTAAATATTTGTTTTTGTTTAAAGAAATATTTGGTTCACATAGTTTTTTAAAAAATATATTTCCTTTCTTATGGTGTCATGTTATGTCAATCATGAAACTCTCATAAAAGTAAATAAACAGCCACAAAATCTGATCTAATTCTCCACTTGTAACTGCAAATTAGTGTAATTAGACAACAAAGACTTCCTTTAATTAAAAAGAAAATAGGATTAGAGAGGAACATTAGATATAAGTAAAAAAGATAAGTTAGGGTTTATTAATGTATAAAAATAGACTGATTATTTTGCAATGGTGCTACGATAGTGTAAATAAAATGATAATAAAAACAATTAATTAATAAGTTATCAAAAATGATAATAAAACTGACATGAAATCATGCAAAAAGAAAAGGAGTTACTGCTTCAAACACTTTGTATTTTCAAGTAAACAATCGAGTAGAATTAATATTTTTAGCTATATTTTTTTGTGACTTTGCACAACTAATTTACGAAACAGAAAACTTACTGGTTTTGCAAGCACTTGCATTTTAAGAAATCTCCTTTGAATTTTGAAGAAAAGACAGTTGAACTCACATCTGTATATCATATAATGTAATATAATTTTTACATTATAAATGACAGTCATGTTTAAAACAGTAACTCTGACAAATTACCTTCAGTGCACAAACTGGAAGACACTTTATTTAAGTCATTTAACAATCCATCGAGATCAGATAAGTTATTCATGAGTGAATTGTCACTACCGTTTGAAATCTGTGCAGAAGGCTTAGAAGGTTTAGGAAGGACTGCAGGAGGGCCTTTTTTGGAATTTTTAGGAGGTATATAGGATTTTGGTGGTGGAGGGACCTGAGGAGGTGGCGTACCTGTGGTAGGAGGTGGTGGGAAGTCGTCAGATGAGCTGCTTCCTGCAGGTTTTTTGACTGGTCGACTGGACGTCTGGTTTTGGAGATCAGCAAGAAGAGCATCTAAAAAATATATGGAGTATATAAAATAATACAAAGTTAGCCCATACATTTTTAAGACTTAAAAAAAGAATGACAACTTAAGTATGCCAAGTATAAAAGTTGAAATTTTTTATTTCCAAAAAATGTATTATTTTTTCTGGAGAATCCGTTTCAGTAAAGAAAGATGAAAGAAAGATGATGGTTTTTATGGGCTTCAATTTACATATGCCATTTACAAAATATATAGAACAATTTTTGTGATCTAAAAGAGGCCAGGAGAGAGTTATTTACCAAAGACTGGGTAGAACACTATTATAAAATAAAACTAAAAATATACACTTGTTAAATATGCAACAAGTGACTCCTACACTCAAATCAAAAATTGGTTAATAAAGTTTTTTATATTAAAATTGAAAACTCTTAATTGATGTTATTAACTTCTTATACTGTACCCACTGTAATCATGGACAAAACTTAATAATACTGACTGGAAAATTTCAAATAATGAACTTAGTGGGTGGGATGTAAATTATTTATTTCGTTGTGTAGGCATGCTAAAGAATGTCAATAGCGAAACTTACAAGCTCTCTACCCGAGCAAAAATAGAGACTTTGCAGCCTTCTGACTACTAAGAAATGACCATTTTTACCCTTTTGTCCATGTTGGAAAAATGATAAAAAAGCTGCCTTTGCTTCATTAATTCTGTCCATGTTATTAGTTGTTAGTCAGCGGAAAAATAGATGGAAACTTAGCCTTATCTACTTGCATTTACTATCATTGGCTCACAGATAAAAAGTCATCTAACTGAATTATACATAAATATGAAATCAGCAATAAGTCACTGCACCAAGAGTCACTGATGTACTTAATGTGCCATGGATAATTGTTTTTTAATCAATCAATATTTAGTTTCTATAATTACAACCAATCTGTTTTTAAACGCAACAAAATATTCTTATGACAAAATATGGCAATTTTTAAGATGGATGCAGGGTTCTTTGGGCAAACTTGAATTTTTGTAAAAACGCCAAAATTTGAAGAAAATTCCCTCACTTTACCTGGGGCTTTCAGCTTAATATCGACACCCCTATATGCATGGCTATATATTTGTATATCTATATAATAATTCCGAGACTGCATAGGTGTCTGTCAGTCTGTTTGTAACAGTCAAAATTATAGAAGCCATTACAATGCACTTAAAACTTTAAAGTCAAATAACTTGGAAACAAGATGGTGACATCAGTCATTTTTTACCGCATGGGTAACTAGGGACCACCTGGGACCAATTTGGGTAAGTTTCCTAAACCTGGTTCCCCAAATATGATTTGGAATAAGCAAGTTGATAACATCATCAAAAAAAAAAGTCACAATATTTTTCTGTACTGTTTGTCAAAGGTATATGATTCTATACATTTTTTTCATCAGCGTTTTGAGCTTCACCTCTCTAAAAGTAACATGTAAACAAATTTCCGGAAAAATAAATTTTGTACTGACAGGTCTTTCCTTACAAATGTCATCAAAATTTATGTGATGGTTCTCTTTTCATTGCTTTCCTGCTCAAGTGGATTATTCCACAAGCTTTATCAATCTTCTCTTGATCTGTCTGTGACATGCAAAGTGCATGTGTTCATTTTTTTAGAAGTCGCTGAGATGTCTCAACTGCTAATTGTCTAATTAAACACAACAACGTCAACAACATTAATTTAACGTTAATAGCTTAAATTAAATTAATGAAGCCATTGCAATGCACATATAACTTTATGGCCAAATAACTTGGAAACGAGATAGTGACGTCAGTCATTTTTTACCACACAGGTAACTAGAAACACACACTGGGACCAAATTTCTAAAATCAGGGTCTCTGAGTTAGTTTTATGGACAGGTTGATTAATGTCATTAAAAATCCTTTAAACCCTAATATCTCTGCAGCAGTTTGTCAAAAATACACGATCCTATACATTTTCTTGACAAACGTTTAAGATCTATACGAAGGCAACGGGTATTTTGGAAATTTTGTTTAAACGTCGGCAAATTTTTTTATTTCTTATATATATATACATTTCTCCTTATACGTTTGTTAAAAGCACATGATCCTATACATTTTTATTTTTCAGAGTTTTATGCTCTACACGATAGAGGTAACAGGTGAACAAATTTATAAAAAACTATTTTTTGTGTACTATTCTCTTTTCCATTGTTCTCCTCCTTGAGTCGATGTTTCCACGTGCCTTATTGACTAATAATATATGCTATATATAATCCGTACTTAGCTCTCGTTAAGGTCGGACGTATCTAAAAGGCTCTCTGGTCTTGGCGCACTAAGTTGAAGAAATAAGACTAAAGCTTGAAGAAGAGCTCCTGCTTTGACAGCTAAGTCCTTTTTGATTTTTTGATTGTGGCGCCGTAGATTAGTGGTTATAGCTCTCGTACTCTGTGCGGGAGACCGGGGTTCGATTCCTCTTGACGGCGATTTAACATGGGCGAGTGAATGTTACCATAGCTCCGGGTTAACCCAAGCCATGTGAGGGAAATTGGGAAGATGGCACACTGTGTGGGCCGTTGGATGTTGCCGGGAGTTGTCTAGTAGAGCGCAGGCTCTAATTGGGTCTGCGTAGCTCAAAATGAGCATTAAATACTCTAGGACTCTCCATCTACGCCATGGCCCCTCCTGGAAATAATAGACAGGGTAAATCCCGGGATATTTGTGAGGCTAGCCATGTAAAATATGCACATCTATCTATCTATTTATTATATATTGTACTGTCTCCTTTACTTCATTCATATCTTTTTCATTTCTTATATTTATCATTATTTTTTTTTCTGGGGCTGACGTCACAAATATCTGGTGGTAGTGTGAAGTGTGCCAAAAAACTAGTGCAGAATAAATGCGGCTAAAGCATATGGATTGGTTGAGTGTGTTTACATACATAAATAGGGTGGTATCATATTCTTTTATAAAATAAATAAGTACGTAGCTACAGAAACACTAGCATCCTCCATGAACACAGTTTTATACTTTTTATCAGCTCATAGCTTGCTACTAGCTTACCTAGAAATTCGATGTTTTCCCTAGCTTTTTTTGATCCTTTTCTTTCCATTTCGTACAGCTATATTTTTCCAGTAGTTATGAAAGTGAGGAGAAAACAATGGAGATTGACAATTTACCAGTCCCGCTCTTCATTTTTTTTCATTTTTGTTTTCTATATTTTTAGCTACCATTTTTAAAAGGTAATATTCAATTCAGTGAAGTAGAAAATTAAACAAGAAAATCCGAAAAACTTTTTTTTTACAAAAATGTTTATAGAAACGATTGAATATAGTTCATTACTTATGCAGTGAAGCTTATTTAACTAACTTTAACTTTTCTTAGGAGTCTGTAGTTTTATTATAGTAAGAGGCATAATTCTTTTCACTATTGAGCACAAACTAAAAGCCAGTAAGTGCAACCATACACGCCCTTTCTAAGGAGAATGTATTACAAAATAAGCGAACACAGATTATTGATAAACTTACCCAGGTCCTCCATTATTTTACGTGTCTTGATACCTCTCCTGACTATTAATGTTCTTGTCCAAACGTGGAAAATTTATTAGCTAAAGCAAACTTTTAGTTGATTATATTATTTTACAATGAATTGTATTTATAAACAATTTTGACTGTTGACGATATAGAATTTAGATATATCCGGATGACGGTTATTCTGAGGTCCGACATTTTGCTGACAATAATTGTTATTGTTCTGAAAACAATAAGTAATCTTTCAAAACAAAACAATAATGACGTTTGTTAAAAAAAATTGACGCTTCGCTAAACATTCAATATTTGACGGGGGGTTAGTTACTGACTGTTACCCACGTGGTTTGTGGTATATCAGAAAATAAAAGCTTGTCTATTTCTAACGAAAAATTGTTTAAATTTAAGATATCGGTTACTTTTATTATAAGAAAAAAAACCCAAAATATTTTGCAAGAAGATTCATTTAAATTAGGTCATTGCCACTCAGCATCATTCTCCATCTTGTCGGATTTAGATCGGAATTAATTTGCTTCTATCGCTAAACATCGAATAAGGCTACTCCTTCTTTCCCAATGCAGTAAAAGATATCTCCCATTTTAATAACAGATTAAATTGAGTAAAGTTGAAGCCTCAAATAGAGTCTTTTATGGTATACACCCTCTTTTGGGCAATAAGCGGCGGGTAAGAATGAACAAAGGAAACCGCAATACAATTAAGCATGTAATGGTATATATTTTACTACGGAGTGATATGCATTGAGCTGTTGTAGGTTAGATACAAAAGCTGGTATAATGTAAACAATAAACTTTACACGATTTTTGTTTATAAGAAACTTGGTAAAAGGTCTAGTTCTAAACGTTTCTTAATTTTTGGTCTAGAATTTAAATGTTTTTTTTAGTTCTAAAAGTTTCTAATTTGAACATAGTCGCTTGCTTCATTTTTAAAAATATTTTGTAGTTTTTTTATACCATTCCTTTTGTTTTAACTTGAAAAATGAAAGCATTCGATTTTTAAATGCGAAACAAATTTGCAATACAATACCGTTTATTACAAGTATTTCTTTCAAAACAATTTTCTCAATTAAGTAGTCAAATATGGACAAAAAGTTTCTTATCCAAAAACTAGTCATAACAATGTAGTAAAAGTTTCTACATTTTTTGAGATTCTACAAGTACATTTCTCATAACCTGGTTTCTTATAAAAAAAACAACGTATCTTCGTAAAAAAATACATTGTAAATATTAAAGCTAAGAAATTTCTCGTTAAGGAAAATTGCAGAAAGATTATAATTTTACTTAAGAAAATGGTTCGTTGTAAATTCGTCTCATTTACCGCGATGCGAATCTGGCAAATAGATTTTGTAATCTTGTTCCCAGCTTCCTGAAGAATTTTGACAATAACTAAGAAAACATTCAAACTTTCCATTCTAAATATTCCAGTGAAAAAAGCGCTGTGCTACTGTAATTTTACTAGCTTTACATAGATTTTACCCAGATAATCGAAACTTTAATCTTAGAAAAAATTGTTTTACATAAGTAGCTACAAAAATTGTCCGAACCGTTAATGTATCAATTTTTTTCTAAATCAATTGTAAACCTTTTAACAAGAAAACGTTGAGCATTCGAGATATCCAAGATTTATTCTAAAAACCTATCGAGATTATTTGTAAAAATTACTTTCACAGAAGACTTAAATTTTCCTTTTTCAAAAAAATACACGCACACAAATATTTAAAATGATTCTCATTGTGTCATCATCAATTTCTTCAGTTTAGTTGCCAACCATGCACAGAGAACACGTTGTGATGTGACGTTAGGCGACATTTTAATGGATGACACGATGAGTTTTTTTTAAAAATGTTACATGGATATATCAAGTCGTCTACAAATTAAATAATGCAAGAAAAAAACAATTATAACGGTATAAATACGACATAAACAATACAACATACTGAAAGCACAAATCCATTTATTCGATAAAATTAGAAAATTACCGCATGTTTTGGAATATACGACACCACGCAAAAAGCCACTCACATTATAAAAGCATAAATTTTTTCAGGTGAAGGCCACAGTGTGCGCACAGAAAAATTGGGTTTAGTTAGCTTTTCCATATCACACCTTGTATATATGTACTTTATATATGTACTTTATAACTTCAAGGAAAAGCCACGGGATTTCCGAATCTTTGAAAAGAAAATTTGAACACCTAAAAATATATTTTAATAACTCTAAAGGCGTAGCGTCCTCATTACTACGGGTGTAGCGCCCTTTTGCGGAGAAATAGGATATATTCTTTATCTAATACTTTTCGGTAATACTATGTGAGTGATATATATCTTTATTCCTATTTCACATTTCCAAACTGAGTTTATGACGTTGTCGAAAATTGGAGACATGTTCAAGCACCATTATTTTCCCCAATTCCTCGCCTCGTTGGAAAGAGAGTCACATTTATATGGCGGCTTCATTCCCGGTTTGCATCGGGTAAATAAATACGTCGTTTATGGTGCCATACTAGAAATAAAATAAGAATGAGTTAATAACAACAAACAATGCATTTCGAAGGAGCGATTGAAATTTTGGGATATTAAAGCGCTAAGAAAACCAATTCGTCGTGTAAGAGAATATTTATGTTAACAATGAGGTAAAACGATTATCTGTATATGATTATATTAATTGTTATGGATTACTTTAATCATTCGCCAATTATTTTTTTTTCTCCAATCTAGATAATCTAACATCTCCGTCAATTTAAATATTTGGAAAATGAACAAAAATCCCGTTAAACCCGTTAAAAATTATGACGACAAAAAAATAAGTTATTTATTTACACGTTCCGCAAGTAAGTAAACAATGGTTTACCAACACCAATACGTCATTTTAAACTTTATCATCGTTTAACGCGAGCATTAACCTACTTTCTGGCGCACATATACGCACAGTTTTGGTTGCGTTGTTGTTAGACACCTAGTAAATAATAGTTAGCTCGTTTCTTTAGCCCACATTTAAATTTAGATCCGTTTACCACACGGAAAACCGGGCTCTTTGATTTTCAAGACAAAATAGCAGTGGAACCGAATAAGACGTTCCCAGTAAAACATCATTGTAAACACAGTCCACTGAAAGACATACCAATATCAAAACGTGAAAAAGAGTCCTGGGAACCAGATTGCAGTGGTACCACGAAGGTCTGAGTTATGTATATCGTTACACAGAACGTTGATATCTCTGCTGAGAAATGCAGATACACTATTAAATTGCGTTGCGTAACAAGGGAAATGGCACGAAGAAGAAACAAAAAGATTTTTAAGAACATGCTCTACTTTAACTATAGCTACGTATAAAACCTAGATTTAAAACAATAAGTAAAAACCATCTATCCGATAAATACGACGCATAAATTAAATATATAAAGAAACTTATAAATAATCTCTTAAACATTCGGAAACTGCCAGAAAAGTTTTTTAAGGAGTTGCGACACAGGATGAAGGTTTAGTGACTTACACGTATATTCGAAATCGTGAAATTATATTTTCAATCTAATGTAACTTTGACCGTTCGTGTACCGATGGAGAGCAGAAGGAGAGAATTTGTTTCGCAATCATCTTTAAACTCATTTCTACAGCAGTCTCATCAGAACTGAAGAAAGAGAAGATTTTTATCATCGTTATCGAAGAAAAAAAATCTGAAAGCACTTAGTTTTACAAAAATTAAAAATAAATGGAAATTGGATTTAAGGTGGTACGAGATAAAAGAGTAGGTTCTAGAATGAATCTTCTTTGCTTTAACACAAGAGTTTTACGAAATTGCGAAGCTTGCGCAGTCAAAAAATTGAAAGTTTTTTTAAAAAAATTAATATTGAGGTAAAGAAGGAGTATGAAAAGGAAAAATAATACCTTTTTGCGAAATAAAGAGATTTCGATTTTTCGCGATTGCTCGATTTGCAGAAAATTTCTAAAACACACGAAAAAACTTTCCCTCAAGGTATACAGTTAATAGTCCAATTAAAAAAACGCAATGTAGCAAGAACTAGAGATTGGGAAATAAACAATCTTCCAAAGAAGATATTTTCGTAAATATTCAGCGTTTAACCTGTTAAAAAATAAAATTATGCAATATATAAAATCAGCTAATCAGAATTGAAAGTAACCTAAATATTACGCAATCACGTCCTGTGATTGCGTAACACTTCCGTAAAATTAGTGTTGATACAAGTTTGTAGCCTGGAAAAAGATTTTCTTTGAGAAAATTTTTAGTTTCTTATGAATTTTATTTTTCTTTTCTTTCCTTTTTGCTCTTTGAAACACAAATTTTTTAAAAAAAACAGACACAAAAGATATAATAAGACAGATAGGTTGAAAATTAGAAAAACAATACAATGTTAAAGGTTTGAGACAAAACAGCATGACTTTTTGTTTAAAGTAGTCATCACAACTTCTTGCATTCCTTGCTTTAAAAAACTACCCAGATACAACTATAAAAGCTGTCAAAAGCCTGGCAGTAACATATAATAAAGCTGGCTGGTGACTTGTATAAGAAGGAAAGCTTCCGAATAAAATTTTTGCGATTTAACTACTCTCCACACCACATGAAACTTTCTTACCTCCTCCTCGCTTTTTTTCCAACTATTTCTAAGTTTTCCAAAACTTTAATACAAAAACGTCTTCTTTAAAAGTATTTCCAGGTTTAAAATTTCCATGGCAAACCTTTCACAGTTTTCAATCGATAATAAATAATAACATCTTAAGATTTACTCGTTGTTGTATAGTATACATTAATTATTACCATAAAATTATATTTATTATATGAAAAAATCTTGATAATTTATATTTAGACAGGTAAACTAGATGCTTTTTCAATTTATTTTAAGTTAGAACAAATTTGTAAAAAAAAATTTTGTCAAAAAATAATTTAACTCTTACGGAACACACACAGAAAAGTATCGCGCATGCGCAGATATATTTCTCACCCATTTATTTCCGCCTGATTGAGAATTGTCTATACACTTAACTTTCAAATCTCTTCAAAAAGTAAAATTTATAACGTTTGCGTTATCTTGCGTTATCTGCGTGTGTTTTAAATATAAGTTGAAAAAAATACCTAAATTAATATATAAATATGCAACTATATAATATATCGACTAAAGCAACGGTATCCGATATCTGGGATTCTGTTCTTGTTGCTGTTGTTGCGGCGGTACATCGTAGTGTGATAGTAGTTCAAACGGTTCAATGTCATCCATACTATCCTCATAGGGAGCCGGTCCCAACGTTCTGGGGATTGGTCCGGCCAGTCCAAAGAAGCTGTTATTAAAAGTTAACTCCATGTTCATGTTATGAGCTTGGTGCTGTTGTGGTAGTGGATATGATGTATGTTGGTTGCTATAAGTGGAAACCGGGACTTCTTTGTTCTCAAATTGAAAATTTGCATAGTTGACATTGTTAAAATAACCGGAGTCGGCGTAGTGTTCGGAACTGTAGTTTGCCTGTATGGGTGAAATTATATCAAAACTAGAATTATTGTGGGAGTATTTTCTGTCCGGCGAGTAATGGTCAAACTTGCTTGCACTTTTTACTGCATTCGATGCGTGTGTGATATGCGGTGGTGGCGTATTACTAATAGCTGAAGGTGCAGTAATAGCTATTGAGGACTTCGGCGAATCCTTAAACGAAAACTTGTCGTCTTTGCTTCCTGATTTAGGTTGAGTATTGGCTTCTGTGATTAATTTGGAACTTCCCACCGCTGACCGATTAAGCTCAAACCCAAAATGTGTTTGGCCAGTGTGTTGAACCTTGGTTGGGCTAAGAAAAATAAAAATAGATTTAGTGTATGGTTATTTTAAATTATGATAAATTAAAAATACATTATAATTATGTGTTTATGTGTTATGGTTTATTATGTGCTTATGTGATATGGTTTAGTTCTTAACCCAACCAGGTTTTAAAAACATTCTATTAATTACTGAACTGAATGTCAATTTATTTCTCCGGCTTTTTTCGCGCGCTTTCTCGATCTTACATAAATTCGTGTTAACTGTAAACGAACACAAGCAAACAAACTTACCTCATTGGACTAGAAGGCGCTCTAGATCTTCGAGGTGACCTACACAAACAGACATTTACATCAAAGCAGGAAATAAATAAATAAATAAATAAATAAATAAATAAATAAATAAATAAATAAATAAATAAATAAATAAATAAATAAATAAATAAATAAATAAATAAAATATAAAGAGATGACATATTACGAACATACCTAAACGATCTTGCTCCATGCGAGTCTGAGAAAGAGAGTTTTGACAGGGACTCCATCATCGAAGGCGCGACGTAGGTGAAACCCTAAAAAAGTAAAATTGTTTTTAAACTTTACTACAAATAAAACAGAAGTCCAACTGACTTACCAAAATCAACCTTGAACTTAAAATGTTTTTCAAAAACTTGTGCCAATGTTTAAGCAATAATTTTTGTCAACCCATGGAAAAATCCATGGGGCCGCCCGTCCTTTATATATCACATTTCGTGTTTCCGTAAAAGACAGACAAACGGGCAGACAGAAGACGGCTATTATTAAAGAGACAGGCAAAACTGTACTGGTAAGATCGACTGCAAAATATCAAAATAAACTGTATCCTTCTTGCCAAACAATCCTGGACCAAACATTGCAAACGAATTTCTTAAGAATTCAAGCCACAGAAAATCAAACAACACGAATTTGAAAAGCTTAAGTCCATGCTTAAGTAAAAGCACTAATGACTTTATAAACAACATTAAAAGCGACGAGTTTGTTTCGAAATATTTTTAAACAAAAATTCCCTACAAAAATATAGAGGGAATGAGCTACAAAAAATGCGCAATTATCTTGATTTACGGTGGACACAGATTACAAACTTCATAATTTTTTGGTAGTCTAAGAGAATTTATTCACTTTTACCTTATATTCAACACCTAGAATTTAAGTGTTAAAGTCAAAGTCTAGGAAAAAAACAATTGAAAAAATATAAAAAGCATTCCACATTTCAAGAGATTTTCCAACTATTTCAGGAGTTACTAACAATCAAGCCTTTTCATTTTATATATCAGAGAGGCAGTTCATTTTGAATGTCAGAGGCCGCATTGGAGTACATACCTGAAAGATTCTATCTGCACTCTCACTCAACATGTTGTCGCATGGAGAGTCAACAGGTGTTTCTTTTGTGAAGCGTTGATCAAATTGACTGACATCCTCTTCACTTGTCTAAAAATGAAAGGAAAAAAATCCATAAAGTTTATTTCACAAAATGAAAACAAAACTCTGCTGTAATGAAAGGCTTTGGGTTAAGGAGGCAAGATATCGTAAGCCTCGTTTATTAGTTTTTTATATAACAATTTCCATTGCGCTTTTGTGATGATTACGGTATCTTGGATAAACTTATTTATATGGAACCACTCAATTGATTTATTAGAGTTTCGAAACCTGTTACACTTCACTGCACACTAACAAAAGGATTTCCTGACCTCACTCTAATGTATTATTTTTTTGTTTCATGTTTATTCTTTAACAGGGAAAGTTTTATGCTGCCTAACTTTCCCTTGGAACTCTTGGACAAATAAGGTCACGACACAAAAAATTGGCAGTTGGGAAGTAAAAAAGTAAAACTTAAAAACAAATCTTATTCATCATTACAAAATTAAGTAAAATAAAAGATAGATTGATTTATTAATTAAATTTCACAAAAGAAAACTAACATTATCACGTAAATTTAGGTTCTTAAAATTAAATAAAATTAAATCGAATTTGACTTTTATGTTATTAGGAAACAAATATTTTTTAGTTATTGTAAAGGTGAAACACTTATATACTTACCACAGACGGTTTGAAAGGTGGTTCCACTTTTCTCGCATATAATTCATCCCAATTTAAATGACGAAAAAACGGATGTGCCTAGCATGACAAAGAAAACAAATATGTTAAAGTAACGTAAAATCAATGTATTCTTTCCACCAGACTTTTGAACTTTCTAGGTTACAAATTGTGAAGGTTTCTTGCTTCTCAAGGTTGAAGGCTGCACTCGGAACTTAAGTAGTTGAGGGGTAATTATTTTCAGGCTTCCTTATTACTGAAGGCAAGATAATTAAAGTACATGCTGCTATCAGTTGGGGGAAATTACCTTTATCGGCTCTGCATCATCACTTCCACCTCCTAATCGACTTTGTGGATGACGTTTTAGTAGCTACAAAATGTCACAGAATTCACATGGTTATGACCTTCAAATGTTTTTTTTAAGTAGTATTTTCTTTTCTATTCTGAGAATGCGTCTGACAATTCATAACTTTATTTCCCTGAAATTTTACTTACAAACTCTTACCTTTCGAAGTAAATCTCTTGACTCTGCAGTTAAGTAAGGAGGCAGAACCAGTTTGCCTTTTAATATCTAAAAAGAATAATAATTAAACTAGTCTTTAGCACATGCAAAAATCAACAGGAATCCACCTATTGGAACAAGTCGATAAAAATATATCGCACTTGCTATTTCAGGTATTGCTAGCACAAGTGAAGTTGCACACAAATAAATAATACACACATGTATTGTTAATACACACACTTAAACAATACGAAATTACCTTATCGATTGTTTTCTTTCTGTTGTCAGAACAAAATGGAGGCTACAAGAAAAATTGAAAAATGTCAACTGATTTTTTCCCCGAGTTTTCCATTTCATAGTTTCCATTCACATTTCTTTTTTTTAATATAGGAAACATGGTTGTAAGAAACACGAGGCTTAAACTATACTTTAACTGATGGAAAAATAATAGAAAAATTGGAAAAAAAAACCGATTATCTTGCTAAGAAGTTAAACCAAGCTAAAGCCAAAATATATTTTATTCAGGGGAAAAAATATGTAGCACTGCAGCATAAAAAAAGTAGCTCTGCAGTATGAAAATGTGTTTAATGCAGAACAACACTTACAGCACCAGTTAACATGTCGTACATTAAAGTACCAAGGCTCCACCAATCAACTGCTTTCCCATGGCCATGTCTTGTTAATATCTCAGGTGCCCTAAGACGAAATTATAGCAAGAGATTAAACCCTTTTTTAAACACAAGGCATTATAGAATAAGATGGACAACATTGCATATATTTTTGAACTTTCTAGAAGTTTTTTGTCCATCTGTTAAATTTTTTCGTTTCAATTTTTTTATTATCTCTATAATAATAGCTGTCATCTGTCTGTCTGTCTGTCCACACAAGACATCTTCTATCAAATGCTCTACAGCGAAAGGATGCAGGATTTCTGATTTAGCAAATAAGGAGTGTTAAAAATGCAGTAGTCAGAGTTTCTGTGATGTCCGCTTAGTAAAATGATTAACTTATCAGCCCGTAAAAGTCCAAAAAAAAAACGAAAAATAGTCATGCTGATGTCGGCAAGAATTATCACAGTTTGATTTATGGAATCTAAACAAATAACCTAATGATCCTAAGTCTGTTTAGAACATTGGAAAGTGTGTAGGTAAAATATTGGAATGCCATAAAGAAGTGCTTGTGGGTGCTTCAAAATTAAGCATTTATTCCAAAGACTTTTTGAACATGATTGAATTATTAAAGCCAAAATTGCGCAAAGTTTTTCATCTGTTTAATTAAAAATTTCTTCTCTTTAGCGTATGTATACTCGAAGGCTGCTATTTTATGGTGCCATACATTAAAATAAAAGATGCAACAGGACTTACATATATTCTATCGTACCACAAAATGTGTGTGTCATATCTGTATGATAAATCGATTCTTTACAGAGTCCAAAATCGGTTAACTTGATATGTCCATTTAAATCTAGCAGAATGTTTTCTGGCTTTAAATCTCTAAAATATCATTTTAATGATAAGTTAAAATTTAAGAAGAAAACATATATTAAAGCTTGAGAGCAATATGTATCACTAAAATCAAGGCTTTGTGATATTTACATAAGTTTATAAACTTTACAAGCATTTTTCCTCACAAAAATAGGAAAAAACAGACGAGGACAGACCTGTAAATAATTCCTTCAGTGTGTAGATGCTGTAACGCAAGTGTGATTTCGGCCAAGTAAAAACTAAAGGAAAATGTTAAAATGTTAAATCTGTAAGCAAGATATTGCTAAAATGATTTACAGTAAACTGCATATCATTTAATTCACAAAATGATCAAAAAAGACTAACCAATTTAAAGGCTCGTAAATAATTTCAAAACAACTGTTATTGAAAATTAAGATATAGTGAACAACTAAAAAATGAAATCCCGTTACCTTGCAGTATCCTCAAGAAATACACCTTCTCTTTCTAAGTGCATAAATAATTCACCACCTTTGTAAAAAAAAGTTTTTTTTATAAAATATTTGTATTAGGAGCACAATCATACACTTACATACATTGAATATAAAGAATTTTTACTCAAGGTAAATGACATAAAACCTAAACTTTTTGGAAATCAATATTTTATTGTTGTAGTTGGTATTGGTGAAACCAGCTAGACGCCCAAAATTTTAAAAATAGTTAAACAAGTTCTGCTCACAACTTTCAACAACTAAAAATTGCTGTATTGCTACTTTACATTGTTACTTTTACACTGCTTTAGGAGTCTCGGAACAAAAAAAAGAAGCCCTTCTTAAGGTTCTGCTGCTGAAAAAGCTGCAGCAAAATAATTGAAAAGGATTTAATGACTAATGTATTTAAGCACTGTTCAAAAACAAAAAAAAATACTCACCAGACAAATATTCTAAGATTAAATACAGTTTTCCTCCAGTTTGAAAAGCATACAGCAAATCAACAATAAACGGAAACTAAAAAGGTGATGGTAATGTACCTATACAACATGAATTTGTTGTGTTTTGCCATTACAAGGTGCATACACGAAAGGCACATCAGCAAAAAACCTTGCTGAGGAGTTGTGGCAAATGTATTACTTTATCAGGACTTTAAGAAGTTCATTATGTCAAGCATCAAAGTGAGAGTAAGAGCCAATTTACATGACACCACTATTCCGTGACAGCTCTGAAATTACTATTCACTAATAATTTTTGATCCCTACAACAGTTTCATGGTTTCCTAAAATGTGTAAACACCCTGAACAATAAAAAAAAAAACACAAACAAGGCTATCCAAACAAATGAAAAATATAAAAATGATTATAGAAAAGTTAAAATTACCTTTATTGCTTCTAATATATTTCTTTCAGCTTTTGTATGCGCAGTATCTTTCTGATTTCTTACAATGGTAGCCTACACGACACACAAGTAGCACATCACTTAATCTTATCCTCGCGTAATATTTTTCTGCTTGCATATGAAAAACAGAAATGTTTTTTCTGTTTGCAAGCCTATCAATAAGAAAATACTAGAGTAATAAATTGTTTGCCCAAGGTTACAATAATCTATTTTGGTATTTTACTGCAAATAATAAGACAGATTTAACATTGATTTCCATGTGACATAAATTGATATTGCTCAGCCAGACAAACTTTTTGTGGAATTGGGAGAGCAATTATTGGCTGAGCTAGTTTCTCATTTCTGAGAATTGGGAGAGTCTTTGCGGGAGCAAGCACAATCGCTTTCCCCTAATTGATAGATCTGGTTTGCTACAAATATAAAATTTGCCCTTCATTACAATTCAGGTTCTTATTTATAACAATTAGTTTTTCTTAAAAAAAGGGTTATATTGATTACTAATACCTACTTTTTTCAACACTTTCATTGCAAATATACTACCAGCATCTCTACCAGTTCGTTTTTTAACTTGAAATACCTAAATATTAAACACATTATAGCAAAATTTTTAGAGAGTACAAAAAAGCATAATAAAAGGCACCACAATCACATGAACACGCTTAACTGCATACAAGATGCCCATTGATACAAAATATACTTGTAAGAAGTTAACTTGACATATACTTTATTTACAACATAAAGCAATCCTGAATAAAAAATAGAGATAACATACCTTGCCATAACCTCCTTTACCCAAAACCTTTAACAATTCAAAGTCAGATGGGCCCAACTTTTCCTTAGGATTAACAACTTCCTGACATATAGGTACTTTTTCTACATCTGAACCCATCTCTTCTATCCTGTAACAAATTAAATTAACTTTCTCAGTTTGTTCGTTAAAATAGTCTACACTTATACTTCAGCATTATTCAACTTAAACTTTTAAAATATATTTAACCATCTAAAAATTGTAAAACTTCGAAAAAATGATATGTCAATGAAATTACAAAATCCAGCAACCTAACAGCTTATTCATCAGTTTAAACAATAGTAAAAATGCCAAGTCAACACTGTGATTAGTTATATTTAGTAAAAAAAGAAAATTCAAAAGATGTTTCATATTCCAAAAAACTTATAGTCGAGAAAGCTGCGCACTAATTTGGGCGGTTAAACAGGCAAAAAAAATTTGAAATAAACATTTTAGAGCACCAAAATATAAAAACACAATCCTTTTCGAGTTGTTTGATGAAAAAAAAAAACAGTTTCGAGATTGCTCCCTACTCTTCTTATGAATAAATATTTGCTGCATATTAAATATCTACAGGATACCATCTTCTGAACAACCTGACTAATTTTGGCTTCACAAACATCACACGCAGCAAGCAATTTTCATCATAACGTTGTTTTGATGTTTAAAGGTATAGCTTTTAGCACAGAGAATTGTATTATGGGTAATTTTTTAGTTTCTGCGTAAATAGGTGCACATTTTTTTACTGCTGTTTCTTGGAGTTGCTGCTAAAAACTGCACGCTGAAAACAAACAAAAGAGATTCTTTTCCATGTTCGTCAATGATGCCGAAGGGTAAGAGATTTGTTACAATCATGCTAAAGTGATTTTTAGTGTGCTTGTTAAAACGAAGAGTGTGACAAAAGCACAGTGTTTCTACTTGAAATGTCTTTTCAAATTCTTTGAAAACAAAGCGTGGTGGTGTACATGTTCTTTATTATTTAAATTCAAAATTTTATTTTTTAGATAAAAAATAGACATGGGAAAGTCAAAACTAGAACGTAATGTAAAGCGTTAGACGAGTCTGACATAGAGAATGCCATGAAAACAATCGATTCAAACGAAATGATGATACGCAAAGCAGCTAAAACGTTTGGTGTTTTGGAGTTAAATATTAGACAGAGAAGGAAAATGGTTCAAAATGGGGTTCGTTTAACTAATTTGAGAAGGAAAACAGCCCTTATAAAAGAAGAGCAGCAGCAGCTCGTTAACTGTATTAAAGTTTTATGCAATGCTGGTTTTAGCTCTTTACGATACGAAATCCTACATTTAGTCCAGGAGTACATAACTATTAATAACAAAAAGATACCCTTAAAAAACAATTGGCCGAAAAGGATTGGTTAAGGGGATTCAGGGATAGGAACAAACTGTCATTTAAAAAAGCCAACATGATGAGTACAGCTTGAGAGTCAAGCACAAGCAGTCCTTTTATCATGAATGACTTTTACGACGTTATTGAAAAACACATTAAGGACACAGGATTTAAGCCAGAGCAAGTTTGGAATTTGGATGAACTGGGTTCCCAACTAATCCAAGTAAGTCCAAAGTAATTGCTCCAAAAGGCAAAACTGCATTTAAAGTTCGATGGGGAGATCGTGAAAATTATTCCGTGTTAGCTACTTGCAGTGCTGGGGAAGAGTGCTTGATCCCCTCAAAATCTTTCAGGGAAAAAACTTTTGGGACTGTTGGAAAAGCCAAAGTGCCTAACACAATCTATGGAAGATCGGATAATGGGTGGATGACCACAGAAGTATCCTTTCAGTGGTTTGAAAAGTTCATTAAACAGGTGCAGGAAAGATTATTGGTAGTGGTATATGATGGTCATTTGTCCCTACATCCATCAAATTAATTCAAAAAGCTATGGAAGAGGATATTACTCTTATAAAGCTACCTCCCAACGTTACAGACTAATTGCAACCACTTGATTCCTGCTGTTTTAGTCCTCTTAAAAGAAGGTGGGAAGAACTTCTTGCTGAAAGGGTAAACTTTATTGATCAAAAAAAAATTTCAAACCTGTATTTGTTGATCTGTTATGTTCAATAGGGCATCGATATATCAAAAGAGACAATGTTATTTCTGGGTTTCGTACGACTGGCATCTTTCCCATAGATAGAACCAAATACACTAAAAATCTGTTTTTAGTGTATTTACGATATGACAGCTGGGCCCATTTGGGAAAATCACAGAAAGTAATGGAGGAACTTCCAACGTCAGTGGCCACTCCAAAGAAATTAAAGCCAAATGAGTCAAGTAATGTACAAGAAAGTGGACAATCAACATCAACCTCAGTGTCATCTTCATCAAATTTGTGAAGTTTGTGCTCACGTTCTACCAAAACCACCTCCAGTGCCAGGACATGAATGGGTCTTGGGTTGTATGATTTAGCCAATTCAGGAAAACCACAATAACAGCTCCAAGCATCTAATCTTGGATAAGGTGAAAGGGCCTCAAAAGAAAAAAGGTGTAAAAAGAAAAAATAAGTGACAAAAAGGCTAGTGTCATCACGGAAGCAGAGTAACTTGCTGAATTACAGAAAGAAGAAAAGGAGAAGCAGAAAAAAACTAGAGAAAGAAGTAAAGGCAAAAGCACGAAAAAAAAGAGCAGAAGGAAGAGGAACAGAAAAAGAAACTTGCAAAAGGGCCAACAAATAAATCGAAAAGAAAGATTGAGTATGATACAAAAGAGAAGAGTGAGGAATCAGAAGACATATAGGAGAAATAACGGAAGAAGGGGTGACTGAAAGCGAGAGCTCTGAAGACGAGAAAGAAAAACCTGCTTCTGAAGAAGATAAAATTCAAACTATCAAAAAACAAATGGTGGAATTATGGACTGGTCTCAATATCCCTACATCAGGGAGCGAGATTAAATCAAAATGGTTCGGGACTATATACTATGACAATAAAAGGAAGCCACACATGTATGCCGGTAAAGGATCGTCTCCACGATCGTTTTAAAAAATAATCGTTTCAATTCATATAATTCTTTTTGAAATGATCTCTATACGAATTTTAAACAATTTTAAAATATTTTTTTGCCAAAAAAATTGTTTCAAACCGTTTCAAAGTAGTTTATAATCATTTTGTTAAAATGAAAACGCAATTGTTTCGCATTCGTTTTATAATAGTCTCACAATATCAACATCAATTCGTTTCAACAGTTTGTTAAAATCATTTCAGTTTTCGTTTTCATTTCGTTTCAAAATCCCTTAAAATTTAACACTATTATTATTATGTTTAACACACCGCTTTCTAAAGAAATTTTATTATCAAATTATTTAAAATATCTATATACATCTATCTACGGCGATGTTTTAGCTCCTTATCATCTTATTTTTATGTTTTTTAAACAATCTACGGTAATGTTTTAGCTTCCTACGATCCCGTTATTATAATTTAAAATGATCTATGGCGATGTTTTAGCTTCATACAATCGCGTTTTGATAATTTTTAAACGATTTACAGCGATGTTTCAACTTCATACGATCGGGTTTTTGATGGTTTTTAAACAATCTACGGCGATGTTTTAGCTTCCAACGATCGTGTTTTGATAATATTTAAACGATCTACAACAATGTTTTTCCCAATAAAAATTTACTTAATAGGATATTTAGAAAGTATGGTAGTTTTGCTAGTCCTAGCAAAATGGAAAATAAATAAAGCAATTTATTTTGGTGTTTTTTACATGCTTAATAAATAATCCATTATCACATTTGAAACATGGTGTTGCATAACACCAGTACGTTGCCAAGACATGAAATAACCATTTATGTTTTAAATAAGCCTATATGTTTTCTTTTAAGAATATATACATATGTTTTATTGATTAATAAGATACAAAGATGACCAGAAACAAAAACTAACTTAGTGGTATTTTCATCACATTGTAAATTAACAAACTTCTTATCAAAATAAAATATAGAGAGAGGAAAAAAGTTTACTTACAAATGATCATGGTCCATTTCTTCAAACTCTTTGATCTAAATAAAACAGATATATTTATAGACAACTTTCTATGCAACCAACGTATATTTTAATTATGCATTGAGAACAATAAACATAAGCACTCATAATAAGTAGGTAGAAAATATAAGAAACAGACAACAGGAAAAAAAGAAATCGTTTAAATGAAATATTAGTTTAAAATCAATTAAAAACTTGTTAAAAAGGAAAAAAAAGTTCCTTTTTGTTTCGAATCTTGCATTTCTAAAAAATCTATGAATTCCATTGATCCCTTCCATCTGTTCCTACTCTAATGCATGTATAAAAAACTGCACACTTTTCAACACTCTTGTAAACATTGACAAGTCATTATGCTAATTGGAAATATACTTGTATTACTAGGAGTAATTATTTATGCTGAATATTTATAAGCTATACATTAACAGTTTGAACAAATTAAGCAAAAAGTAATAAAGTATTGCTTTGTGATTTCTGACAACTTTAACATCTTAAAATGTTAATGATGATAAAAAATCTTTTTCAGGCGTTAAAAAGTTGAAATTGACACTAGCAATTCTGTTAGCAACACAAACACTAATTTTAAGAACTGTAAGTGTCATATATTGTTGAAGCATACATTATGAGAATGATTTATGCCAGAATAAAATTTCATTAACATTTAATGCTAACATGTATAAATAAATCAAAGCTAATATGCAAATCAAATACTTAAATCCATGAATAGTTAATGAGGTGTGATAGTTGTATACTGTCATTGCTTCCAATGACAATTCAAAGCTGCTCACTTGAAATAAAAAGAACAGGAAAACATAGACGTGTATATCATTGGTTTGTCATTTCAAACTATAAGCTTCACTAGGTAAATAAGACACCAACAAATAATAACAGCAGTGGTCCACATTATATATTTTGACCACTAGATTTTCCCTGACGGTCTATTTTTAAGCCAGCGTATTTTTATGCTTGTAAGGAAATGAAGTATAGCCATGTTGAACATAATAATGTTCAATATAAAACCTACATATTAGATTTGTTATGAAAGGCAGTTGCATGGTCTCAAAATCCTGGTAATATTGATCGTATTACAGTGGAAAGTTTATCATTTCTTGAACATGATAGTTTAGTAGGCGACGTTTCGGGAGATCCTTCTCCCATCATCAGGCAAAGTAAAATGATGTTGCGCATGTATTTATATAATTGCAGAGGATCGAAATTCATAAAAATTAACCAATCAGAAACGAGCTGATAATTACAGTTAATTACGGTAATTAACATTTTCGGACCTGGATGTAGGTAACTACTTTTTCTGTAGAGCTGGTAACCAAATCTCAGGAAGTTGATACGAGATGCTGTTTATGTGTTTGTTACGTTCTACACTGTTGATGGTTTCTTTAATCTTCCTGGCAGTTGTTCTGGATTCTCTGTCAATGATTTTCTTCTCATCCCAATTAAAGTGATGACTTCTGCTCCAGCTGTGGTCCGCAATTTCGTTTTTCTTCACATCTCCGTTTCTCACTGCGCGCATATGTTCTTGTACTCATTGCTTAGGTAACGAGGGTGCAGAGCTAGACACATTTTGGAGTTTTAAGAAGTTTGGGCACAGATAATTTTTTAAGCAAAATCTAGATAGCTAAGCATTATTTCCCGACAGATTTTTATTGTGGTTACCTTTCGTTGCATAATTATTCTTCCATTTCTACATTTTTTTAGCATTCTTCCCCCTACGAACTAGGTTTGTTTCACCCTGTGAAGTTTTAAAAATGGCGGATGTAGAACAAATGTCATTCGTCAATTAAACAAAATGCCAATCATCACTGTGGCAACAAAGCTGAACCGGTTTATCGATTTGGCAATCTCTAACATAATATGGATCAATATAAAACTAAATGGTTTGCTAATAAAAAGCATTAAGCCAAAAAAAAAAAATCTGACATTTTTGTAGCCCTTGATTTTGAAGTTCGAGTTATTATGAGAAATTAGCCACAGGAGGGGAGAGAAAAATGAGTCAAGTTAACGAATATTTGAGTTAAATGTATCCAAGTTTTTTATAAGGAAAAATTACCAAAAATTTAAGGGACCCAAGAAAATGATTCAATATAATGAAAGTTGGAGTTACTGGGGGATAACTCATCATTCTCGGCTTAACGCCTGTTTTCCATGCTAGCATGTAGTTATAATAAGCAACATCAAGATCACCATTTTCAAATGTACGAAATAACAAGTTAGCTACTGACTTAAAACTACTATCTTTTTACAAGATTCCTCTCCATTTTTATGTATATTTAACTAGCTAGGTAATGTTGCTGCCTAGGATGATAGGTTTATCAACGATTAGTTTTCACAATCAAAATTTCATGTCAGTTATTAGACAGCTATCTAGACAGAGGAAGGAAAAAATCACTTAGCTATATATACCTCATCAGTGATCTCATATTCGTCCTCACTGGAGGGTCCGACATCCTTGTGAAAATCATCATCAATTTCAAAAATTCCAGTGGTCATCCCTTTTTATCAGTTAATAAGTGTCAATCTACCATATAGAAGTATTATAACAATTATATTATCTTGTATAGTTAAAGCTCATCTACTATTTTTCTTCGCTGTCTGTTCTGGCTTGGTGAATCACTTCGGAAACATTCTGATAAAAAAAACGCCGGTAGTGATGGCTTAATTTACCAGAGCTAACAATGGTTCAGAATTTTTAGTTATACGTTGGTAAGTGCGTTCACATTTTCCATGGTTTTGCTTGTTATTTTGCAATCACGCGGAAAACATTCTAAACACGCAGATTGTATACTCGCGCGAAAATTTCTTTTTTCTTTTCGAAAAGTCTTTTTGTCTATCAACTACATGTAATTCGACCAAATCGCGAGACCCCCTGAAGAGTCGAATTACATAAGTTGTCGAATTATAGGATTTCAACCTTTTTTTCAGCTAAATTTTGAGAAAAATAAAATATGGATGCTTTGCGCAGCGTAAAATATTGTGCATTATAAAAAAGGGTACAAGCTTTTGTTTTAGTTTTGTAAGAATCAGTACTTATATCTTTTCAACAATAATGAACTTTTCATACAATTATTTGTTTTGAAAAAAGTCAGTAATGGAAGATTGTGTCAAACCGGCTAATCTTCTTTGCTTGATTTGCTCTGATACAAGCAAGAGATCTAACTGCCAATCAGTTGTAAAATGCTAATCTATTCAGAACACTTCGATTGCTTCATCAATTTTATTTCGCGATGGTGGTGATATTGGGTTCTCAGGAAGTTCATCCTCGTCATTGCCGAAATCTTCAAGTTGAACTGGCTGGACTGGATCGTAGCAATCGTAGCAATCGAAGCAATCGAAGCATCGTAGCATCGTAGCAATCGAAGCAATCGTAGCAATCGTAGCATCGTAGCATCGTAGCAATCATAGCATCGTAGCAATCGAAGCAATCGTAGCATCGTAGCAATCATAGCATCGTAGCATCGTAGCAATCGTAGCAATCATAGCATCGTAGCAATCGAAGCAATCGAACCAATCGTAGCATTGAGCAATCGAAGCAATCGAAGCAATCGAAGCAATCGAAGCATCGTAGCAATCGTAGCAATCATAGCAATCATAGCAATCATAGCAATCATAGCATCGTAGCAATCGCGGATAGAAATTGCAGGTGGTATTGTAAAATTGCTCCCAATTTTTCTTTCTTGCGTAGTAAAATAACGGCCGAGCTCGCGTAACCATTTTTCAAAAAGTGTTCCATCCATCCACTCGGGCTACTTAAGGCCAGTCCTTTTTTATTTCAGGGTCATTTTCAATAAATCAAGTTATCAAGATTGTGGCATAATTTATTGGCCACCATATCATTATATGAATAGTAAAACGCAGAATTCAACTTTTGTGAAAAATTTTGATAACGTCATATGCCATAAAGGCGCTTTACCCGCAGTTTTTTCTAGATTTTTCGGAAAAAATGAATTCTGCGTTTTACTATTCATATAATGATATGGTGGCCAATAAATTATGCCAGATTCTTTCTAACTTGAGATATTGAAAATGACCCTTGAATAAAAAAGGACTGGCCTTAAGTAGCCCCAGCACAATTTTTTTTTTGGATCTATACTAACAGGGGAGGTTACGAACATTTTTAAATCATCTCGGTTTTTTCCAATTACAAACATTGGGATTTTTTCACCAACAGCATTAGAAGCAGCCATCCCCGTGAGTCGCACTTTGCCATGTTTTCCACCTGAACAGCGTTCACCACGGAAGTGCAAAGACTTTGGTAAAGCTTCGTAATAAAGACCAAACTCATCGGCATTCAGTTTGTATCTGGTTAGAATAGTTAGTAAGGTAGTTTTTTCCCATGGGGCAGTCATCTCTTTGGTTACTTTTGATGATTCACCAGAAACCTCCTTGAAGGTAATACCGTGTCTTAATGAGATGAAATTTTACCGTACATATGATGAAGGCAAATCTGAAACCAACCGTGGAAATTATTGCAAATGCATTAGAAATCGTGATTTAAAACTTTCAGACACTTTGGAAGTTGACGTCCGAACGTTTTAAATCATAACTTCTAATAAAGAAGTGTCATTACCTCTCTCTCCAAACTTTCAAACATCCATTTGATGCTGTAAAATCCTTGTGATTGAGTGCTTTCGCAAATTCTTGCGCCTATTTTATTAGTATAGGACCATTGATTGGAATGTTGTGACCAGGCATTGATTTAAATCACTTCAACAAGGCTTTATTCAACTTATCGTAAGTTCCTGATTTGACACACGTCAGCGTGTCAAATGACGAATGACGAATTTTCAAAACGAATCAAAGATCTTTTGTTTGTTTTTCTTTCAGGTAGAAATGCTATTGCCGGGAACATTAAAATGTTCAGCCACATATTTACGCGGGCTACACTCTAGCTCTTTTAACGCATCATATTTAACTTTTAAAGTAACTTCATTGTGCTTTCTTTTAGTTGTCATTTTGTCTCGTTTGTATCATCAGCTGCGTCAGTACTCGAAACAAAAATTTGAAACGTAAACAAACATTCGATTTTAGAATTTCCAAAGTCGCATTACATGATGAAAAACACGACCAGGGGACCGAAGAATCCGGTCGATTTACATGATTTGTCGAATTATGAGAGGTTGAATTTAAAGGAGTTTTGATGTAAAGGTTTCATAGTAAATTCTGAAGGGACCGAAGAATTTAGTCGATCTACATGATTTGCGAATTATGGGAGGTCGATTTACATGAGTGCCACTGTTTGTTTTGAAATTTACCATTGAACAAATTGGGCTACGCATAAATTGTTTCGATAAAGTTTTCTCAGGTGCGAAATTTTGTAAATTCGGATAGTCAACCTAATTTGCGAATTTTATGCATCATCAAAGTTGGAAAAATTGCGATTTGTTGCACTTGTTTGAATTTTAATACCTTTTCTGTAGTTTACACGAAAAATAATTAAAATAAATAAAAAACAGGAAAATAGATTAAGGTGTCATTTCTATTACAAAGGGTCAAAGTTCGCTTCAGGGCGGAAATATGAAAGGATACCAGACTGGGTCGTTATTCTTTTTTAAAGAAAGATTATTTTTACTTACAAATCCCAGCCTGATAATCTTATAAACCAAATTCTTAAAGTAACAAAGGGTAGTGTTTGAATGATGTGAAATGTTGTTCTTTTCTCTACCAAACTCGAAATGAACTGTTTATAAACTTCCATAGCGACTGTGCCGCAAGTTATATGAAACTTTTACAGCTTCATGGTCTGTATTTAATGCGTTGCGATCTTAACATAATATTTTCGGGTATCCCAGGACAGTACATTGCAGTTCTGAATACTAAATGCAGAGTTTAGCAAACAGTTTGGAGCCCCTCTAATTTTAGCGCAAATGAGCTGGCCGAAAATTAGCACATATGCGCAAAATTAAAAGTGTGCGGAATCGAAAAATGTTTACAGTGACTTTACAGTGGACTGAGCAAGTGCTTTAGTCTCGGTCACTTTATTTCGCACGTTCTTATCCTGAACAAATTTCCAGTCCCTTAGGAGATTCCAAAAAATCCAATAAGTCTGTTTTAAGTGAGACGCGAAATATATTACACGTAAAGTTAGTAACCCTCATCCACAGGACATTTTGTTTCCAACCAGCGCTGCGCTTATTAACAGGTCAGGTCATGCACGAGACGATCGGTCCTGGGATCGAAGTTGTTTACAACGATATGTAAGCTTAAGGGCAGTCCAAACTCACCACAGGTACAACCTATTATCGGAAGAGTTAAGGGTTAAACTAATGAAAGGATGAAGTTAACATTCTTTATCAGTTGCAGCATTGACTGGGATTTAAGCTCATGAAAATCTAGGTGGCAATTAAACGAAATATACTGAATATAATTCATGGCATATAAAATCTATAAATACAACGCTGCAACAAAATATTTTTCAAAATTCTTCGTTATTGCAACACAGCACCTAAAAAAAAAGTAAATATTGCAGTTTTCGCGACAAAACACTAATTTCTTACAAAAAAATAAAAACTGTCCTACTTCGAATATTAGAGAGACTATTCACTTCGATTTGCAGTAATTACCTAGATACAATCAGTTCTGTTGCAAAAATGCTTAATTGGTTCTGTTGTGAACATGCTCAATTTTTTGTCGACGAAAATGTAACGGCATAATAACAAAGAGTTCTTATTTGAAAAAAAACCCCAATATTACGTTAGGAGATTTTGAGAGGAATCAACAGATCTTAATTTCATGTTAGGACCTTTTAGAAGGGTCTCCCTTTCAGATTAGTTTTGAGATTTTAGGATGTGCGGCCACTTTGAATAACTAGGAAATCAAAAGGTGTTTGTTATAAAAACATGCATATACAATGACAGGGAAAAAACTTTCTTACAACAATTATTACAAAATAACAAATCTACATACCTCCAGTAGTATTGTAATAGAGTTTACATTGTTTCAAAGCTTCGTTAAAACCTTGACATAATGTGATATCTGTTTGTCCTTGGGCGCATTCCAAAAACTGTTTCATTTCATACTCACATGGATTTTGTGGATTGCGTTCAAATTGTTGTTGTTGTTGAGCATGGTCAGCCTCGCCACCACCACCACCACTACTTAAGCCCCCAGTGATAGCATGGCCAAGAGTGTGACCCTAAAAAATAAAATAAAAAAAACGTTTTTACTATTTTTTGTTGCCTTGACAATGACTTTCCTATATATTCTTTTTTGTCTGAAAATTCTGAAAATGATTATAAACTTAAGCAACATATGTTAGATTTTTCGAAACATCTCTAGCAAAAATTAATTATCTATATAATATATTACTTGCTTTTTACAAGACCGTTCTTGTCACGTGAAACTATTATTAAAAAAAAATTATGTGCAGCCTACATTATAAATAATCTTATAAGTTAATACAACAGCTAATATAAAATCACAAGTCTTTTCAGAATCATTAATATGTAAAAATACTGCAATACCTACACGTAAGAAAGTAGGACATTGTAAAAAGCTTTGTGACTATCGATATTCAAACAACGGAACTACAATTCCACAGGATCTTTGCTAGTGGGTTTTTGTACTTAGTAAAGCTATTCTGTTTTTCATATTGAAGACAAGTGGTACAGAACGCTAAAATTTGCAAAACCTAACCCCAAGAACTGACTGTCAGAACTTGTGACTGAAGATATTGACGTCAAATCAATGTTAAAATGTTTTATTCTCCCATTCAAAATGAACACACAACTAAGATGTTTTGAAATGTTTAAGGAAAGAAAATATTCTTCTGTGTTTTCTTTAATGTCCTTTTAAAACCCATAAGTTTCACTGAATCTCATGGCATAACCTCATAATGTTCGTGTAGAGAATATTGACATCATGAGGTGCTGATGTGTTTAGCTTTAGGCATGCGAAGCAATACTCAAAGCAAGCATACAAATCAAAGGTGCCTCATTCTCAAACCTTATCCAAGATAATGTACTAGGTCAGAGCTAAAATAATGCATATATTCTAGAGGACAGCTAAAAGATTTACTGGTGAGCTAAATATGAATTTATAAATATTAATTGATAAATTTTCTCAGCATAAAAATCAACAATCTTGTTATCACAGAACGTCTGTAACAGTGATATACAGAAGATTTTTTTCTAATGTTATTTTTCTTATTATCTAATCCATTTTTATTTTAGCAATCACAGTATGCATAACAAATTGAGTTGTCATGGGAGGACATATACTTGCTTTGCTTTTTAAATTTAATTGATATATTTTCAATATTATGAGTGGCCATCTATATTATTATGAAACAGCTGTTTCGCTATGGTCAAACAGTGGACAAAATTAAAATGGCTTCCACAATTTATTTTTAAATTTTGTACTTTTATTATTCTTTAAGTTATTTGTAATTCTTTTTGTAGTATTTTAATTTTACTGAAGTAAAAAGTATTAGACCAGTCTACTTTTCTCTATTTCAAATATATAAATATGTTATACATGTGTGTTATGGATTTCGAGTTATTTCGTCAAACAAAACACACAAAATAAAAAACATTATTTTGGGGGAAAGTATACCATCTTTCCAACCTTGTGTCAATGCCGCGCTACTAGCTACGGACTTCAAAATTAGTATCTTGGACTTTCGTCTCGCAAACTAAGTTACAGTTTAAGCGGTAAAAAAGAGAATCTTTAATGGACTCAGAATCCAAAGTACTGTTTTTATTCATTTACTAAACAAACTTTAAGCATATACATTGAGGCTTTCAAGGCCGTTTTCACATATTTCTCACCTTTGGCCCAAAAATTAACTCTTTGGACAATTTTGGACAGTAATGAAATTAAGTTATTTTCACGGAAGTTATTTAACGTAACCTGTGGACTAAAAAAGGTGTCTTCTTAACTTCATTTCAGATCTATTGTGATTCATTCATTTAAATAATAAATTTTAGGACATTTTTAAAAATTTTGTCCTAAAATTACCAATTTCGGACAAGTGTCCCAAATTTTTTCTTCTTCTAATATATAACATGGGAAATTGAATTGAGATTTAGGCCTTTCCACGAGTCGCGAGCAATTGCTCGCGACCGTGCAGCGCTTGCGTAAACGCTTGTTACCCGAGCATTAATAATTGCTCGCGTAAATATTAACATTTTGAGATAAGTGTAAATGTTTTTTCAAAAGTTGAATACAAAAAAGGTGTGATATTTTAAAATGCTTTTAATTCACCAGAACTTTATTTTGATATATTAACGTATATATTTTTTCTTAATGTTTTTTACTTTTGAAGTTATTTAGTATTAAATTTTTTTCCATAATTTTTAACCTCTAATGGTCAGAAAACTCATCATAACTCGCGTTCTACTCATTTTCAAGAAATAAAAAAAAGCGTTTTTAAATAAAACATTCGTCTCCACGTTAAGTGTGCTCTCCACCCCACATCCTTATAGTTTTGTGAAAGAGATTTAAAAAGTAAGTGATACTCTCTTAAAAATTTAACACTGTGAAAAAGAGCTTTTAATTTTCTTACAGAAATCTTATACTTCTGCATAATAATTCATTACTATATAACAGGGTTTTTTCACATCTTCTGTTTACGCTGCAAGTGTTCGCTCACATTCGCAATTATACACAAATCTTTTCATCTAGTACTAGCTTGGCGATCGGCACTAGAAACCTTTTGTTTTAATCTTCTTCTAGTTGGCGAGTCAAATATTTTTGTTTCGGATTTTTTTCTTTTTCTTGATGATATAAAAGCTTAATGACGATAGGACATTTTTATTCGCTGTAAACTTATAAACTGGTTTTGCCATGTTTTTCACAGTAAATTATAATCGAATTCGGAAGACAACAAAGAAAATGTCCTTATGGGAAATAGGAGAAAAACTTCAAAAGGATTTTTTAACTATATACAAAAATTATTTTCCTCTTTGAGTCGGCTATCATTTATAACCTTGAACATAATTGAGTAGTAAAAATTAATACCCAAGATGATTACGTTTGAACAAATATTTGATCAAAAAGTAATTTATAAAAAAAATTTTTTGGGGATAATAATCTATTTTATATACATTTTTCTAAAAATATTTTTGCACCATTTTAAAGCCCAGATCATTTTCTATCCGATCACAGAAAAAAATATTTTTTTTAAAAAAAAACTATTTTTTTCATATACTCCTTACGAAATTCCTGCACAACCTGAAACTGAAAAGATATTTGGTGTGATTATTTTCCACCCATAGTGCAACAGTTCATTCGTCATTTTGTAAAACAGGTGAAATACCGCCATTACGGTCAATTTTTGTTGTGCATTCATTTTGCAGTAGAAAAGCGGAGGCAACATCCAACGGCCCACACAGTGTGCCATCTTCCCAATTTCCCTCACATGGCTTGGGTTAACCCGGGGATATGGTAACATTCACTCGCCCATGTTGAATCTCCGTCAAGAGGAATCGAACCCCGGTCTCCCGCACAGAGTACGAGAGCTATAACCACTTGCTAACAATAGACAGCAATTAAGTTCGTGTATAAACAAAAGATATGTGAACGTTCCTTATGTAGACATGAGATCGTTACATGAGGTTGTAAAACTTGCGTACATGTAAAGTTACATTCAAGTAGTACTGCACCCTACGAAACAGCCGTGATGCACAATGCAGGATGAACATTTCATTCAAGCTAAAGGACTAACAACAGCTCTTACCACAGTTGATCCAACAGCAACGCCAGCAGCTGTGGAGGCCATGTTAGCAAAAAGTCCAGGTTGCCTGGGCTGCGATGTTGGTGAAGCTACTGAACTGGCTGGTGCAGCAGCTGGAACATTTCTAGTAGGAGGTCGTGGTGGTGGACTTCTTGGTCTTGCTGATTGAGAAGACATGGGACGAGAAAAAGAAGATCTTCCTCCTGATCTTGAACGAGGCATTTTATATGTTGTTTAAATGTGTATAGGTAAAAAAAACAAAAAAACAATTACTGTTTTTTACAAAATTAGACAAATGAAATGAAGTTTAATTAAAATAATAATTTAGCTCTGATCTAAGTATTCAAGTGAGATTCGGCTTCCGTAAATTTCCTGCTTCAAAGACCCATTGTGAAGGCCAAAATAGTGAATAATAGTGCTAAAGGTGTTAGGGGAGTGGTGGTGGGCACTTGAATACTTAGATCAGAGCTAAATTATTATTTTAATTAAACTTCATTTCATTTGTCTAATTTTGTAAATAATAATTTAGCCTCTGATCGTAAGTATTCAAATGAGATTTCAAAGCCACCTATTTTGGATTCAACAAACAGTTTAGTAAAAACTGGGCAAGGACCAGTATATGATTAAACAGAACTACATATTTATGGTCTGTCTGTTATGACTCCTGGCAATGTCACAATGTACCATAACGGTACATGTCTATTACATATATATATACAAAATCTAACGCAAGCAAATGTGTTCATAAACATTTAAGAAGTTCGTTCCCAAAGTTCTTGCTTATGGGCAATTTGTAATGTTTTGCAAACGTGCTAGTGCCTCTCCAGCCTGCCGCCTTTGCGATTGTCTTCATAGGTACGCCTATGTCCTCTGCCTTGCTGGTAGATGCACTCCTTGTAGAATGGGTGCTGAACGTCTTAATATCAATGCCAGCCAAGCCTAAGAAAGTTTTAACGTACTTTGCAATGGTGGTGATTCCGATAGGTTTATGGGGATATGCATAGGAGAGAAGTAGTTCCCTTGGTTGGTTTTCAAGGTTCTCTCGTATAAGGTCTGTCCTCCTCAGGTATTCATCTAGGCAGTGGACTATACATATCCGGTTATCGAGGTGGTACTTCTCGAATTGCAGAGGTTCCTGATGTTTGCCTGGTTTTGTTGTCTTCATGATTGTAGAGATGTAGAAAGTGTACATATCTGAAGATCGATGACAAAAGTTAACCTTTAGGGCACCTATTGTCTGGGCTCTCTGGCCACTCAGGAGGCACAACAAGGTGGCTAGTTTTTTCGTTAAAAACTCTAACTCCAGGTGCTGGTTACCAGGCAAGGTTGTCATATAGTTTAATATTACATCAGGGTCATATATCACAGTGTGTTTTGGTAGGGAAGGACGTAGCTTGAAAACTCCCTTGATTAGTCTGCTAACGTCCTCGTTCTTACCAAAGCTTGTTCCTGCATCCTTTGGTAATACAGCTGACAGGGCTGACCTTGCCGCTGCGATGTATCCATAACTTGCCTTTTCTACGTGGAAAAGGAAAGCAAGGAAGTCCATACCTTGTTTATGACTAGCCCCATAAGGTTCTGGGATTTTTTCACTTTTACAAAACTTCAGCCATTTCCTTAAATAGAGATTATAGCTGGATTGGGTTTTTTCTGACCACGATGCAGTGAGCAGTTGTTTAAGATCGTCAGAACATGACTGTTTTAGGTTTATTGCCTCCCTGAGACAATTGCTATCCGAAGACTTAGATTTGGGTGCAGTGGATGAAAGACACTTGGTTGCTGTGGAAGCAGTAATAGGTCCATTCTAGGTAAAACAAGAATTTATTTAATGATTAGTTCCGAATACCCTGTGAACCATGGTTAGTTAGGCCACCTACTGCCTTATCACTATGGATCTTTTGAATTACCTGGGGAAGGCAGGCGAAGGGTGGAAAGGCATAAAACGAGATATTGTGCCAATCCTCAGTAAACGAGTTTACTCCGATGCAGTTGGGATCAGGTCGATATGAGAAGAAGGCAGGTAACTGCGTGTTTATTCTACTCGCGAAGAGGTCTGTTTCTGGACGGAAGTCCAGTTCGTTCAGCGCATAGCGGAATGTTGATTTGTTTAACATCCATGCTGTTCTTGTCTCCTGTTGTCGTGACTCCCTGTCTGCTTCTACGTTAAGAATGCCAGGGAGATGTGTAGCGACTATCCAATTATTTTTGCTTATTGCCCATTCCCAAATGCTATGTGTAATCTTATCCATTGGGATAGATTTTACGCTACCCATTTTGTTTACACAGGCTACTGCTGAAGTGTTATCCATCTTTAGCAATATGGTAGTGTTTGCAGTATGGTTGCAAAGAGCCTGTAGTCCAAAGAATGCTGCCATTAGTTCTAGGACATTTATGTGGTGTTCCTGCTCCAGAGATGAAAACTCACCCCCTGTGAGGGTTTGTGTCATTGACGCTCCCCAACCTCTTGTTGACTCAATTTTTAGTCTTTCGGTAGATCTGTAGTAGAGTCTACCGTGTGGTACCCCAATAAGGCTGCTGGTAAACTTACCAATTAATCGCGCTAGAGTTCTTATTGTTATCTTCTCTCTCTGTGTCACTGCTTGACACAGATCGATTATGGCTGCCTTCTTTTTGGGGGTGAGAGCGACGGTCATATTCACTCGACTGCTCAACCTTATTACACCTTTCCCCAAAAGGCTTTGTATTTCTTCGTCAATGAAGAGTTTCTTTTTTCTATCTAGGGGGTATGTCCGATATGGGGTTTGGGGCATCTCGTTTACTGGAATTTGCAAACCAGACACTGTCTGGAGGATCTCCCCATCGGTAGTTATGTCTTTCCACTGATCAAAATGAAACCTGAGAGAACCGGGTTTAAAATATTTGACTTTTGACCTTAGAAAAGCTTTTAGGGTCTCAGTATCGCTTACCTCAGGGATTAATTTTTCCTGTTGGTGTGCTTGGAAAAGTTGCTGTTGTGGCTGCGGTACGGTTTCTTTGATTGGGATTGCCCATTGTGGTAGTTGGCCCTATTTTGGGGCATGTAAGAGGGCCCTTTGTTTGATGAAGGCTCGAATCTTCTTTTTTGGCCTCTTTCCAGGAGTGATTTGAGCTGGTTCTCCTTTTTCAGCTTCTCAAGCCTTTCGCAGACGGAGGAACCAAACAGCCATTCGGAATCCTCTTCCACTTCCGTAGCTAAGGCTACGTACTCTTTTGGCAAGGAAGGCTTAATTAAGTCTCGCCTGACCTGATTTAGCAGCTGGGAGGTCTTACCAGCGAGGGTCATGGCGTCCTTAAGGTCGTTTAACGGACCCTTTGTGTCTGCGTTGGCATCACCGGATTTCTCCACCAATGTAGATGAAGCTTTCAGAAGCATAGCAACCGACGCTGAGTGCATGTTTTGGATGTCCTGCATCTTAACGTCAGTGGACCTGTGAAAATTTGAAAGTGTTTTCCAAATTTCAGTGTTTGTTCTCTTTGGGAGTAGAAAGTTGCAGTTCGATGGAATTGCTGCCGTTTCTAACTTCCGCTTGAGAACATCGCCCTTGAGCCTTTTTTGCCAAAACACTTTGGCGGCACATGCCACTGATGACGTGACTTCTGGTCCCGAGGCCTTGCTGTCCTCTTCATAGTCATCAGTGGACTGTTGCCAGTACTCTTGGGCTGGCTCTTTGGTACTCTTTTTAGAATGCTCTGGTGCTTCATCTTTGGAAGAAGGCGATTCTGAGCGCGTGGATCTAAACCAGAGGTTTGAACCAGTGATAGATATTCTTTCTTCCTCCTGTTGGGTACTGGATTTGCTAGCCAGAGTTCCATCTGGAACATTGGGGCTAGGATTAAGATTAGACCGGGTCCCCTCTGGGACAATAGGGTCTGTAAGGTGGTTAATCTTGCCATAAAGGTGTTCATGCTGGCCAGTGTGTCGTGTATCCGACTTAGTTCGGCCTTTTGTCGCTCGGATACGATGGATACTACTTGGTCTACGATACCTGTGCAGTCCACGGGGATAGGAACAGGGTGTTCGGGGTCCTGTAAGGTGAAGTCATGGTCGTCATTTTTGCTGTGCTGTGGGGGCATGGGATCGTCGCTTTTGTGTTGCATTATTCTTAAACCGAATAATTAGTAAAACGAATAAACACTAGAGGAATTATCCTAACCTAACACCAGCACTATAAACTCATTTAGTTTATATCACTTAGCTATGTATCAATACAAAAGATACCTAAACGTGTCTACTCGAGCACTTGGCACTTCGCGTCCGTTCACATTTGTTTACGAAATCGAAAGAGGAAATTTACGGAAGCCGAATCTCATTTGAATACTTACGATCAGAGGCTAAATTATTATAGTCCTCCGCTTCGTTTCGTCCTGTTGTGTCTTGTTAACCTTTCGTCATCCAAAATTTAGCTGATGCATGCAAAAAAGGTTTTGGCACATATGACATCATTATTAAATTCGTGTAGCTGTTACACGAAGCATATATGCAATGGTGGACGGACATCAGGGCTGGTGTTTGTTGTGTTAGTAGAGACCAAACTTGCTGTTTAGCCACAAAAAATAGAGGTAATTGAAAAACTTATTTTCGAACGTAAATACCTTCTTAATATATAATGAGGCTTCTTAATATTGACCACCCAATTAAATCTTTCTGTGTTTAAGCCAGTATAAAAATACAACATTTCAGGGAGATTGTTTCAATGATTTATAGCAAAACTTATTGGATGAAAGTGTGTTGTTTCTGTTTCTAAGTCCATGAATTTCCTTTAATTTATTTACATATTCGCTATTCAATACTGTGTATTTGTTTGAAATGTTCTGTTTTTCCTCCACCTCTTTATTTAAATCCTGCATTTAGTTAAGGCTGTCATCAAAAATATGTTGTGTTTGCGTCCTCCGACCGACTCACTTTGGTAACAAAAAACCTAACTTTCTCCTCCAGTTCTTGTACTTTGTCAAATAATTCCGACATGAAAGGACCTTGATCTTCTGGGGGTTTAAAATCATCCTCAGATTCAGTTTGCGCTACTAATTCCGAGAATGTTTATCTTCGCTTTTACTAAAAGTAGGAACCAGCAGTAACCAGCAGTATTTTGAAGTAACCACCACAGAACCACCAGTATTACTAAGTAAGCACCAGAGAACCACCAGTATTACTAAGTAACCACCAGAGAACCACCAGTATTTTGAAGTAACCAACGGAGAACCAGCAGTTTTTTTAAGTAACCACAAGAGAACGACCAGTTAAATAGATAAAACGAAATAAACGCAACTATCGCTTCGAATGTGAAAAATTTTATAATGTACACAACAGTTCATGACCCATTTTTCTGAAATGTTTATGTCTGGTGTGACTAAGAACCAAATATAACGAAAAACACTGTACGGAAGAGTGTCCTAATCGAGACATTGTTTTCTTGTGGTAGAGGTTAAAGTTCGAATAAATTGAATGAATTAATAAACTGCACAGTTTGAGTTTAAAGTCATCGAACGTGGTGATACCTCTACTGCCATTGTATCCACTGTTGAAGAATCCATGTCAAATTTTAGTTTATTTTTCGCAGGGATTACACACTTCCTTCAACGCTTCCTAAAACATTATTCCGCTTAATCTGATTATGTATTTGACCGAAGGATTTTCATTTTGCAACTTGTGTATCGTAAACCAAATAAAACGCTATAAGGAGGAGGGTCCAAAACGAGACATTTTTTTCTTTTGGTAGACAAAGTAAAGTTCGAATAAATTAATAAATGTTTTGAGAAAAGAGAAACATCGTGGCATCCGGCAGACAATATACGTTTGTTTTTCTCACATGGTTTCTGTTCAAGTAAACAAACTATGCTTTCGATATGAACGTTTTTTCCTTGAAACGTGTTACATTTTATTTCAAAGAATGAACTTTAATCCTGAAAACACAATTTTTTTCTGTTCTTCTTCTTTCCACTATTAACTCTCGTGGTGCGGATCTCGTGTATATACGGTATAGCCACGGGCGTTTTACAGGCCTGCCCAGCTGCGTCACAAGCAACTTCAACAAACTCAGATCTGGTAGTAAGACCAAAACACTGCCCTTTGAAAAGAAAGTCGGAGTCTAAAAGCGCTATGTTGTGAAATTTCGGCCCTACAAAATCAATAATTTATTCAAAAATTCTCTCCGCAAATTTTGTGAAGTCCGAGATTGTTGGTCATGTTACGGTCCATCAAAGCAGCGAAAATAACCCAAACACAGTTTTGTGTCCATGGCACACCTACTTAGTGTGCACCCAATGCATCTAGTTCCTTCTTGTTCTTGAGTTATTTTGAGTCAATTGAAGTAGGAATAAAAGTTGTGTCAAAAAGCCACAACTATTATTAAACGGACCGGGCGGTTCGTTTAATAAAAGTTGGTTAATTCTGCGAATTTTATTCATACTTTCGAAAATTAATCTTCGCGGAATGCATTTTATTGGACCTCGTGAAAACAACTTAAAAGTAGCTAATTAGCAAGAACAACATAAAGTATCAGAAAAAAGTCCTGGAAACTAGGTCCCCTTTCATTTATCATATTTGGTAGTTTAAAGTCATGAAGTGTTGTGCGTAAAAATCACAACGCCTTTGCCCCGCTGTTGCTGCTTTATCTGGAGTAAATTAATACTAACTGCTCGTTCTCTTGTGGTTACTTAAAAAAAACAGCTGGTTCTCTGGTGGTTACTTCAAAATAGTGGTTGTTCTCTGGTGGTTACTTTATAATACTGGTGGTTCTTTGGTGGTTACTTCGAAATACTGCTGGTTACTGTTGGTTACTGTTGGTTCCTACTTTTAGTATCTACGGTCTATCTTGCTTTTTAACCTTTCTCTTCTCACTCACTCACTCACTCTTTTTCCACAAGCTTCAAATTTGGCGATTCGGTTCAGCTTTGTTGCCATAGTGATGATTGACATTTTCCCTAATTGACGAATCACATTTATGTTACATCCGCTACATTTAAAATTTCGCAGGGTGAAACCTAGTCTGTAGGTGGAAAAATGCTAAAAAGTGTTAAAATGGAAAATTAGCTAACGAAAGTTAACCACAATAAAAATCTGTCTGGAAATGATGCTTAGCTATCTAGATTTTGCTCCAAAAAATTATCTTTGCTCAAACTTCCTAACATTTTTCTAAAACTCCAAATTGTTTTTAGATCTGCACTCTTTTCACCTAAAATATGGAAACTTTTCACCTTCAAAAAAATTGTTATGACGTCAAACTGAATCGCCGAAAAACGAGGGTGCCCAGTCTGGATGAGAAGAATCTTTGGACTTTTTTCCTAAAAAAGCAAACAACAAAAACCCTTTATATTTTAAAAAATTTCATATGTTTGACAGAAAACACAAGATGGCTCACACTACTTTAAAAAATAACTTTTGAAAAAGGGTGAACAAAGCACAGTACCGCTTGAATGTAATTTTTCATGTACGTGAGTTTTTCGACCTCACGTAACGATCTCATATCTACATAAAGAAAGTTCACATATCTTTTGTTTATGCACGAACTTAATTGCTTTCTATTGTTATCGTTGTGCGGGAGTCAGAACAATAAGATTTGATGAATTCTTATATTGTCACATGTAACATGCATGTTATTGTTTAAAAGTGTTAAAGATCACGATGGCTATTGAAATATATTATTTTAGAACAATAGGCGAACATAACACGTTAAAAGCATTTTTATTGTCGTTTTTCATTCTTAAACTTTTTAAATGCGATCTAAAAAGAATTTCTATCGCCGTTTTTCTTTCTTAAACTTTTAAAATGCAATCTAAAAAGCATTTCTATCACCGTTTTTCATTCTTAAACTTTTGAAATGCATTTTAGAAGCATTTTCATCGCCGTTTTTCGCTCTTAAACTTTTAAAATGCGATCTAACGAAACTTAAATCTTTGTTAAATTTTATTTTCTTCTGTTGATCTCTTGACGACTATAGCAATTAAAACAACAATGGGACACATGCAGTTCTTATGAGCTAATTAAATTTCGCGAACAAGACATGAACTCTATTGTTTTCAACATGCAAAAATAGCTCATGTATTTAACAATGGGTTAAGGGGGGTAAGAAAGTGTAGAGACTTGATAGTTCCTGGGGCAAAGTCCAGAGGCAGACCGAGAAAGACTTGGCTGGAGGTTATAAGGACATACTTGATACAGAGGAAGTTGAGTTTAGATCTAACACAGTCTAGATCAAATTGGAAGAGGGTCATTAATATACCCCGTCCAACCCATGCTAGCATGGATAACGGATGTTTAGCCGAGAATGATGATGATGATGATGTTAACAATAACAACAAATTTTCTGACGCTACGTAAAGGTCATGCGAAGGTGTTAACTATCCCGTCATGTAAAGTTACATTTGAGCGGTACTGTAACTTACCAGACAAAAAATGTAAATGACACACTTTGGCATTCTTTATTAACTCTTCTGACCATTCAACTTTGCCAGTTGCAGTCAGGCAATTCTCCCTCAACACAGGATGCTTCTTGCTCGGAATTTTGTAAAATCCACCTTCTTCACCTGTCTTCCAATGATTTGTACAATTAGGTACGCAACAGCTATCTGGCATTGTTATGAAAATAGCAGTTTTTTCAAAAATAAATATATCCAAACAGTACAACACATCTCTTCTCTTCAATAATCTCTAACAAAAGACACTGGGCACCCTCAATGTTTTGCCTGTCGATTTTTTCGCAAGTTTGTTCATGCACAAAAGTGTTGTAAAATGTAAACATTGAAATACCTCTATAAAGTCCTAATGACACCTTTGTGTAAAGAAACAGACTGAAAAGGACCTAACTTCACCTAGTGCCTGCATCTTTTTGCCTGTCACACATTTGTTGAAGCCAAAAGGGCTTACATCATAAAATTTAACATTTAAAAAGGTCTATGGTCAATTTGCATGGAAACGAGGCTATAGTTACCATTTTTTAGGAGCTGTGCCGTACACAACAGTGCCTATCTTTTCTTAAAGTTTCACAGTTATTCGTTGTAGTTGCTTGAATAAGAAGAATACAAAAAATCTACTTGTTGTAAATGAAAGAATGCAGTAGTGCAAAAGATAAACTGCACATAACAAAAAAGAAAAAAGTATTTTCAATTTGGCACCAGTTCAGTTCATCAACTTCGTTTTTATTCTAAACTTGATGACTATGGCGAATAAAGTGTGAACCCCCCTAAGAGGTCAACTTCACAAAGGGGCTCAGTTTTACAAAGGCATCTAGTCTGCAAATTATTATCTTAATTTTAAACATGACAAAGCTACGCAATGTAAACTGAAGTTAAAAGTGAAGGTTCTATTTAAACCAATTTGGACTAAATTCTGTATGTTAAAAGTGAACTAAGGGTCGTCTTATTGGAGTAAAATTGTATATATAATGTATATATATTTACAAAATATATGCTTTGAATATCAACAATTAGTTACCCTTAATATCAACATTAACTACCCATAATATTATTCCAATTTGCGTACCCCATGTTTTCAATTAACCCTTGTTATTTGATTAGATAGCAATGTTTGGATTTTCTGTTAAAAAAGTTGGAAAATGTTTTCAAAAAGCACCACCTTGTCTTCATCATGCTGCCAGATTTCTTGCAAACACTGGTTCATCTCCTATCAAACAGTATGCTTCTATGCTGGAGAAAGGTATCCTGAAACCTGATAAACATCAATTCTTTGCAATGTTGAAATTACAAGAAGTTTTTAACAATGTTAAATATTATAATAGCACCAAAATTGAAGGTTAGTTAAATAATAATATGTATATGTATTCTCCATATTAGTTTATATAAGGCGATTCCAACTTATTAATTGCTCTACAGGCCCGACTGACTCCGATTTTCGCAAAAACAAAAAAATAATAATATCAAGCAAAAAAGTTGTAATGAAAAAAAAAAAAAAATGAAAAAAATTTTTTTTCTCATCCCATCTCATGAAAATAATATGAGCTAATTGATAATATTATTTTTGTTGGTTGAATGTCAATGTACAATTACACTAAGCAAGTGAATCAATAACGTTACTTTAGGACCGCAATTGGTAAGGCTACTTGAAATTGATTCTTTGTTTATGGTAATTTGTTGCGATAAAACTAAAATGCAAAATGCGCTAATTTTGTAATCACGTGATTAGTTACATGATTATATAAAACAGATTTTTAATTTTTATGTGATTTATAACAAAAATTAGCTACTTTCGCTAAAATAGTTACAATACAAATAAAAAGAAGACAGAATATTATTGTTGTAACACCCTCCTTCGTTATGATTATTATATTATGTTTAAAATTACGCTAGCTAAACTGTAATACAGCAAGACTTTCAACTAAAAAGAATTTGCACTTAGATTTAAATTTTTCTATTAAACTGCATAAAAACATTAAAAGAACACTAAGAATGTTTGTTTTATTAATGTAGGTGGGAGAAGAATAACTTGCTGAATAAATTTGGGAACAGTGCAAGTATAAATTGCTCTGTCAAAACAATACAAATACATATATTCTGTACAATTTTTAAAACACCACAAGAATAATTCTTGCTCAAAAGCTTTCAAAATAAAGCAAAAAAAATTCTTGCTGCATAACTTTTAAAAACATGTTTTTGAGCATGCAAGTATTATCTTTTTAATTTGAGAACTAGTTACATTTTTAGTGAGACAAATTATTATTATTTTTCCTTCGCCACTAATAAGTATAATCTGTTTGTGTTATGCAAAAAAGAGGTTGTCGTAACACCCTCCTCCGTTGTTATTTTTTATTATTATTTTTTTGTTTTTTTGTTCCAACCATACATTCTTGATAAAATTATTTTTATTTTGCTGACCGACGTTAAACTACTATTAACTTTGCCCATAGAACAACTAATTAACTTGGAGTTGCCTAATTAAGGGGTGAGGCACATAGCTATAAATTTTTAGAAAGTTAGCTTCGAAATGACGCCAATTTTGTTATCTTCTATGATTAACGTCACTATACATTTTAAGAAAATTGCCAAAAAACAAAATTTAATTGAAATGAAATGGGACAGACCTCAATCTTTTAATAGCAAATTGAAAGGACTTCATCCTGCTAGTTAACTAATACGTGATTCAGTGCTGTGCTTTTCAAAAAAGGAAAAGAAGAAGAAAAAAAGTATTATGTTTGATTTATAGTTAGTCAGATAAATAAAAAAAACAATGTTTTGCCATGTGCTTAGTTAGTTAAGGGAAAACATGAACATTTCAGGCTCAAACTCCGGAAAATCCATTAATGAAACAAGAACAACAAAAGTAGTATCCAAATTAAAGTAAAGCTAAATTAGAAAAAAACTCACCTAAAACTATGCACAAGATTTGAAGTTAGAAAACAAAGATTTTATGAAAATTTCCTGTGTATAAAAACATGACCACAGGAATGGAGTGTTTTCCCCTCAAATCATAAAAAGTTTCCCAAACTATATAATACTGACTTTTGGTTTCTTTGTTTATTAGTTTACAACTTTTAAACCAATAACTGTGAACAGCAATGAGCTAATTGAGCATAAAGTAAACTTATATTTTTTCTATTAACATATCGTTTTGAGTAGTATAAACTTCTCATCTAGTTATGTTATATATATACACTGTATAAGTGAGAACCGTACCATTTTTTCTTGAAATTTGACCATATCTCATCTTTAACATTTGGGGATGTAATAAAAAATTCCTTTGGGGATAACTTTTTGAAGAGAGATAATTATCAACCACTTGGTTATAATAACTTGCTGCTTTCCAGAAAATAAGAATTTTGTCAGTTTTACAGGGTTAAAGGGAAAGTTAGATAATTATATAAGTTTTGGTTTACAGAAGGCATTATAAATAATTCCAAAGGCATAGACTTTACAATTTTATTAAGAACAAGTCTGTCACGCTATAATGAGTAACTTTCCATTCTTTAATAGCACAATCAAGAACTAGTGGTCTTGGTATTACTTTTATTTTCTTTGAATCAAGAGGATAAATACCTATAATGCTTACACATTGAACAAGGCCTGAGTGTAATATAGTTTAGGTAGGTTATCCTAACAGAAAAAAAAGACAATTTCCTTATTGTCTACTTGAAGAATTTTTGAAGTTTAATGGTATCCTTTTGATGTGCATGGTTTATCATTATAATTGATGCTTTTTTTTAACAGGTATTATTTACAAACTTTACTAGGCATCGCGTCCAAAATATTTATCTTTAAGTAATTATTTAAGACAATTTCCTGATTAAGCTTAATAAAATTATTTTTCATGAGATTTATAACTTTATTAGTTGGTGGCCCGTGGAAAAATACATGGGTTTGCCCATGCTTTTAGTACTGCATTGCGTGCATCTGGCTACTTGCGGTACCATTTTGTATGATCGACGGATGTGTAGGGGTATTATAATATAGATACCACATAATACTAAATAAAGACTATCAGAAATCTCATTGACTTTTAACTATGATTGTGTAGGGTTTTTTTATAAGTTGAAAATATATTAACTTTTAGATCCTGTTGACGATGGCAAATGCCCCAAAGGACTTTATCTGTATGGTGGTGTTGGGACTGGAAAGACCCTTCTATTGGATTTGTTTTATGATAGTATGCCAACTAAATATAAAAAACGGGTTCACTTTAATTCATTTATGTTGTATCTTTATTCTGAGATAAACCGCTGGAATTTATGTTGTGACGATGCTACTCTTGTCAATCCCACAGAACATATAGCCAACACAATAATGGAGGTATATATAAGTGCTAATTCCTTTGTTTTGAAATCTAATCTGATTTGGTGTATTTATGCAGGAGGCTGTTTGAAAAATATCTAAGGTGAAAAAACAGTTTTCCTGAAAGAAAATATAGGGCTGTTGACATGTATCCATTGTAGGAAATAAAACTCTCTATGACTTTAAAAAATTAACTGTAGCAAATGAGTTGGGAATGAGGTAAATAGGAGAATAAAAGATTGAATCATTAATTCCTTAACTTTATCTTCTGCAAGTCTTATACTCATTACTTTCCTTTTTTTTCCATCAGTGCACTAGCTACTTGCTGGTCATGAATACAAAAAAAGACAATCTAAATTTATACGAACAGCCATGCCTATCACAGCCTTACTTTTCCTGAGTCAGATTTATAAACCCTGTCTAGGAAAAAAAGTGTAATGTTAGGTGAATTTTACTACTCATATACTGGAAAGAAATCCTTTTTCTTTATACAAAAGCCAGTGTCATAAAGTTGTTTTGAAAGGCTATGGTACAATGATTGGTAAATCCAGTATGGCAAAATGATTGGTAAATCCAGAACCTTTATTAATCTAAAATATAACTTTACAATCACATTTTGTATTTTGTGCTGTAGGATGCGTGGCTGATATGTTTTGATGAAATCCAGTTAGCAGATTATGTCTCGTGTACACTTCTTAAGGGTGTCTTTAGTCATATGATTGCTAATGGTGCAGTCATTGTTGGTACATCTAACAGAGCTCCTTTGGAATTAGGCGATTCCTCAATTACAGATAATTTTGATGGTGAAACTTCAAGTGTTGTGACTTCACTTTCATCTTTTAAACAAATGTTTACAGAAAACTGTCTTATTCATTTCTTGGATTCTGATCGAGATCATCGTATTGAAATGAAAGGCGGAGAGACACGTTTTCTCTATCCGATTTCTGCTACAAATGAAGAAAAAATGGATCAATTATTCACAGGTTTAATCGAGCCTGGTCAAAAAATATCTGACTCATTTGTCAATGTTTATGGACGGAATGTTTTTGTACCTATGGCTGTTGGCAAAGTATCAAGGTTTACCTTTCGAGAACTATGTCAGCAACCCCTAGGTCCTGCTGATTATTTGGCTATTTGCAATAATTTTGAATTTATTTTTGTTGACAATATACCGAAAATGAAAATTGACCAAAAAAACGAAGCTCGAAGATTCTTAAGTTTTATTGATGCCGCATATGAATCGCGTGTAAAATTATACTGTATTGCTGATGCATCTCCAGAAGATTTATTTGTAATGTTACCCAGAGATGATGGAGATTACGACATGGAGCAAATGCATTTTGAAATGATTGGTGAGATAGCATACGACTTAAAAATGCATGGCATGGATTTTCGTTCTTTGAATATCATATCTGGTGAAGATGAAATTTTTTCATTTAAACGAGCAATTAGTAGATTACATGAAATGCAGAGTTTGTTCTATCAACAAACCAAGTATCGTCCACATCGATTTATTCCTTATATAGGAACGAAAGAGGAGAGAGATATGGCAGAGGAAAAGCGAAGAGACAGAGAACATAAAAGACAACAGATCCTTTTGGAAGAAGCAGAGAAACAAAATGTGGATAATCAAGAGTTGCATTTATCATTTAAGAAAAATAATTTGCAGCGGGAGTACACTGATACCGACTGGGGAGACGAGGCAAGCTACCTTACCATGAGCAAAGAAGTGTACAAAAATTTTGATAAAAAAGACATTAATAGCCGACAAAAAGATGCCCCAAAATTTGGCGAAAAACACTTTTGGGGTTTTGGTTGGTGGGAGCATATAAAGAATAAAGTTAAGCCACCGAAGAACTCATAGTTGACAAAAAAGCTTGGTGTAATTAATTAAATTGTTAAATATCACCACATTTTAAATTTGACTGATGCAATCCTTTTTGTGTGTATAATTTATTTTTCTTTTCTTAGAGCAAAATTTTTGATGACTGTTTCGTTTTTTTAAGTTAAGATTTTGGTCATTTAGTTGAGTTATAGAGATATTTTGCATAGTGTCCGCTCTACTGTACTCAATCAAATGGAAAGAATACACAGCAGTCTGTCAAACTGCTAGCCTACTAGCTAGCAGTTTTAACTTGGTCAATTATATGTATAATTGACCAAGGCTAGCAGTTTGACAGACTGCTGTGTATTCTTTCCATTTGATTGAGTATACTACACTACATTTAACAAAGCCAGAGGTTTTTCTTAAAGGGCACAACGCTATGATAGGTATCATGCCCAGCCATGGATTACATAGGACAGAAGCCATTACATGTTTTTTTATGAGCATGACATAATCTGTAGGCTTATATTTAGTCATTTTTTTAATCATATGCTAAGCGTTATGTGAAGCCTAAGAAAATGTTGTAAAAGCATGTTCCTATACATTTTTTTGCCATTAAGCATAACCTAGGCATATTTTGAACCTGAAAAAGTACTTTTCATGAACATATAGGCATATAAGTTTTTGTAATTGAAATTCTAGAATTCCAATTGTTTTTATAAAAAATGAAAAACATGTATTGCCGAAAACTTTTTTTAGAATGTTTAGACTTTGTGGAAAAATTATTGGAAGATATTTTCAAAATGCACCCTACCTTAGCACCGTGAGATATCTTGCAAATACTGGTCCATTAATCAACCAATATGCTTTGATGTTAGAAAAGGGTATTCTCAAACCTGATAAGCATCAATTCTCTGCATTGTTAAAGTTACAAGATGTCTTCCACAATGTTGGAATTCACGGTAGGTTTGTTTTTTATACTGTTTAGAAAACATTCTCCTTCTCCTTTCCATGCTGTTGTGTAGAATGAAGTGCTGTGGGCAAAGAATGGGTTACTTCCAAATTCAACTTTAACAGTAACAAGACGTATGATATACGCAAACAACCTCGCGAATAAAGTTTACAAAATGTTGTCTATCAAATTGGGATTTTTGTTACGAAGTTAGACACGACATATTTTACTATTCAGATACGCAATAATATTTGTTACACACTACGCAGTTATTTTTCAAAATTGATTTGTGAGATCTTCCTGAACGGAAAATTCCTCGAAATTTTAATTTTCGATGGGTCCGTCTGTGGGTGAACCGACTGACAGGAAGAAGAAAGACCACAAACCCCAAAATTTGCGAAATTCATTAATTCAGTTAATTCTGCCTACATTCACTTTTAAAAAGTTTGGTGGAAACACCTTCATTTACTAGCTAGTTAAATTGTGTTTTGAACACTTGTCTTATCTTTTTAAAAAAGAAAAAAGAAAAAAAAAGTAAAAATAGTTACCAAGATGAGATTCGAACACACGACGACTCCCGTGTCGGTGCTCAGAGAGGCAAAAATTTCCATTCTTGTAGGACCCATTTGCGTTTTAATACAAGCTCACGAGCTTGTAATAAAACAAAACGTTGCAAAAGTGCTGAATAAATTTTTGAACCCCTGTGGACCGTCTTTGATTTCGCTTAAAATGAAACTGTTTTTTAGTTTGACTATTTCAGGAAACCATTTCAGGGGAAAGGGGGGTTTTCAACTTTCTGAAATTTTGCGAAAATAGGGGGGTTGAAAATATCCAAGTAAAAAGGAAAGCCTTGAGCAAAATAGCAGGTTGTAAAAAGGATTAGGTTGCTCTAAAGTCCAGAGTAAATTATTGCTTCTTAGATTACCTACTTCAAGTAAGACAAATCATTTAATTTAACCAGGAAACAACAATTGCTTATTTTTCGTATTGCTTTAGTTTGCAGACAGTTTCTATGTCTGTTTTTTTAAAGTTATTTTCTGTTTATTCATCTAAGTTCATGTTTCTGCCTGTCAAAACCTATTGCAAAAAATCTTTTAAAGTTGAAAATTTCCTGTATGAAAAGATTCAATAAACTCAGTAAACTAAGTTTGTAGTAATTTGTAAAATTAGCAACATTAGAAAATTAGAGAGAGGCTTATCTAAGCATTGCTGATCTTGCTGAAAATTTTAAAAATATAAGGTATTTTTAGTCACGTTTGTTGGCAGACAAAGTGGACAAATGAAACAAGTAAGGGCAAAATTTACTTTTATTCACTACCAATTTGTTGTAACTATTTCACATTGCTTTTTTGTAAGTTCCATATATTCTTTTAACAACGACATTGATGTCTTTTGTATGTCTTTGAATATGAGTATAAATTAATAGGGTGTTACATATCCGCCACAGGATGAAAATAGGGAGGTTAAAAAAAGGACGGTGGGGCTCCTAATAATAGAATAGAATAGTATTTTCAGTATTTAAAAAGGCTGTACATTTTTTTCAAGGCTATCATCACAAAAAGATAATCAACACTTTTTTTAAAATCTGAGAAGGTTGACAAGAGACAGTTTTTAAATTTGGTACAGAATGACCGTTTAAATGAAAACTCGCCTACTAAGGAACAAGACTTATTTTATTTGCTGACACCTTCCATATCAGTGTCCTAATTTTTAGATCATACTTGCAAAGAAAAATATGTCAAAGGTTTTTACCTCCATGGTGGTATTGGGACTGGAAAGACGGTTGTTCTGGATTTATTTTATGATACTATACCGACAAAGTATAAAAAACGAGTTTACTTCAATTCATTTACATCGTTTCTTTATTCTGAAATAAACCGCTGTTCAGCAAAAGACATAGCTAACAAAATCATGGAGGTATTTACATATTTATAGAAACTTTGCCTTGACCCTATTCATACTAGGGGAAAGTGATCTGTTTTCTGTGTTACTAATATAAACTTTAACATAATTTCTTATGAGCTCTGGCAGTGTTAAAAAAACAATAATTTATAAGCATTTCCTATTTATAAGGCGAAGTTGAACTTTTAAGAAGTGTGTCACAAAAAAAAGTAGATTTTGTATGCGTTTAATGGATGAAAATATTGCAGGCGTGCGAAGCTTTTTTACAGAATGTTTAGATAAGCGTTGCAGTTTTCAGGAATTTTTGTTATGAGTTTGGGGAAAACTTTTGAAATTAGCAAAGCACAAAATTACCGCGCATGTTTAAAATCCGCGTTACTTAAATGCCTCTTATTAAATTATAACGTAATTATACAGGATGTTAAAAAAGGTACTACTTATTGAAAACCTGTAATTAAAGTTTAAAAACATATTTTTTTAACAATTACCACACAAAGGTCTCTCACACACATACTGCGTTCTCCTTCTGTTTGATTGGGAAAATATTTAGTATCGTACTGCTACAGTTTGTGCACCTAATGTGCTTAGAGCAAACTGTATGTTGTAAATGATTTTAAGGAAACAAAAGAAACTGGTTGTTAATGAACCATTTCTTAAAATTAAGAATTATTTTCCTAATTCGCGTTATTTAATGTTTTTTGTGAGTCACCCTAGCTAAATCGCGTTAATTAAATTAATATTAATAAGTTGTTAGGTATTCGCGGTAATTTTTTTCGTGTTAATTTCATGATCTTTAATTTATGCCTCGATAATTTCCTGGAAGATAATGAAATGTTGTTTTACACTTCAGGATGCCTGGTTGATATGTTTTGATGAAATCCAGGTGGCAGATTATACCGCATGCACCCTTCTTGAGGATGTTTTGGGTCATATGATAGATAAAGGGGCAGTCATTGTTGGTACATCTAATCAAGCTCCCATGGAATTAGGTGATTGCTCCCAGACAGATTGTTTCTACGATGAATCGTTTAGCGTGGAAAGTTTGGTGTCGTCTTTTCGAGAACTTTTTACGAATAATTGCCTCGTTTACTACTTGGACTCTGATCGAGATCATCGTGTCGACATGAAAGCTGGACAGGCGCGCTTTCTCCATCCGATGTCTGTGGAAACTAAAGAAGAAATGAATCGATTATTCGCAGAATTAATCCCGCCTGATCAAAAAATATCCAGCTCGTTTGTTAGTGTTAATGGACGGAACGTTTTTGTACCTATGCTTGCTGGCAAAGTAGCGCGATTTACTTTTCAAGAATTGTTTCAGCAAAGTCTGGGTCCTATCGACTATCTAACCATTTGTAATCATTTCGAATTCATTTTTCTCGACGATATACCAAAGATGATAATAAACCATAACAGCGAAGCTCGAAGGTTTTTTAAATTTATCGATGCAGCTTACGAGTCACGTGTTAAATTATACTGCACTGCTGATGCTTCTCTGGAAGATTTGTTTCTAATGATAGACAGAGGTGATGTCGATGACGATTTAGAGCAATTAGACACTGCAAGTTTCCGCTCGTTGAACGTTATAACCGGTGAAAACGAACTTTTTTCTTTCAGGCGCGCAGTAAGCAGATTAAAAATGATTGGAAGCGTATTTTATCAAGAAACTAAATACCGCCCACATCGATTTATTCCTTATTTTGGCACAGAGGAGGAGAAAGACTAAGCGCGAAAAAGCGAAACGATGGAACACGTGGTTGAGTCGCAGGGTAGTGTCTTTCGTTTCTAAAATGTCCACTTTAACAAGGAGTACAGTGATATGGACTGGGTAGGCAAGGTAAATTATCTTATTAGGAGTAAAGAAAAAGGTTAAAGAGATTAGCAGGACGGCGAAGGATGCATTGCTTAGTTGATTGGTGATTGTAGCTGGACAGAATGCGATCAATTGTTGTATGATGTTGATAAGTTTATCAACTACACGCCAACATGAAGCCTCTACAATAAGTTAAAATCAACCATAGTTAACATTTTTTTAACTGCGACGAGTTAATTCGGGTTAACTCGACGCACTAAAATTTAGAAAACTTTATTTGAGCCATTCATTGTTTTACCTGGGTTAGTTCTACCTAAAAAAATGAGCCACATAGATAATTGGTATGTTCTTGGTGAGCCATAAATTGGAATAATTTAAAATTGTAGCAGGATTTTTTGCCCGGATTAATTTTTTCGATTCGAAAATTAAGGCAGGTCTTAATTTTTCTTGACAACCGATTTATATTTCTAAAAACACACTATTTGACGTGTTATTTCATCTTCGATTATTTTATGCACAGCATTGTGCTGTGACGCCACTTAATGAAAGTTTGGATTTTAATTTCGTGGGGGTTCTATTTTAGCTATTGGTTAAATGCTTTTAATTTAGTTTGACTTTTATTTAGCGTAATTGGAGGAAATTCACCAGTCGCGCGTAAATTTCCCCATGATGAAATTTCGCCACTTGAAATATAATTTTTTGACAAAGAATTTTGTCAAAAAATCATAATATTCACAAATAGTTGAATAACCCGAGTGGATGGATCCACTTGATGAGGGAGACGGACTAATACATGATAATCACATCATCAATTACCCATCGTCATATAGGAAAAATATTTTTTAGCAATTTTTTAACCCGTAACCTGCATTTTGTAGACCTTAAAACGCTGATCAAAATATAGGATCATGCTCTTTCAGGAAACTGTAAATAGATATCAGGATTTAAAGGGCTTAATTCGTCGATTCCCAAACAAAACGGGGGATCGACTCAGTTTAGAAAATTGGTCCCACTTTTGTCCCTAGTTACCCGCAGGAAATTGCATCACTTTATTCCATCCGTTTTTCCAAGTTATTTGGCCTTGCAATGCATTGTCTTCGCTATTACAGATTACATGCCGCCTTTAGCTCGTCATGCAAATTAGGCACCAAAGTTGTGTTTAGTTTTCTAAAGAATTTTCTATGCCGTTTCGCATGCTTTGTATAAATGTTCCATTTCTCGTAGTTATATTTTGTTGATATTTATAATAGTTTTAATTATTTTAAAAGCAATTTTTTAATTTTAACTGCTAGTGAAGTTGCTAGTAAATTCTTGTATTATATTTTATTTATTGGAGAAAATATTTTTTCTTTCTTATTCAGAATTGTTTTACAGACTCTTTGTTATATTATCCTTTAGTTTCATTCTGACTAGCCGATTAAATAAACACGAAAGAGAATAAAATCATGGATTTCAAAAACATCAAGCTATAAGGACTTGTCTTAGTCTATTGCCTGATATACTATAGTGCGCAGGGCTCTTTTTCATTTTTTGATATTGCGATATTTCTTGAACGATCTCAATACCAACAAGACGTATGATATACGCAAACAACCTCGCGAATAAAGTTTACAAAAAGCTGTCTATCAAATTGGGATTTTTGTTACGAAGTTAGACACGACATATTTTAATATTCAGATACGCAATAATATTTGTTACACACTTATTTTTCAAAATTGATTTGTGAGACCTTCCTGAACGGAAAATTCCTTGAACTTTTAATTTTCGATGGGTCCGTCTTGGGTGAACCGACTGACAGGAAGAAGAAAGACCACAAACCCACAAAACCCAAAATTTGCGAAATTCATTAATTCAGTTAATTCTGCCTACATTCACTTTTAAAAAGTTTGGTGGAAACACCTTTATTTACTAGTTAGTTAAACAAGTGTTTTGAACACTTGTCTTATCTTTTTAAAAAAGAAAAAAGAAAAAAAAAGTAAAAATAGTTACCAAGATGAGATTCGAACACACGACGACTCCCGTGTCGGTGCTCAGAGAGGCAAAAATTTCCATTCTTGTAGGACACATTCGCGTTTTAATACAAGCTCACGAGCTTGTAACAAGCTCACGAGCTTGTAAAAAGGGAGAAAGAGTCCTCGACACGAGGTTGTTTGCGCACTATAGTATATCAAGAAATAGACTACGAATGCCAAACACTAATTTATAATTAACTGACAAATAGATGAAATTGGCTAAACCGGGCTATCACCTAAAGTAAACTATCATCTGAAGTAGGACAATTCCTCAAAGTTTACTAACATCTAAAGTAGGTTATTACGTGAAGTGGCTATCATCTACAGCAGTCTATCAGCTGAAGTGGGCTAGTACCTAAAGTAGGCTATCCGTTAAAGTAGGCTATCATCTAAAGTAAGCTATCATCTAAAGTGGGCTATTACCTGAAGTAGGCTATCAAATAAAGTAGACAATCCCTTGAAGTAGGTTATCACCTAACGTTGGCTACCACCTAAAGTGAGTTATAGTCTAAAGTGTGCTATCACCTAAAGTGGGCTATCACTTAAAGTGGGCTATCACCTAAAGTGGGTTATCACATAAGTGGGCTATCACATAAAGTGAACTATCACCTAAAGTGGGTTATCACATAAAGTGGGCTATGACATAAAGTGGGTTATCACCTAAAGTGGGTTATCACCTAAAGTGGGCTATCACTTAAAGTGGGCTATCACCTAAAGTGGGTTATCACCTAAAGCGGGCTATCACTTAAAGTGGGCTATCACCTAAAGTGGGTTATCACATAAAGTGGGCTATCACATAAAGTGGGCTATCACCTAAAGTGGGCTATCACTTAAAGAAATATCATCTAAAGTAAGCTATGACCTGAATGTAGGCTATCATGTAAAGTAGCATATCACCTAAAAAAAGCTATCACCTGAAATAGGCTATCAAATAAAGTAGACTGTCCTTTAAAGTAAGCTTTCACCTGAAGTAGGATATTACCTGAAGTAAACTTTCACCTGAATTAGGCTGTCACCTGAATTAGGCTATCATTAAATTGGACTCTCACCTGAGGTGGGTTATCACCTAATGTAGCCTATCATTTAAATTAAGCTAATATTCAAAGGAGGCTATCAGTCGAACTGTTTACATTTTTTCTGTTAAAATTCGAGTCATCGGATGTGGGGTGAACTGTGTTGGCGTGCGAATAATCAATGGATTTTTTCACAATTTTCTACTCTGGCGATACTGATACTGACTAAGCTAAAAAAGATAATAAAGGCGTAGCGTGTTATACTTCGCTTTACTGCCGTGAAAAAGGAATTGTCAGTTTTGCGCCGCTTTTTGTTTCAGTGATGTTGCCACCTCAACAAACTCGAGAGGCTTCCTTCTTTCCTCTGGCTTTCGAGTTGTCACGAGTATACTGTATATAAATATCAGAGAAAGCTAAATGTCTTGTATTTCAAATAATACCTTACGTGTACGACTTTAGTAACGTTCGATTGTCAATCTCACGTTCGAATAATTTTTGAAATATTCCTAAAGCGAGCACTCCTTTGTACTCTGCATGTTTAAACGATAATCCCCCAAAACAGCAAAGAAGTTTTCATTCCGCTACAGCAAGGTGAAGTTCGCAGAAAGAACTCACCTTTGGAAATTCTAAATCCATTTTGGGCAAGTTTGAGCTCCAGGTTACCGTACTACACTGCGGTTCATTGGCACGCTCAGATTATGTATAAAATCCACCCCCATTAAAATCTAATTGTTGCGTCAGTCACGACATTACACCAGTCTAAACTGAGTGAGATAGGAAAATACATGGAGACATCACCACAATGCAATTTTATTTTTCCTCCTAGGTTCTACCACTGAAAAACGCTATCCTTCAAATGACTAAATAAAAAAAATCGAAAATGCTACATTTTTGGAATAGCTAAAGATTTTTTGCTACAAACAACTCGCTTGTTGTACTTTTTACAGTTTGACATGCCAAATCACATAAGCTGTGACTGCTATGGTCTTTAGTCCTGATCTAAACAGAGAAAAACGCTAGAAAAAGTCTCAGTCTTTCTTTTTTCGAAACATGAAAACGCTGTTGACAGGTGTTAAATGACGTTAAACTTTTTTGGAGGTATAAGGCCCCTTTCCCCCCTTGGGCTTGTCTAAATAGAAGTTAAAACTATACTATGATGTAATGTATTATAGCCACACACTTGAATACAAAATGGCGGCACATACTCCAAAACACTTAAAGGAGTATTACTATTTACAAGACGTAAAACCGTTCCGCATGGGTACAACTCTTTGTTTTGTCATACAGCCAGCAATCGTGATGCGGGTTTGCATTTTTCTTTTGCAAGGCAACCATCAATCGCTACACAAACGTGATTTCAGTATACATTCTCCCGTCGTTAAAATATTTCATGTTTTGTTATGTATTGACGCCATTATATTCAACACATTTCGACGGATCTGTCGGGAAACGTTTTTGACAATACGTCATGAGTCGTTTTAAGGCTTGTATATATTTCCGCTGTGTTTCATCGTTAAGCACATGCGCAACAAGCGCAGTGGAAATCTTTTCCCGCCCTGTACGAGCGTGAATGCCGGGGTTGGTCACGCCAATAGGCCATGGTGCATTACCAATAGCCATTTGGAGGTACTTGTCATTAGCTTTGACATATTCGCGTTCCATTAAGTTATCCACTATGGTCGTCAAAGCATTTAAAATGTCTTTCGACAAACTGACTGACCGGAGTTTACGAAATAACGGTTTCAAGTAAGACATTGTTTGTTCATATTGGGCACTGTTTAGACGACCTTGCAACGTCATCTTTTCGTCAAGTTGTCGATTATTCAAATCCATGCCCCACAGATGACCGATATGACGCAAAAATTCTAAAACAACTTTGGAATCTAACGACATATCGCCCCTGTTCAGCTTTTGTGCAAGTTCGGTTATTTCTTCAAGACTCACGATATCTGTAGCCAAACGGACGTCGTGTGCTTTATGCGCGTTTTCGCTGCTATTTTCGCCAACAATTTGATCCATGTATGCTTGGTCCACTCGATCCATGGCAGCTTTAAAATCGTTTCTTAACCCTGCAATCAAAAATAAACGTTGAAACAATGGCATATTCGGGGTTGTGAAAACTAAAAGACGTCAGATTTTCCAATGGCAGAGAAAACTGCTTATGTAAAAAAAAATATATAGCGAAAAATTACCATTTTTTTATAGATGAAATGTTACATTAATGTATTTTCAGTTAGACCATAAACATTTATATGTTTCGCTATTCTCATACAATGTCACTGATTACATGTTTACGACATAATCACAACGCGTCACTTAATGACGTTGTTTGATGTCGAAAAAGGATATTATACCAATTACCTTGGCACCAACATGTAGGTGTAAATATAAAGTTGTTTCATAGGAAATACTCTTACCCTTATTGTCTTCTTTTGCCATCATTTCAACAAGGCGAAGCCTTTGACACGCTTCTTCGTGGGTTTCACCGAACAAAATTATTGGTTCCCCTTTCTCGCGGAAACGCCGTACTAACTCTGATGTAGGAACCTCTTTATACTTATCGGATTTATCGGACTTTGGTTTGATTAGATTCCTATGATATATAAAAAGAAACTTTTTTTACTCAATACATTAATTAATACCTTATTTGTGCTAACTTTTCCCCGCGTTAGTAACATCAACGTATTTCGCGCTTATCAATTTTCGCGCATTTTAACAAGAAGTTATAATCAACACGCGGCTCTAATTTGGAGAAAAATTCAAACAAGTTGGACTGACAAAAGGAACAGGAAAAATTCATGGAATGAGTGTCGTTTTTAGGGTAGTCAGTTAATTTAAAAAAATTAATCCCGGGAGTATTTCAAGACAAAAAAAAACCCGGAAATTTCAATTAAAAAACAACATCAACAGTGGTCATAACTGAGATGACCAAAACAAGCAAATTTAAAAAAAAAATGTTTTTAAAACTTTGGAAACTTTTTAAGACATTTCTAAGGAATATATTTAATATCTAGATGTTTACAGGTGCATTACAGAACCACCTTGGTTTTAGATGTAACATTCCTTAATTTATATCCTTAAAATCACACTGGCTAGGGACAGCTTTAATGGGCTATTCAAGAGATATCTTAACAAGAACGTTTGGGGAAATCAAAAAAAAAAAGTATAATACCAAACTTACTTAATGTAGTCTTCTTCATGCCCTTTTTCTTCATTTGATAGCAGACCTTTGCTTTTCAATTTTTCTTCTTTCTTTTTGTGATATTCTTCCGTCTGCTGTTTAGCCAACTCCCCACGTTTAAAGTATTTCTTTTTTGCAGTAACTGTGTTCGACTCAAGCTGCTTTCTCTTGCGTTCCATTTCAGCAAGTAAAGAATCCATGATAAATTCTACTAATTTAAAATCTAAAATTTAATTTAATATATTATCACGCTGTAAAGAAGACCAGCAAAAGTGGATTGAGTGAAAACTGTAGGATACCCTACTGTATTAAAAAGAAAAGTTTGAATAAGAGAAACAGTGTGTATTTTTAAAAAATATTTTTTTTTGAACCTTTTTCTTATTAAACCAAAAATTCACAAATGTCTAATCTTTTAGAGTTGCTAAAGTCCAAAGCAAAGCAATCGAAATTGCATAAGAATTTATTATTCCAACGCTAGTTGATTATGGCCGCTTTTTGGAAAAAGTGTACACTACTTCACCATGCCAACTCACATATATACGTAATAATATATTCAGCATGGCAGATAAGGATTATTAAAGCTAAATCTTCTTTCATGAACAAACAGTTTAAAATGAAACAGAACAAGAGCAATGCTATAATCTGATTGGCTATTATTTCTTATATATATATAGTTTCTTCAGTTTTCACAATAAAAATTGAAATTAAATCCTCACAGCAAATAATGGTATTCACTGTGAGTAATTTGGTAGGAAAATTGAAATGGTATGGCAATAGAAATTAATTTTTCCTAGACTTTGCAGTGCTTCTGTTCAGTAGTTAGGGTGCACCAACCATTAAAACTAGGGGTACAAATACACTCAACCATAGTGCCATGTTTTTCCTGCTCTCGCATCATATAACATTACGTCATGCTATCCCAAAAAGGTGCGTGCACAGAAATGGAGGTAATGAAAATATTTAATGCAGAAAAAACATTGCTAGCACAACCAAAAAAGAAAAAGATTGACTAATTGCTGTGTAATAGGATGCATGAACAGCCAATACCCTTTGGAAAAATAAAAATAGACTAAATGTTCAATTTACGAGGGTTTATGTCATCATTCGTGCTCATACAAAGCAATGTTTCCTAAGGCATTGTGAATAAATGTTGAAACCCAAATTTCCCTCACATTTTTATTGTGGATTTTGTTTGTTTCAATAAGTTTTCCTCCGTGTCTGTTTGGATTGTTTATATTTTACCTCTATTTTTGCGCCCACATTGGCCATTACGTAATCACTTAGGTAGGCGTTCCACAGGACACAAACATTCAATTGATGCCATCGAAAATTTTATCTCAACTTCCTTGCATTATATTTCCTAAACCAATATAGCTATTGCAATTCATTTTTTGCGCTTTTCGCCGGTATATAACATGGAAATACCGATTAATCCAATTTTCGCTATTTTGCATTCATCAAAACCATATTTTAATGTTTTTTTCCAAGCGGAACACGATTAGTTGGCGGTGGAGAATTTCAAGCGGGAAGCCGACCCGGATTCCTTTTTTGAATCTTAATGAAACTTTCTAATTTTGTGATTTAAAGAACAAAGAACACATTGGTAAACTTCGTTCTCATGAAATTTTATGCTTAGGTTAAAATTGAAATGTTTTGGCAACTGTAAATTTTCAGATTTTATAGCACATTTTTAGAAGGTGTCAACATGGTGTGATTCATTTTTGAATCAAGAGAAAGGAATTTGGAATATTTATTACTGTGCCAATTTTTAAGTCAAAAGTAATAGATTTAACATACTTATAACTGTTTTTGTGGTTGGTCTGTAAATTCCTGATCTGCATTTTACACAAAATTGAAAGTATCATATTTCTGAAGGAATACACCTTTATGTTTTTTTAAAAAAACTCTTGCTACACCGGTGATGACATCACAACTCTCTTTGGTCCAAGAAACTGAAATTTTCACTGTTCTAATTTTTTTTAAAATTTAAACAAAATAATCAAGTTTAACTAAATAAATCATTTTTTCAGCAAAAATTGACGTACTTACCACATAATGCACTCTAAATGTGCCTTTTTTGTTGCTATGGTATATACATGGCCTTGTTGCTGGGGGATGGCAGCCATTTTGAAAAGTAATATAATTTTCAGCAACCTTGATAATATATCTGACTATGCACAAAATTTTAAATCTCTAGCTAGCTAACATAAACAAACTCTGAGTAATGAGAATTTCATTATACACTTATTTTCCCTAAAATAGCACTTAATAAAACGATGCCACTATTACTAATTTATCTAGGACCTCAGTGACCCCTCATTTTTTTTGCCTCATTGAGCTCTTTTTAATAAGCATGTTTTAACAGCATTGTTAAAACTTCATTTTTGGGTGTGGAGCCTAGCTAATTCAGATGCATGCACAAATAAATATCAGGATTGTGATTCCATGTAACATGTTCTAGGGCAATCTTCAAAATTTGACTTTAAAATAACCCCTTTATCTTTCTACTAAGAGAAAACAGTTGGCTTTATTCATATAGGATCATTAATGTAATGTGTTTCTTTATTAATTTTTAGTTATTAAAATGAAGACATTGCACTGCTGTTTTAAGCCACAAAGCCATACCCCTGTGAAGTCACAGACCTGTGAAGTAACAAAGCTGGGAAACCACGGAGTTATTTAAAAAGAGAATTGTAACAAAAATATACTCCAAGTCATATCCAAAATCTAAACAAGGGTGCTGGTGCTGAATCCATAAACCCTCTCTCCATTTTCATAACTAGGACATGTAGCTACAAGATTAAAATATTAGTATTGAACAAAAACTTTTCTAAACACGTTTCGTATCGTAAACACCAGAAAATTCATCCTTGTTTTTCTCCCACTACTTCACTTTGGTCACCACTCGTCCACCATTTTGAAATCAATTTTTGTAAACACATTTCGGATTTTATCCGATATTTTTGGTTGCGCTAATTGTATTAGGGCGGGGTTTTATAGACGCTGGGAGCTAGCCACTTAATTTGGATAGAGAATCCATCCAACTTTAAAAAGACGTTGTTAAAAAAAAATTCCTTAAAACCTAGTACCACTAAAAAACGCACCAAAACCAACATTAATGCAACATAATTTTTTGATGCTTCTCTGTTCTTAAAACACTGCTTAGTAGACATCGTGGAACAAAAGTGGTGATCATGATGAGCAACCTTTCCATACTCTGGATGTCAGCATTGTTTAAAAATACTAGGAACCTACCACACATTACAAAGATATTTAATGCTCAGGATATTGCAATAAAATATATTCAAGAAAATTGGAATCATTATGACAAATGTCCTCTCTCTAGCAAATTCAATCTCGTTCCCTGGGCGTGCGCATATTGCCGTTCCGTCGATATATATGTCAGAAAAGATACAAAACCTGGGAAGGAGGTTATTAGAAAATTGTGGCGCCTATTTAATTTATTATTAATAATATTTAAATCACTCAAAAGTTCTAAGTCCATCATTGCAAAGTAGATCAACAAAAGCTGTCATGCATTTGATGCAAATCAGCTAACATGGTATCCAAAGAGATTGGAGCCAAGATGGAACTGGCTGCATACGATTCCATAAAGAAAGTCCCCTACAATCGAATGCAATGCTTTGGCAGTAACATGGGCTCTTGACCACTACAAAATGTTCGTTCCTTGCATTACGGACTATAAATTACTTTTGGAAAATCTTCATTAGTGCCTACTATAATATTGACCCTTAATAACCGAAGGTCTAGGGCAAAGTTATAACGATAACAGCAAATAACACAATAATTTCTGGGATATCATCTTTAAAAGGACAAAAACAAAACACGAGATAGATACTAGCACATATTATCACTCTTTAAATAGACCTTACAATTGCATACTTCATATAGATCTCTATCAAATATCTTTCCTTCGTGACAAAATGATCGGATTCTAATATATGTGAAGCCTCCACACTCACCATAAAGTGACATAAAACATTGACAGAAAGATGTGTATTCAGGTTTTGCACAATTCTTTAGTCTATCTTGTCGGCTCACGATTTGCACATGAGAGTGACAAACATGAGTTTTCTTGTTAAAGATTTCTCCATTACTGCACCTTCCAAATACAGATCGATCGTAAGTTACACCATCAACACAGAAATGCGTTGTTTCGTCAATATCTTTACATTTATTTGGTTTTTCTTTCCGCTCATCTCTACCATGTTTTGTTGCGTATACAGTTAATGTTAACAGTACAGCGCAGATCAAGAGAAAATGTTGTTGTCCCATCCTAAAAATATAGAAAAAAGAGTCTTAACCGACTTTTCATGTTTTTCAATTGACTTTACTCTCCGTTGGAGGTTCGAAGTATCGTATGAACAGAAAGGGTTTTGTTTGTTGTAAAGGGATGATCACAAGCCTTGTTTCTTATACTGGTTTCTGCTTGGGTAGTGAAATTGATCCATAATAAAATTTGCACCATCGTAAGAAAGTTTAACTTTATTTTTCTATTGCTACCTGGGATGGTAATTACACCAACTAGCTTATTACCTTAGTTCTAATACCCTTTGTTTTATGCGTATATATCAGCTTGAATTTTGTTATGAATTTTCACTGTTTTTCTATTACGAGGACATGTGACATTTTAATTACTAATAAAACAAAAGTAGAATTATCTTCATTATTTTTCGATTTTTTTAATATTATGACGCTTCCAACATAGATTTTTATGAAGAAGCATTTTTTCTGATCTAAATACACTTGACATGATAAAGTCAAATTAAGCAATTATAAAGTGAAGAGATAAAAAAATCAAAAAAAATAGTGTTTTTAAAAAAATTATTACATAAGCAAAAATTATGACATCGCCATATTTTGTCAGATCATTTCTTCTATTTTGGTTAGTTACTGTACCAAGTTTTATAGTCATAGCATATTACTATCGTGTGGAGTGGCAAAACCACGCTTTCTCCCTGAAACGAAACAGTAGGGTTAAGCTTTGCAACCTTTGCCTTCAATATAAAAATCTCTAGGGTTATTTTGTAAAAACATAGCGGTATTTCCGTTCTAACATATTTTTGAAAACGATTATTCAACAAAGCTAAAAGCGCATATAAGGTGTAAAGCAAGACATAAGTAACCTTAGAGATGACGAGGTTCAATAAACCTTCTACAGATGAACTGCTTAACCAACCTTAGAAGAACTCACCTTTTGTAGATACTTCCGCACGCAAGACTGATTGCTAAAAGAAAAATTTATTTTCTTATCCTTTCATTATAATAGCAGGAAACCTCAGTTTAACTTTGTAACAAGGTTCGTCTAAGAAATCTAGATCTCGTTACCAGGCTGTGTTGTGATAGGCAGATATTTTTCTTTCCATCAAGTAACATCAATAGCATTATCAATTTGACCTTTTGTCTTATTTTAGCTCTACCCCGCCTTTATTGGAACAAAAAGCGCAGTTCTATGGAGAAGCAAATAGTCCTAGAGACGAGGTTGTGACTTATCTTTTTCTTTTTTATATAGAACTGGAACTTCGAAAATTATGGGCTGGGATATGCCTTATACAAAAACAGAATCAGGCTTAGTGGTGTAAGGTTATGCTCTTGTGATTGGAGAAACATTCTAAGAACTTAACCATTGCCCTTATAAGCTGTATCTATAGATGAAATTTTAAATTAGAAGCTAAAAGTACAATACTCCGTTTTCTCAAGCTAGTTGCAAAAAAGTGCACAAAAATACTCTTTCAGAACCTCAAGACAATATATTTAGAAAATGATCCGAACCAATTGTCAGTTGCTTATAAGAAAATAACATGTCTACTAAATGCTACCAATGTATGTGCTGAACATGGTATTTTTATCCATGGCTTTTATCTAAAAAAAGCAGCATGCTTTCTTTCAAAAGGTGGGGATTCTAATTTTCCATGATATCCATTCCTCATTCTGATATTTCAAACTATTCTCGATAAAGGCGATATGAATATGAAATTGTGAGTCGGGTTTCATTCAGAGTGATAAAAAGGGGATCTGGAATCTACTTAGTACCACTTCCGCATGAAATCGTCCTAATTACGTAACGAAAGTTCACGTAACTTTAATGAATGTTAATAATTTTAAATGTTTCAAATTGACCCCTGGTCTTCTAAAAAACCAACGCTGATAAGTAATTGAAGTGCAAACAATTTTTCGACCGGTTTTAATTCGCCAGATAACACAAACAAAAACGAACAAAAACAAAAAAAGATCAATGGAAAATATTTTATCAAAACAGATCGACATCTTTTGCGAACCTAAACCATAATTAAAATTTTCTCTCTTTAGCCTTCTTTTTATATTCGCGCCCACATGTATTTAGCGTGATGTCTATAAACTTGAGCAGAATAAAGGAATCCACGGTAAGAAAAGAATCTTCTGCTGCCCGCTATCCTCAACCCTGCTTTTTTTTTCATCTCAGTTTTGTGTTTTGTTGAACTCTCGACAGTTCATGTCGTGCAGCATTGAAATAGAGGGAAAAGGGGTTTTAAGAAAGGCAATAGGCATGTCATAAAATCCTCAGGTACTGATTAATTATAGTACACCACCTTACCAAACGTTAAAAGTTTAATTAAAGTCAAAGAAGCTTTAAAGGGGGTTGTTACAAGTTATAGAATTACATCTAGTATAAAAGGATACACTTATGAGAGAGTCCTACATTAGTTGTTACGGTAAAGTTACTAACAACAGGAGCAAGTTACTGGAATTAGAACATTACCCTCAAGTTTTTTTTTGAATGAATTATATAGTTCCGTGTCTTTGATTTTGAATAAATTAATCATCATAAAATATCACCTTGTTTGAAAAAAACCCCACGAGAATCTGAAATCATGGTGTGAAGTCAGTAAAAATAAACAGTTCGGTAACTCCCTAAGGCCCTCTTGAGTCGTTATTACTTAATTATTATATAATGCAAAATATCCAGGTAAACAAGGGTTGTTCAGGTGCAGTATCAAAAATTCAATATATACATAAAAGAAATTGTCGGTCATGACTGATCGTGACAATATTTTGTTGTTTAGCCATTACTTAACCATTTCTAGCTAAATTTTATTACACAAGTTTGGTACAATTCCACCTACAATGCTTAAAACAATTGTGTTACACTTTCAGGTTGGTGATTTGAACATGGGACAAGGTCGGTGCTACACATAATATTATTGCGCTAGTACTTGCAAGAGTGCTTGTAATGTTACTTGCTATATTGCGAATGTCGACATTTGGTCCTCTTATCCAATATATATGGTTGGCGTAACTTTCAACACTTTCTTCCCCAGAGCTTCTTACATCTAAGAGTTCTGAGGACGAAAATGGACTTTCGCGAATTTAGTTAGCTGTATGTGTCGCAAAGCTCTCTTCGTCATTTTTATTCATTTTTTTGTTACTCTTTCCAATGTTGTGTTCTCCATCAGTATTTTATTACGGTGGCCAATAAGCGCAAATAAATAAACTAAAAATTGCGCATAGAATAATTTAATTTAAACTTTTTTCCTTTCTTTCGTTCCCTTACAACCTCGTCCTCAATATAAAAAAAACCCCGGGGACAAATCGGGGCCCTTGTCATTTAGTCTGGCAAAATAACATGGCGCACTAGCTGTAACACTGAAAGTCTGGGAGGTTTGTGGTCAGAGATGTATGTATGCTTGAATTAAAAGGTACCCCTTTTGGTTATGGGTGCGTAGTTCTGAGGAAACGCCATAGGGGGAATCACATATTTTAGGTGTATATAAATGGCTAAAATATAAGGTCCCCCTTTGGTTATGGGCGAATAAATCCGAGAAAAACTCACAGTTGGTACCAAATAATTTGTGTATGCATGGTTGAATTCAAAGGTACCCGTTTTGGTTATGGGTGATTTTTTATAAGCAAACGCCATAGCGGGGGCCACATATTTTAGCTGTAAATGGCTAAAATATAAGGTCCCCCTTTGGTTATAGCTAGGCGAATAAATCCATGAAAACGTCATAACATTATTTGACGTCGATAATATCCAAATCTTTGGCGAAATTACATCAGGTAAGCTTAACCAGTCGTGCGCAAGACGCAGTGAGCGTTTTGCCCAGAAGCTGTCCTTTTGTGATCGGTCACCGTAGAAATGAATCTACGGAGAAATAGCTTGTAATAAAAGTAATACATGGAAACCCAAGGGGGTACCTTTTATTTTGGGGGTACCTAATATTTTATTACACGTTCTAATAGAATGTATATAAGTCTTAATTTTGTGGGGTTATTTTAATAACCACTACCTCTAGCTAGTTATAGAAATCTCTGCCATTTTACCCTGTTGTGTGTGAGTTATGCTTTTTTACCTACACAAAAGTGTGTGCATGCTTATTGTTCTCAAAATGAAATCAAAACACATTGTCATGTGGAAAGTGATCTATCTGACTAGCTATAACAAACAAATCTTCAATCTGATGCATTAATTTTCGCTGCAAGTGTGAAATGGCTATCACCATCTATCTTTTTCTTCCTTCAAAACGTAGCCACAACTTGGTAAAGCCAATTACCAAAGGATCTGTGGAGGAGAGCACACATAGTGATTCCTTTTTTTTTGGAAATATTATCCAGCCTGTCTAGTTTGATAATGATATAGATTTGTTTTTTATAATGACTGAATACAAAGATAACAATTATTGTTCGCCTGTCTTCATGGCCGGCAGCCGGCTGATGATATTTGAAATACTAAATGGCCTGCAGTTAAAAATTTGTATGTTATGCCGGCCATCGATTTTCCAAACATTAAATGACCGGCAGTTATAATTTCCGTATCTCTTGTGCCAGTGACTGATATTCCATATATTATGTCTGACAGTTTGAAAATTTCTATCTGTAGTGCTGGAAATGGATTTCCCATATATTTAAGAAGATGTAAAGTTTGTTTCGATTGTGAAATTTACATCATTCATAAACGGTTTGATCTTTCCATCGATCGTTCGATCTTTCAATTGAATATACAACGACGTTAGCGTAAAGGCCCAGTTTGTGGTGAAACCATAGTCATAAGAAAAAACTCCAACACTGTAAACGTAGTTTTTTTCAAACTTTAGGAGTACATATGTAGCAAGAAACGATATAGCACAAAATGTCGCCTTTTTAATGAAATGAAAGTTATTCACCAACGATATAATGAAAAAATAAATTGAGGAAATTAATGACTGGCACATACCATTTTCAACTGCCAGCTACTTTTAGTATAACAATAATGATTGGCACATAAAACACATACATCTTAAACTGTCAGACATATAATATATGGAATATCAGTCACCGTCATGAGAGATACAGAAATTATAACTGCCGGCCATTTAGCATGTAAAGAATCGTTGGCCGGCATATACAAATTTTTAACTGCCAGCCATTTAGTGTTTCGAATATCATCCGCCGGCTGCCGGCCATGCAGACACGGCTATTATTGTTATGACAACAATGATTAGTGATCTCCTTTAAATAGACATTTTTATATTATCAAATATAACTGCAGAACAATATTTCTTATTAAATCATTAATGAAACTTATTTACTATTTTGATATAACTGTACAGATTATATCAAAACGTCTGGTTTTTTTTGAGAGGTAACCTTCAATAATCATTTTTAATGGCAACTGGCTACTTGTATCAAAATTTTGACAAACATTTTTTTCACATGTGTTTAATTGCATTCATTTTAGATAATCAATTTCAGAAGATGTTTTAATACTTGTAGTACCAAAATGAATCATTTGCTGCTTTTTATGGTTTCCTTTCTGGTTCTTACTTGGCTTGTTGAAGGGACAGAGGTTAAATTGAACACACCTTACACTCTGGTTTTGTCAAATCAAACGTTGTCAAAGTACAAATTAATTCAGTTATCTATACAGCCAAATCGATATGGCTTTGTTGTAAACCAACTGCATAGTCAGCATAAAGCAGTAGTAACTTCATTTCTGAAAAAGTCAAGTTATGGCAATGAATACACTTCTACAAATGCTGGGCTTGTCAAGATGCTGCAAGATCAAGAATTTATTTCTAGAACGTATTTGGGAGTTGCTTCCAACAACTTTGTTAATGCAGTCTTTTTTTCAATTCCAGCCATTAAATTTAGTCCAGTGCCTGGCGCATGTTGTCTAACATGTTCACTTGAAATCAATCCAAATATTAAAGTTACATATCAATCATTTAAAACTACTGTTCAATTTGAAAGGGCTAGTGCCTATTGGCGATATCCGAAAGGCTATCCACAGTGTGATGACAAAGTTGTTCCTAGAACATTCAGTTTAGTTTATGACATTTATTATTATTTTCTAAATGAAAATGACTTGTCAGAGAAAGGACTGTTTGATGGACTGTGGAAAATGGCAACTCCTGACAACATCAAAGAAAACGGTAAACATTTAACAACAATTAAGGGAGCAGAAATCCTCTCTGCAGCTACAGAAAAACTTTTTGCTCAAGGAGTTATATTTAATGTTATAGTAACAGATTCTTCTACTGGTTATTCAGCAGCATATGTGCCTGCTGCGACTTATGGATGTAATTTTACAAGCACAGACAATGAGTGCCTTTCTAAAGGTTCAGCTGTATCACTAACCTACAGCATAATATTTGCTTTACTTGGCATTGTGATGTGTTTTGCTGGATTCAAATTATTCCGTATTCTGCTTTTTTTGTCAGGAATGGTATTCTTTTGGCTGATTATCTATACAATTTTAGCTAGATACTCTGTTGAATGGGAAAGTGATGAATTACTGATTGTTTCTTCGATGTGTTCATTGGTTGGTGGAGCAATTGTTTTGTTTTTGTACGCTTTCCGAAAAGTGTTTTACCTTTGCATCCTAAATGTTTGTTTGTCATTTGGTATGTTTATTGCAGCTGTTATGTTTTACACACCCTTTGGTTATTATGAATTCTGGAATGAATACTATCGATTTTTGCTTGGCTATGTTTGTGTCACAATGTTCATTGCAACAATATTTCTATTTTTTCCAAAAGTAGTTTGTTATTTATTTTCAAGCCTTTTAGGATCGTATGCTATAATTTTATTACCAAACTATTTTTTACAAGCAAACATGCATTACATCGTTGTCACAGTTTTGTTGCGTATGACTGTCGAAGATTTCGGTTCATCCTACTTACGAAGACCATATCAACAACCTGAATATATTTTAACTGGAGCTTGGGCAGCTTTATTTGTTATTGGGTTTATTGTACAGTATTTTACCTCAAGAAACGATGAATTTGAAGTTTCTGGGAAAGAAATACGACGGAAAGCCTGGGAAAAATTTAGCGAGAGCGTACATCTTTCCAGAAGAGGGAGAAGACAGAAGAAAAAGAAACAAACATATTACACTCCTGAAAGTGATGAAAGAACACCGTTGATTATAAACGGCACTAATGATCAAATGACTTTCAGTAGTTTTGGTCATACTAGGAATGTCAACCAAGCTGATGTTACAGATAATGTTGCATTTCCACTACAATCTCCTGATTCACTTGAGTCAACCCCACTTCTGCATAAATCAGCAGCTCAGAGTTATACTGAACCGACAGCCCCGCCTCGTGGAGACGAAAGGTATCCAAAGTTTGCATATGCGTAAAGTAGGAATCAGATGTTTTGTATTCACATTGTTCAGAAATAATTTTTCTTTTTTATTGTTTTCTAAAATCTTGACTAAAATTATATCCTTAATTTTTTGAATATGTTATTAAGTTAAACTCTTTGCAACCCCAAAAAAATTTTAATAGAAAATTTCTTTTAACTAGACATGCAAATCAAGCTAAAGTCAGACTTGTTTATCTTATGTATGTGTGTGTTTGTTGGTGTACTGTATGTATAAATCTTTTCTTGTTGTAGCAGAGAAGCAAATTATTTTTAGCTGAAGAGATGCTCTCCTTTGTCTTCATCATGAAAAAAACTTTCTTACAGTTAAAAGATGTTAATAAATTTTCTACTCATTTGATTAAAGTCTTCTAGTTTGAGTCCTTTTTTTGCAAAGTGCTGGAAAATCTAACTAATTAATATTAGATTGTTGTCTCTGCACTTGTTTTTTTGTATGTTTTGACAATAAACCTGTTGGTTTAAATTATTAGTATCCCACAATTTTTTAATACATTATTCAAATTTTTTTTTTCTATATCATAATTATGGCTGTTCACATTTAAATTAAAAACTTGTTTTCTGCATGATTACCAAGAATACCCCCTGTCTTTTAGTAGGACATATATACTTGTTAATATATTAATAATAGCCATATTCGGTCTGTCTTTGTGCAAATGGTACTGCCAAGGATGGGCATGGATTTATCCAAGAGTCATTGACTAGTATATTATTTTGAGACGTTGAAGACTATTTTTAACTAATTCTTTGCTCCAAAGTCTTGCAGTATTAAAGCAGTATATAATGTTTGGTATCAGATCTTAACGATAAAAAAAGTTATTTCAATGCATATGTTACAGTGAAACACATATATACACAGCATTTAACGATTAATAATGCATAAATTATATTTACAAGTTTGCATTATTTTAATACAATAAAAAGACTTATTAAAAGAAAAATATATTTTAGGTCAGAATTTTCAGTATTTTTTTTGTACAAAAGATATATATCTTCCCTTTTATAGATTACAATAAAAACTATTTGCAACAACCGAAAATATATTAACTAAGATATAAGGTTTTTTAATACTGCAAATGGTATCATCTCCTTATAGCAATTTTTGTGCAAGTCTTTTGTGGTGCTCTTTATTATCAATACTTTACAAGAAAAGCCCCCTGTTACATCATGTACGATCTGTGAACCTGATAATGTTTATTGTGTCTTGACCCATGTTTACGTTGCATCTCTATACTTTAACAGGTTTTTGTATCTGTCCTTTTTTTTTTAAAATTTGTAAAAGAATTATATTTTTATTTCTATTTTTTTGCTATTATCATTAACAAAGTAGTTTTGTAGTTATTAACATTTGTGAATAATGAATAAATAAATCCGGGTTTACATTGATCGATTAATTTTAGAAGTTTTTGTTTTAGCTGCAAAAGATATATTGTGTACAAGCATACATTTTCTATGAATAATTTTTTAACATGTTTAACATTCAAGATCCATTCAATGTTTTTATTAAAGGCCTTCAAGGCTAATTAATTTTTTTGTGTAATTCATCAGTGTAAACCCAGCATTATGTATAGAACAACATTACAAGAGCTTAAATTTAGTAAAAATATATGCAAATATTATGTGTCCTTCATATTTTGTTGACTGTGCCTATTCCTTTGTTATTATTCCGTATTGATGTATTTTATTATTTTGGTTTTTATTGTTGTTTTGAATTTTTGTACTTTAAATTTTTTTCTCTATTAAATATTAAATATTTTTGTATGCAGTTTTATATTTTCTTAGATTATTCATTTCTTATGGCGGTATATCTTGGAAGTTTTTTTTTCATAGCGGTTACATGTGTTAATTTTTAAAGGAATCATAGAAGTAAGAAAATAAATAAGCTTAAAAGCTACCTTTCAGTTTAAATTCTCTAAATACATGTTTCCAAGGAGGGTTTACACATTTTATCAAGTTTTAGTGAGGTTTTGTAACACATTTTAGTTTTGTCCTAACAAGATTGATTCATTTTAGAAAAGACTGTTTTTGTACAAAGATTAGGATTAAAATTAGCAAACGGTTGCTTTTTTGTAAAGATTAATTTTTGCGAATCATAGAAAAATATTTTAATGTGAACCACCTGCCAAAGTTTATTCGTGAATTGTAAAAAGTTTCATTAATTCTTCCATTGCGAAAGTTTGAACTAATTACATATACATAAAGTAATACAATATGTTAAAGAAATTTTTGCAAATTTTAGTATTTTTGCATTAAAATTTGCAAAAAGTTTTAAGCATCATGAAGTTGTGTTCTTGTTTTCTTTATGTTTTGCTCCTTTGTTTAAGCTTTGTTGTACAAAAATATGTTAATGGAATTCTGGAAGCCATGAAAATATATACTGGAAAGATGTCTTAAATCTCTGCATGATATTTTTGCAAAGAGCAGAAAAAATCCTAAAAATTGTTTAGTTGTGCAAATAGCTAATATTGTTAAGGTGCGCAGTATTTTAGCTGAAAGAAAAAGTATACTTGATATTTTCAGAATAATGAACCAAATTGAAGATTCAGGTTGAAAAGATTTGTTGCATACGTTTTGGTCAAACTCACTTTTAAATTTGTCACTAGATTCGTTTACGGCTAAACAAGATGCTAAAATAATTTTAGCGTTAGTGGCAAAGAATTATAGTATTTTCAGTGCAAAGATATCGTATATGTGAAATCAAGAAGGGGAAATAATCAGTTTCTGCAAATTAATCCTTGTAAAAATTTTTGAAAACAAAATACATTTGTTTTTTCTTGTTGGTGTTTTTCTGCTAAATGACATTTAACTCTTGTGTGGTTGTGGGGTTTTGTTGTTGTTGTTAAAATTTAGAAAAAGAATCTTAACCTTAATTAATTCATTCTTTTTTGTGTTTGATAAAAGTAATAGCCAGCCCTCGTGATGCAAAATTTAAGGCTACCTTATCTCAGTAAATAAATTTTGCATTAGTATATGTAGATTTTCATAAATAATTTATTGCAAAAATCTTCTTTAACTATCTCAACATATCTGATTTGCAAAAATTAGACTTTAAATTAATCAATTCAAGGTAGGAAACAAAACTATTTGGACGTGAAGGGTGGGCATTTCTTTCTTTTTTAGTACTAGAAATTATGTAAAGAAAAATAAAACAACATTTTTTTATTCTAGCTCAGGATTGTTCTTGAATTCAGAATTTCTGACTTACTAAAACACCTAAAACACTTGATTTGATATTTCTCAGTCATTCTGTATGTTTGCTTGCTGTGATATGGTTCGTGTTTTTGAAAAATGTTAAAATATTCCTCAATTATTCTCAATCTTTTGAAAAAAAAACCACCTCGAGTAGCAAAATGACATTAAAACTAAGTTTATTAAGTTTTCCTAAAACCTTTCTTTCTATTGTTTTTCGGACTTGTGGATTTTTCTTGCTGTTCTTTCATACATCTACGACTCCATGAAAAATATTACACACTGAATTTATAGAATTGCTAAAAAAACCCCAGTAATGGAACTAATTCCAAGCTTAATTTGAAAAAAATATACACATTAGTATAGCTACATTTTGACTTTCTTCAGATTATAGAGCAATTGATATGTGCTTTTTGTTTGTTATTTTTTAGTTAAAATGTCAACCTTTTTTAAGAAAACAAAACACTCCTATCAACCAATACCAGAAGATGGAAAAATTGTGACGCAATCATTTTTAGATGCATGTAGTGAGATTGTACCTTTTTTTGGTGAGTTGGTTTGTTACTTTTCCTCCTAAGATTGAAAATGTTTCCACCTTATTGAAGTTTCACAAGGTTTGTTGACAATTAACAAGGGTATAGATACTTTATGTTAGAATGTCTCGTGGGAAGGTAATCTCGCCATTGGCGAAGTCCTATAGACTTAACAGGGATTTATTTTCGGGGACGATCAACAATTATTATAAAATTTCAAAGATTAATTTAAGGGTTTATACGAACTATAATCAACAGGTTTCTAGGAATGAATTATAGTGTTTATTTTTGTGGTTGAAACATTTTTTTGTAGACTAAAATTTTGCGGTTAAAGACTTTCAACATGACGGAATATGTTTGCAAAAGAAACCTGATATTTGTTGAAATTTAATTTTGGAAAGAAATATTTTTCCTGCAAAAATTTCTGAAGTCAAATTAGCTCCTAATCTTATTATTATTTTGAATCTTTTGAATCAACTTTTTTTTTCATATTATATTAAAATATTAAGAAAATGTGGTTTATAATTATTTATAATGCCTTTTTCTTTTTTCTCTTTTATTTCTTGCCTGAACTATTTGTAAGGCAAAAGGTTTGTTTTGGTTTTCCTTTCAAACCGCAGAAAAATTCGCAAAATATTTACACTTCACGAGCATGTAAAAAGCACAAAATGTTGTTAAAGAAGAATTATAAGAAAAGTTTTGAAAGGAAACAGAAAAGATGTGTAGTAAAGAAATTTAAAAAAATAACCACAAAATGATTGACTTTCCTGAGCTATCGTACGTTTCAAATCAATCCGAAATAAAAAATCCAATCCAATTTCAAGTTTTAAAATTGCAAAAAAATTTTCACAGAAGGATATACCAGCAACTTTTTAATGAACAGAGTTTTTCTAATTTCTCACCGCAAAACCTTGCAAGACTTGCCATTGTTTTTTGTTTTTTTCCAGCTTTTAATGGAAACGAATAAAATAGTAATATTTATTTTTAAAAATTTGTGCATTGCAGTTGGGATTTGAGACGGTATCCTCTCCTTTTTCTGTTTGTGGTCAATGAGATGGCAGGGTTTGGTAGCTGTTATAAGCTCTGAAGTACACTCGTTTGTCAAAAAAAAGTTTTCATGATTTCCTGTGATTATGTAGTGGTGCACACAACTTTATTCACCTTGATAATTTTTTTTCACATTTCCGGCAAAGGAACCACCCGTTAAACTTTATTTATTTATTTATCTGTTAGACGTCTTAGGATCAACTGCATTTGCACCAGTGAAATCCGATATTAATGGAAATATTGCTGTAAGTAACCTTGTGTGTTTGGTATTTGCTACTTTACAGGGAAAACAACTTTTTGCTTTATTGTCCAAGGAAAACAGAGAAATTCCTGTTGGTGAATTTTTTATCATTGCACATCCGTTTGTTCATCACTAACATACTGCATTGCAAAAAAATCACCTTTATGTCCACCATCTGCATAAACTATCTACGTGCATCACAAACATATTGCTGCACGTAGTGTAGTGGGTTCGTCTGCGGCTCCCAGTTCTGGGGACCGTGAATCAAATCCCGCTTACTGCCAGGCAATATGTTAGTGATGCGCAAAGTAGCTTCTCTTTAATATAAGAAATTCTTGCTGTAAAACTATCATTATTAGTAAGGCAAGACCATTTTGTTCCTCTGTGAACACTTTCTTGCTGATTAAAATAAGTGTCAATTCAAAAATTAACGAAAATTAACTTTACTTTTAAGTATTGTTTAAATTATTGTGTGTTTTTACTCGCTCGATTGAAAAATAAAAGTTAGCAATTTTTAAATCTCCAAAATTTTATTTGATTTCTGGAAAACGTTTTAAAAAGTTGAGTGATCCCTCTTAGATAGCCGGACTTTCCCGGAAGCTTCCCAACACGACAGCAAAGATATTTTCATTCATTATACTACATCAAATACAATATTAGTTTTTTCTTGCGTTTGAAGTATAAGATTAAAAAATTTTGAATCCTCTTAACTCCCTTGAAAAAGTGTCAGTATCTCTGCATTTTTTTTCGTTGATTACAAAGTTTCTTAGCAACCATGATCAGAGTTTTCGTACTTATCTCCTCCCCCTCATGTACTTTAAAATATCTGATCTAATTTGTTTTGTTTTTTAATTTTTTGTTGTTTTATTTGTCAGAAACTCCGAAAGAAGTTAGCCACCAATCCAGAAAAGTTCGTCACACTTCAAGATATTGTAAATAGTGAAATTGAAGAAAAAAGCACTAAGGCGAAAAATTCTGCTACGGACGCTTTACTGTGGCTGAAAAGGTGATCAGTTGCAGTGTTCTATTCCAATGCTTCTGTGATTTATATTATTCCAAAATACAAACGTAAAGTCAAAATGCCTTTGCAACCGTAAATATCTATGTATTCTTTCTCTAGGGCTCTGACATTCATTCGGACCTTTCTGGAGGATGTGTTAACAGGCGAACAAGATTTGACGAAGTGTGCCAAAAAGGCTTACGAGCAATCTTTGAAGAAATATCATGGCTGGATGGTTCAAGGCATATTTTCAGTAAGTTTTTTTTGTACGAACAAAAGTTGTACAAAATGCATAATTTCTTGCTTTGCTAAGAAAAATGGTCAAAGATTGATTATAAAAAAAGCCGTAGTTTTGTCCGGTAAGATTGACGAAATACAAAAGGCGAAATTCCGTCCAACGCTTCAATGTGCTTAAAATCTGCAATTTTCTAAATTGTATCCTGTGAATGAAAAATCCAGAAGTAATAATAAGATCTTGGGAATTTATGGCTTTTTTTTCAAAGTTAACGTCCTGGAAATTTTATGACAGAGCCCTAAAAATTTGGGGAAAATGACCTGAATTGAGTCACTATTTTTCATATTTTCCTCCTTAGTTGGCTATGAAGGCTGTACCTTATCGAAAAGATTTCATAAAAGCTCTTGGTCCCGAAACGACAGAAGAGGAAGTACTAGCCGATATGAAAGAAGTGGTCGAAATGATGGCTCTTAACATTGACAATATCAATGCGTTTTATGTGCAAACTGGTCAAGAAAGCGACCAGAAAGTGTAAACAACGTTTTTCAATTAGCTTTATGTGTATCAATATAATTGTGGGTAGTTAGGTATTACATATTGAAGGTGTGTTAGCTATTGCCATTTTTAAATTTTTATTTAGCGAAGGTTGATACAGCACTAGTTATTCAGGAATAATAAAAAACCTGTTATCAATATGCGTCCTGTAATAATATAAATGTTTTAGTAAAAAATATTAAACTTGTCAACCATAAAAACAAGAAAAGGCAATCCAGAGGTACAAAATTGCGTGAGATCTAGAGTGAATTTAAGTTTTAAATTTCGTATTCAGGTTTGCCACACCTTCTTTAAAGTTCTCTGATTTCCTCAAGTTTTAGTTTCACCAAATGGCTTGTCGTTTTTATTTGTCATATTTTAAATTACTCCATGGTTAGATCAATAATCTATTCTTCGCGCATGTTACATTAAAATTTCCGTAAATTTTCTTAAATTCTTTGGAAAAGTCGTTAGCCCGTGGAAAAATCCACGGGTTCGCCCGTCGCGGCTAAGCTACCATTTTGCGTGACAGACAGACGGACGGACAGACGTATACGGGCATATAATATAGATATATGGAAATACTTTCAAGTCTCCTCAGTCTCCTTAAACCCGTCATCTTAAAAGAAGTTTAGAATTCTCATTAGACGTTCTTAAATCTTTTTAAAAACGACTTTGTGAATTCTGTTTTCTGTAGAATCTTTTTTCTTCCTCCAATTCGAATCCTTCTTAATTTTGTGTTAGAAAGTAAAAGTGTAGCATTTTTTTGGTAATTTATTTATATAAATTATTTTAATAAGTAATTTTAATAGGTGTTTTTTAGGTGAAATATTCTAAATGATGGATTTTGGCCAAAATTTTCGCAACTTTCTAATTTCGCGAACGTTAAAGAAGTTTTAAATGGTTAATGGTTAAATGCTTTTGCTCATGAGAATTTGCCATTTTTCGAATAAAATTCTATTTTTTTAATTTTGCGAATCGTCCAATCTATGTGTAAAAACTTTGTTATCTAGCTTCGATTGAAGTATAAGATTGGAAGTGTTGGAATTATAAAATTTTAAGCTAGCACTTGTATGCGTGTGAATAAATCTTACGTGTACACAATATATGGTTTAACCAAAGCTAGGCCTAATATTCAAATGTTTTTTGTCGTCACTTTTTAATTTACGTCGAAACTACTACCACCTTTAGTCTAGATATAACTATCTTAAACAGTGTTAACTAGCTTTTTTTTCGTACATGATTTACCAAGGCATAGTAATTTAGAACTTCAAATGCGGAATTCCAAGCTCGATTGTGGCAGCTACTCACTAAAACAACTGAGAAATAATAAAACAAAATTAATTAACGAACTAATAAAAAGAAGCTAGGATAAATGTTAAATTACCTATGCAATAATTTTAGTGGTTCTAGTTTCAAACTAGCCAGGTGCTTGACACGTACTGTAAAGTCATAAGAAACACCAACTTCGTCCCCAGGGTCCTAACAACAGTCCTGGGGATGAGATGAGATTTCATCAATAACAACAGCGTGTTTTTGAAGCTAGCAGTAAACCTAAATGTCTTCAGATATTCAACGGCCTACTGCTGTGTTATATTATTTGAAATTATCTTAAAGCGATGGGTATATCTAAATTTTACAAAATATTTTCAAACTAATTGATCCTTGTGGCAATTTCGATGTAAAAACTTGCCCTGCGGTGAAGTTAGAGTCGTTCCTTCAATAAAAATATAGACAATGATTTTAAACTTGGTATTATATGTTTTTAAACCGGTTTGATGAATTGTGTCCAAAAGGTTTTTTACTATGCTTCCTAAGTTTTTCATTTTAGCAGTAAAAGTTTTTCACAGCATATCGATATTGATTAAGATAATGTGCAGAAAACATTGACCCCTTTGGATCCGTGGTATTTTGAACCTTTCATGACCAGAAGATGATTCCGCAACGCGCTCCCACCTTCCCAACTCCTCTTATGCTCCCCGAATTTTGTTTGAAGTTTCTGAAATTTATTTTACATGTTTTTCGGTTTTGCATAACTCGTATAAAACATGCCTGCCTTGAATCGCCTGAAATTCCGATTTATTCCGGATTCTCAGGTTAAAATGAAATAAAGTTGCGTTGTTAGTTTCATGTACTAAAGATAATAGTAACCAAAGTTATAATATTTGGCTGGTTACACGGATTACATAAAGTTTTGAGGGGTAGTTTCTAGTAATGGCCATTATTTACAGCTCGGAGAATTATGGGAAACCTAAACCTACAATGGCGCTGATGGCTCTCTTCTCTTCCCAATAAAAAAAATCACTCTTTTTAGTCCAAACAGTTCTCTTTTTCCTCCGAAATCTTCTCTTCCGCTCCAAACACTTCTCTTCCAAAGTGTGAAACAGTTCTTTTCAATGAACTCAAAATATACAGACCATAAGTGCAACATCGCGTACCAAGTTTTTTAATTTATTTTAAGGATCGTTTCTGGCCACATGGGGAGAAATGCTAAGTGCAGAAAGCAATTGTCAAGAAGTGTTTTTAAATTATTAGACAAGTGACCCTTAGGGGCCAACGTAGTTTTAGTGTTAACAATATCCATTTTATTTTACTTTCTTTGAGAAAAATTGTATTCTGGTAAACAAACACTGCATATAAAGACAGACCAGGGCCAGGGCTCTTTGTCTTAAACTAGAAAGATGAGACAAAATAAAAATTGAACGGTGTTTAAAATTGCAAAATAATTTCTTAATATTTTTTATGATATTAACCATACATGTTTGTTACACTCAGGCTGAGTTTTTGTGTATTAAAATGCAAACCTAGTTTTTTCGTAGGAACAAACGGCTAACTCGTGTTTTTACTCCTGTTACCACTTTGTGGAGACATAGAAACTAACCCAGGCCCTACTCTGTCAATTGCTCATTCAATCAAGATGATACAAACCTTGGTAAAGCTGCTTGAATGCTGTGCGTGTGTAACTCTCTCTTAGCCATCCTTACGTCAAGCATTACAAGGATTTGCAACTAAAAAGGATTTGAATTAGACATTATATTTTGGAATTTGGCAATGCTAATTATAGAAAAGTTAAACCTACGGAGGTCGTTAAAACTGTACGAATTGGCATGTATAATAGATATTAAAGGTTACTAAATGTTGGTATAACTCCTCTTGTTAGAATGTCGCTAGTGTTAAATGCAAAGGATTGTTTCTCCGCTTAGCAAATAATGACTTTATGTGCCTATTGGTACCGAACTAATTTGCTTCATTAAAGATATTATTTCGGTTTGTCTGTTCAGTATTCATGTTACTGTGGAAAGTTTATCATTTCTTGAACATGATAGTTTAGTAGGCGACGTTTCGGGAGATTCTTCTCCCATCATCGGGCAAATTAAAATGGTGTTGAGCATGTGCTTATATAATTGCAGAGGATCGAAATTCATAAAAATTAACCAATCTGAAACGAGCTGATAATTACAGTTAATCACGGTAATTAACATTTTCAGACCTAGATGTAGGTAACTACTTCTTCTGTAGGGCTGGTAACCAAATCTCAGGAAGTTGATACGAGATGCTGTTTATGTGTTTGTTACGTGCTACACTGTTGATGGTTTCTTTAATCTTCCTGGCCGTTGTTCTGGATTCTCTGTCAATGATTTTCTTTTCATCCCAATTAAACTGATGACTTCTGCTCCTGCTGTGGTCCGCAATTTCGTTTTTCTTCACATCTCCGTTTCTCACTGTGCGCATATGTTCTTGCACTCGTTGCTTAAACTTTCTTTTTGTTTCGCCTATGTACATTGCATCACAATCTTTACACGGGATTTCGTAAACAACATTGCATTGTTCTTCCAGGTTTATTTTGTCTTTTGGTTTAGACAAAGTGCTTCTTAGTGTGTCTTTAGAGTTAAGAATGCATTTGATCTTGTGTTGCCTTAAAACTCGACGAAGGATCTCGCTAGTACCTGGTACAAAGGGTAGGAATGCTGATGCGATGAAATCCTCTGACGTTTCCTTGTTGTCTCCGTTGCATCTTCTCTTCATTTTATTTTCTACTTGCGTGATGATTTTATGATGTATCCATTTGCGATTAATGCATTTCTTACACGTCGAATTTCTTCTTTCCTCTCCTGTTTGTCCATGTTTTGGTTAGAACAAGTTCGACCAAACGCAGAAAATCCGGTACTGGAATCTTCGTCTTTTCACCGAATGCAGCATCGTTTTCGATAGGGTCTTTGATGATGTTTAGGGTGTCTTTTATGGGAACATTTGTTTAGAGTGATGTGACATCAAATGATACCATGCATTCGTCGTCTGCTATCTTTGTTCCTTAGATGTATTCCGAAAATTCTTTTGAGTTTTTGCTGTGGTCACTTGCTGTAAATTTGCTGAGGATAGAAGCAACAAATTTTGATAGGTTGTATAACAGTGTTCCAGTGCAAGAGACTATTGGTCGAATTGAATTTCCCTGTTTGTGAATTTTTGGTAGTCCGTAAAATCGCGGTGGTGGTCCGTCACAAGGTTTCAGTCGGTAATACTGCTTATCGTCGATGTATTCTTTTCTCTTCAACTCCATTAAGATGTTCCTCGCTTCTCGTTTGATGACTTCTGTAGGATCTTTCTTGAGAAGTTTGTAAGGCCCGTTGTTGATGTGTTCGTTGCACTTGTCGATGTAGTCAAGTGTATTCATGATAACCGTTGTTCTCCCCTTGTCTGCCGGTAGGATTATGATATCTTTGTCCTTCTTTAGATTCTTCAATGACAGTCTTTCAGATTTTTGCAAATTGTTCTTTGCTTTTCCGTAGCGTGAGGCTTACTTTAGCTCTTACTGTGTCTGCCTCTTCTTTTGGTAGATCTTTAATTGCCTCTTCCACTTTCGCAACTATTTCTTTCTTTGGAGTTGAAGCTGGTGTCATACAGAAATTCACTCCTTTTGATAGAAGGTTTGTTTCTTCTGTCGTGAGTTGTCTGTTGGAGTTGTCTTGTTCTAACCAAAACATGGTATCTGTTTAACAAGAACTTCTACACTCAAACAGACGGAGTTGCCATGGGAGGCCCTGCATCATCAGTAGTCGCAGAAATATACATGCAAGCACACGAGACAACAGCATTACTCACATCAGACAGACGTCCAAAGGTTTGGAAAAGATTTGTTGACGACGTGTTCGCCATAATCAAAAGATCTCATCTAGAAGAGTTCCACGAACACATCAACGGCCTACATCGACAAATTCGCTGTTGAGCTTGAACACGATGGAAGTATTGCTTTCCTGGACACTTTGGTCAAACGCAAGAATGGTTCCAATTCAGTTTCAGTGTATCGTAAACCAACACACACTGACCAGTACCTTAACTTCGAATCAAACCATCAGAAATCTTGCAAAGAAAGTGTCATATCTTCATTACTGAATGGTGCCAACAGCGTAGTCAGTGTTCGCCATAATCAAAAGATCTCATCTAGAAGAGTTCCACGAACACATCAACGGCCTACATCGACAAATTCGCTGTTGAGCTTGAACACGATGGAAGTATCGCTTTCCTGGACACTTTGGTCAAACGCAAGAATGGTTCCAATTCAGTTTCAGTGTATCGTAAACCAACACACACTGACCAGTACCTTAACTTCGAATCAAACCATCAGAAATCTTGCAAAGAAAGTGTCATATCTTCATTACTGAATGGTGCCAACAGCGTAGTCAGTGACAAACAGGAGAGGAAAGAAGAAATTCGACGTGTAAGAAATGCATTAATCGCAAATGGATACAGTCATAAAATCATCACGCAAGTAGAAAATAAAATGAAGAGAAGATGCAACGGAGACAACAAGGAAACATCAGAGGATTTCATCGCATCAGCATTCCTACCCTTTGTACCAGGTACTAGCGAGATCCTTCGTCGAGTTTTAAGCCAACACAAGATCAAATGCATTCTTAACTCTAAAGACACACTAAGAAGCACTTTGTCTAAACCAAAAGACAAAATAAACCTGGAAGAACAATGCAATGTTGTTTACGAAATCCCGTGTAAAGATTGTGATGCAATGTACATAGGCGAAACAAAAAGAAAGTTTAAGCAACGAGTGCAAGAACATATGCGCGCAGTGAGAAACGGAGATGTGAAGAAAAACGAAATTGCGGACCACAGCAGGAGCAGAAGTCATCAGTTTAATTGGGATGGAAAGAAAATCATTGACAGAGAATCCAGAGCAACGGCCAGGAAGATTAAAGAAACCATCAACAGTGTAGCACGTAACAAACAGCATCTCGTATCAACTTCCTGAGATTTGGTTACCAGCCCTACAGAAGAAGTAGTTACCTACATCTAGGTCTGAAAATGTTAATTACCTTGATTAACTGTAATTATCAGCTCGTTTCAGATTGGTTAATTTTTATGAATTTCGATCCTCTGCAATTATATAAATACATGCTCAACACCATTTTAATTTGCCCGATGATGGGAGAAGAATCTCCCGACACGTCGCCTACTAAACTATCATGTTAAAGAAATGATAAACTTTCCACAGTAATAATTTGCTTTAAGTGATTAAGTCGCTACGATCTTGTGCGAATACACTAAACCATTGAAGCAAGATTTTTAGAAAATTCGTGCAATTCGTGTAAAATTTTAAATTATTTCCACAAAACAGTTATTCAAATTTTGGTAAGATTTCTTTTAATTTGCAGCATCTTAAGTATTTATAACTATAGCAAACCTAAGCCCCTGGATTAATTCTCAGATTGATCGGCATTGTTGTTGTATCTTTAATCCCGGACTTAATTTATTGGAAAAGAGGGCCGAATTTCATAGTTCGTCCCACAAGCAGTTATAAGCACTGTTTCTACAAAAGACAAAGGTATTACGAACTTGTCAAAGATCGCGAACGTTCACTTGTCAATGATCGCAAACGGTCTTAGGTTATAAGGTTAGTTTCAAATTCTTAACCCATACTAATTTTTGCTGACGTCAGCACACCTCGTTTCCCCAAATTTTAGCACCTCAGCGGGCCGTCGTGTGGATCGCTCCGAAATGCGGACATGGCAGAAACTGCCAGTAGCGCATTTTCGACGTTATTTACCTGGTCTACACATCTCTCCAGGCGAAGCTTTTGCAGCCTGCAGGCTGCAGAGTTTTAACAAGGCGATTCCATTTGGCCAGTTCGAGAAATAGCCAAAAATCAGCCTTTTCCAATAATATGCTATTTAAAAAACATATAGTTCTGGTGGATTGTTATATTTCGTTATATTGTTGCATGTTGTTAATATTAGTATCTGATGCATAGTTCTATTTTGTTGTTGAATTTCAGCACCCGAAGGCGTAGGAAATTCTTTAAAACCGTCGTTTTTTTCTTTCGGAGCATTTTTTGCGAAAAAATCGACCCTGGGATTTCACGTTGCTCCGTCACAGATTTAAACTTCGTACCCAAGCCCCCTAACTACTGGGAAGTCATCTAAATGATGTTTCAGGCCAAAATTGGTATTTATTTTCGACAAAATTTGGCAGAGTTAACAAAAAAAGTATGCTGAACATAATGGTGACATAATAATTTTGATTTTTGTCACCTAAATGTCATTTTAGGCCAAAGTTGGTTTAAAAATTGAAACTACTTTATTTTTGACAAAATTTAGCACAGTTAATATAAAAAATATGCTGAAAATGATGGTCACATCAAAATTTTGTTTTTTTGTCAACTAAATGCCGTTTAAGACCATAAACGTTTCAAGCGCAAGACTTTCAACCATGAATGATAGGCTGTATTTTTTGTTAGCAATTTCTTTTAAAATGTGAATTTATTATGACACGTTTCGTTTTGTTTGCGTTTGTTCTAAGATATAATGTCACCTGTGTGCTTTATCTTCAGAGCTTCATGCACCAAATCTCTTCGAATGTTTGGCACGATAACACAACGAATTAGCAGGTTGTCATCAAATATTTTGGTAGCGAGCGGAAATTCTTAGAGTCCCCAGGGCTTCTTGTTCTATTTCGTTTTATTGTTCTTTTTTGTTTTATTGTTTTATCTGGTCAAAAAACATTAGCATCTAATGCGTAGTTCTAACAAAAACACATTATGATGCATAGTTATTTTTTGTTGTTCTGTTTTGTCTTTATTGTTATATTTCGTCAAAAAATATTTGGATCTAGTGCATAGTTCTATTTTATTGTTCTATTTTGTTTGAATGTTATTTTTTCAAATAATGTTAGCATCTGATGCGTAGCTTTATATCGTGGGTTTATTTAAAACTGCATCCAGCGTAGTTTGGTTTAGAAGAAAAGTGTTGTTGCAGTCCTTATTTGTTTTTTCTTTGTTCATTCATCTAGTTATTTTTGCATAACATTCATTTAAATTTTTGTCAAGGATATTTTTTTTTGCATACAGTCGTCAGCCCGTGGAAAAATCCACGGGTTCGCCCGTCCTTTTTACACCGCATTGCGTGCGTCTCGCTACCTGCGCAGCTAAGCTACCATTTTACGGGACAGACAGACAGACGGACAGACGTATACGGGTATTATAATATAGACTACCCGTTAGCCCGTGAAAAAATCCACGGGTTCGCCCGTCCTTTTAATTTACCTGTCGCGAGAAAGTGGATAAAAATATATCGCATTTGATATTCGTGTTTCTGTAACATCATTTTCTAACTCAGCGGAGGGATCCACGCAGAGACAGACAGACGGAATACGGCTATTATTAAAAATACTAGTCGTTAGCCCGTGGAAGAATCCACGGGTTCGCCCGTCCTTTAAAGTTACCCGTCGCAACAAAGTGAAGAAAAATATATCGCATTTGATATTCGTGCGCATTTTAAAAATTTCGTGTTTGCGTTACGGGATAGGGCTTTCGCCGACACACAGACAGACAGACGACGGCTATTATTAAAGAGATAATGTAAAGAAACAGATACATGTTTAAATTTAGAGCACTTTTGTTATGGAATAGAGTATGCCTTTGTTTTTACATTTTATGTCTTGAAATGGCACATATGCAAATTTATGTATTATCAAAAAATTTATTCTAAAATTTGTTTCATAATTTTCTCCTCATAAAAAACAAAAATTATTTTAAAAACAAACAAACAATCAATATTCATAATTCAATTATCCTTTTATTTTAGCATAGTCATTAAAGAGAAGTGCGGACTCCACCGAACACATTTTCAGTTTAACTGCCACTTTAGGTTAGTGAGGTTATACGTATAGCGCGTGGAAGGAGTTTATGTTTAATTCAATAGTTTAACTTAGCTTCATCTAATTAGATGAAGAAAAAGTGCCCGTGGCAATTTCAATTGGACACATCTTTTATTTTGTGAAGGTTAGAATTTGGTGACTTTTCTTAACCAAACAGGCTTTTTTTGTTTGTAATAATTACCATCTCGCATATAATTTAAATTAAAAAATTCTAGTATATCAAATAACAGAGATTTATGCTCCGTTTGTATGATAAACTAGTAATCGCACTTGTTCGGCACTGTGCGATAACTACTACCCACAATATTTATACAAAAATTAAAATACATAAAACATGTGAAATGTCGTTCATATATATCAAAACCATAGTCGAAACCTTAAGAAGGCCTTGTTAATAAACACTTATTTTGGATCAAATAACGTGCTCAAATTATCAAAATTTTAGGAAAGTCTAGGCTCAACCAAAATGCTTAGGTTTCGTATAAAAAAACAGGTAGGTTATGTTAGATATGCCCACAGTAAACATAAAAATCGCCATTTTCTTCACAGGTTTCCCTACTGGCTGAGTGTTAAAATCACCAGGGTTTTCTTGGTATATATCTCAATAAAGTCTTTCTGTGCATAATTTAATGGAATCAAATTATCTATAATCATGCTACCGAAACTCTGCTAAAATTCTGCAGATAAGGTATGCATTATAACCAGTTGGAATTTTAATTACTTTGTTTTAAATCTAATAACTTCTTTTGCTTTTAATGCGATTAAAAATAATAAAAATTTAATGCCACTGCTTTTTATTAAACAGACAATTTCTAGCAGCATGCAATTTGGACAGCAGTCGAGCAGAAAGCTTGTAGTAAGTTCTTTAAAGTTAGAGTTGTTGAAAATAGGCACTCTTGCCGCAAGAACATTCTAGAACCTTGTGTACTATCTAGAAATATAAGGGACATTGGAGAATATTCCAGAAATAAGATAACTATACTAGAAACTACTAATAGTAAATATAGAACATCTGGAATATACTAGAACATTCTAAAGTATCTTATCTTTAATATATAAATAGGAGAACGTCTTGTAAATTTTAGAGTCATAGAGTCATAAAGTTATTGGAGCAGTCGAAGCAACTCTGCAAATATATAAAGTTTACATTTCAACAGGTTATGGGCCCAGTCTATGCCCAAGAAGATTGAATATTTACAGAAATAATATTCAAGAAGAAGAAGCCATCTTGTGTGTCCGACGAGTTTGTTTTGATTTTGGTTTGGATTGGTGTAAAGTTCGCACGAAAAATCGTATTGTGGAAACCTGAAACGGATTATCCGGATTAGTTAAATACGGAACAAATGGCGATGGAAAGCACCAAAGTATTGATAAAACCATTGAATGGAACAAACTATGCTACCTGGAAGGTACAGTGTAGAATGGCGTTAATCAAAGATGGACTTTGGGGAATTGTTGATGGAAGAGAAAATGCTCCAACTGAAGAGAGAGAAATTCCGAAATTTAATTTGCGTAGAGATCGTGCGTTAGCTACGATTGTTTTGTCGGTGGAACCAACGCTGTTATACCTGCTTGGACCAGATCCAGAAGATCCTACTGAGGTTTGGAAGAAGTTGGCAGACCAGTTCCAAAAGAAGACATGGAGTAATAAATTGACACTACGCAGGAAGTTGTATGACTTGAAGTTGAAAGATGAGCAATCTGTTCAAAAGCACGTTAAAGCTTTGACAGAAATTTTCGATGAACTTGCAATTATTGGAGACCCGTTGGATGATGAAAGTAAAGTTGTTCATTTGTTAGCAAGCTTACCAGACTCGTATGATATGCTAGTTACAGCTCTGGAGGCTAGTGCTGAAGTACCGAAGCTTGAAGTCGTAACTGAACGATTGTTACACGAGGAAAGCAAGCGGAAAGATAAGGACACTTTGGAAACGAATGTCAAAGCAATGACATCGAATCATGGAAAGCCAAGAAAGGGACCCAGATGTTATCACTGTGGAAAGATTGGTCATGTGAAACGATATTGCAAAGAATTAACGAAGAAGTTCGAGAGACAGACTCCTTCGACGTACGGTAAAAATCGAATGAAGCCGCAAAATGTGTGTACGGCTGAAGAAGAAGAAGATGATGACGAAGAAATCATCAGTTTAGTTGCTGAAAATACTTTGGCAGTCAAAGGAAAAAGTAACTGGATAGTTGATTCAGGCGCAACATGTCACATGTGTAACGAAGAGGAATTGTTCGAAGAAATTTCGTCACTTGAAATACCACAAGATATCACTGTCGGTGATGGATATTCAGTACAAGCAATTGGAAAAGGAACAGTAACCTTGGAAATGAACATTTCAGAAAACAGAAACGTTGTATGCAAGTTATCTGATGTCTTATTTGTACCACAACTTTCGTACAATTTACTTAGTGTATCAAAAGCTGCAACAAATGGAAAGAAGTTTCAGTTTGAAGATTTCAAATGTGACATCGTGGATGCGAAACACGGAATCATTGGTACAGCAACAAAGCATGGCAACCTTTACCATCTCAACTGTAATGGATTGAGAAATAAGAAGAATCACACAGTTATGAAATGTGATAATAACGCTACAACAAAGGAAGAAATTTGGCATAGAAGATACGGTCATCTCGGTGTGCAGAATCTTAAACGATTGGCAAGGGACAAACTTGTTAAAGGGTTTGATTATGATGCAACAAAGAAACCGACATTTTGTGAACCGTGCATTGATGGGAAACAAAGCAAAATACCGTTTCCGAAGACAGGAGGAGATCGATCGAAAAATCTCCTTGGTATAATCCATAGCGACGTTTGTGGAAAGATAGAAACAAAATCACTTAGTGGTGCAGAATATTTTGTTACATTCATTGACGATAAATCAAGATACGTATGGGTATATGTCATGAAACACAAAAGTGAAGTGTTTGAGAATTTTAAAGAATGGAAAGCAACTGTGGAAAAATCGACTGGAATTCAGATAAAAACGTTTAGAACTGACAATGGTGGAGAATATACATCCAAAGAGTTCGAAGACTATTTGAAGAAAGAAGGTATTCATCATGAGTTGACAATTCCGAAAACACCGCAACAAAATGGAGTTGCAGAGAGGATGAACAGAACACTCGTGGAATCTGTAAGATCAATGTTAGCAGATTCAAAGTTACCAAAACGATTTTGGGCCGAAGCCTTGGCTACAGCAACGTACCTTCGTAACCGATGTCCAACGACAGCAGTTAAAGGGAAGACACCCTTTGAAGTATTAACTGGAAAGAAACCAAATGTCGAAAATCTACGAATTTTCGGATGTGATGCGTATGCTCACGTACCAAAAGATGAAAAAAAAAACTTGATTCAAAAACCAAGAAGAGTGTATTTCTTGGATACGGTGATGGAATCAAGGAATATCGTCTATATGACAACGACAAGAAGAGAGTCTTTTACAGCCGAAATGTGACATTCAATGAAATCTGTGGTGAATTGAAAGACGACCGTGACATAGACGAACCAAAAGTAGAGATCGAATTACAACCTCGTGAAGAAAACACAGATAATCAAATACAGGAGGAGCAAGAGCGACAAGTAAGAGAACGACGGCCTCCTGATCGTTACGGAGAATGGGTATACATCACTCAAGAAGAAGATCCAAATACATTTTCTAAAGCAATCAAAGGACATGATGCAGACAAGTGGATGCAAGCAATGGAAGCCGAATTGGATTCTCTACACAAAAACGAAGTATGGGAGTTGACTGAATTACCTCCAAACAGAAAAGTTGTTGGCAGCAAATGGGTATACAAAAAGAAACAAGACTCTGATGGGAATGTGGAACGATACAAAGCAAGATTGGTTGCACAAGGATACAATCAAAGATATGGAGAAGATTATGACGAAACAACTTCTCCGGTAGTTAGATTCGAATCAATACGAACGTTGATTGGATTGGCAGTCAAGAAAGAACTTCTCCTGCATCAACTCGACGTTGGAACTGCATTTTTGAACGGTGAACTTAACGAAACCATATATATGAAACAACCAGAGGGATTTGAAATTCTAGGAAAGGAACACTTGGTTTGTAAACTCAAGAAAAGTATCTATGGATTGAAGCAATCATCTAGATGTTGGAACGAAGCACTTGACAAACATCTAAAGAGTATGGGCTTCAAACAATCAAACAACGATCCTTGTATATACACGCTTGAAACAGATGAAGAAACATTCATAATCGCTGTATATGTTGATGATATCATACTGGCCGGAAACAATCAAAAACGTATTGATGAATTTATCAAGATGATTGGAGATATGATCGCAGATATAATGACGAAAGGAATCGGACGAGTACAGTTTGATAAGTTGCGAACGATGATCGGATTAAAGAACCTTACGGACTGCGAGTGAGGAGGAGTGTTGAAAATAGGCACTCTTGCCGCAAGAACATTCTAGAACCTTGTGTACTATCTAGAAATATAAGGGACATTGGAGAATATTCCAGAAATAAGATAACTATACTAGAAACTACTAATAGTAAATATAGAACATCTGGAATATACTAGAACATTCTAAAGTATCTTATCTTTAATATATAAATAGGAGAACGTCTTGTAAATTTTAGAGTCATAGAGTCATAAAGTTATTGGAGCAGTCGAAGCAACTCTGCAAATATATAAAGTTTACATTTCAACAAGAGTTTCGTGGGATTGTTGTTTTATAACAAATAAGCGTTTATCGTAATTTCTGAAAGTATTAGAAGAGCAGAAGTGTGTTATTAGAACAAGGGTGGAAGAAAGTTAACTTTAATATATATATTCCTGCTAAATTTAAAAATATACATTTATGTACTTTTTTTTTAAAGTATTTAAAAAGTAAGCCCATATTTAAAAACTCTTTCCTTACCAACTTAGTTGGCTCGCAATAAACAAATTAAGTAGCTTCTTTGCCAGTACTCTTACTGTCCTCCTGGACGAAATTGATTCACAGGATTTACCATATTTGAACTGCTATAACAAATAACAACATTTACAATGTCACAATTGGTAAGCTTTTATTTTTGTTATGTCTTTGTATGTTTTTATAAATTCTTTTGTTTATTTTAGAAATTTAATTATACGAAAGTCACGGGTATTTAACTTTTATTCCTCTATAAATACATCTGCCTTATTATCATTGAGATCACGGGCAAAGATACAGACGCTTAACAATGTTATAAATCGCTGTCTATTTCATCTAAAACGTTTCAACTAATCTTGATTTTTTAAAGCAGTTGACGAAATCAATTTGATTGTGCCACAGATACGACAACTAGTCTTATTTACTAATACCCGAATTATGTGTGTATACTATCTACAACTGTGTTTATAAAATATCGCCTAAAACTACAATCTCGTCCCCAGGGGCTTTTCCTTTTTGACATCAGGACCGGCGGTGAAAAACCCCTGGTACAGGCTGGTGAGTTCTGTAATGCGATTGGTTTAGACTAGCTAACTAGCTATCTTAAGTCATTACTGAATAAAAATAAATCTTATTTTTTATACATTTTTGTTACCTAATAAAACCAAGTGCTCTTCATAAAGTGTAGTTTTTAGACCAGCTAGACGCATTTTCCAATTTTAAACAACTAATCTGACTACTTAACAACAATTTTAAAAAATTATGTTGGTTTGTTATGTATAGCTAGCTAGCAGACACATCACACTTGTGAAAAATTTGGCCACAAAAGTCACAGCTAGCTAGAAAAATGTCATGTTTCGAAACAAAATTTGGGTCTAAAACACTACAAAAAGGATTTAAGCTAAAATGAAATTATCCACAAGACATATTTTGCTAAAGATCCTAAAAACGTACTAAACAAAGAGAAAGTTTATGTAACTAGGTATATAACACATTTAAGTAATAAACAAGTAGATTAATCTCTTGGGTCAGACATTAGATTGCTAAGGCCTTGATCACAAGTTTTTCATGTGGTTGCTTTAGAACCTATAATTATTTCACCAACACAACTCGGGAAAGTGAACCAGACTTTGACCTTTCGGATGATCATTAGTAGTGAATTTATCATGCTAAAGGACATTACAGTATTGTTTAAATGCAGTATATATTTCTACTGCTACTAGAAAAACTTTCGCCATAGTTCAACTATGGGAAACTGGGAAAGTTGCTAGCTGAGGAGAGGGAAGGGTTCGTAGCTTAGGACTGAAGTTTGCTGAGCAATATGCTTAATTTTTGACCCAATTTTAAGCCCAGTCTCATCAACTGAGTTGCTTATAAAAAAATATTTGGCTAACATTTATAAGACGATGGGGAGACATTTTATACTTAGCTAGTTAGTTAGCTTCGGGTTTTTTTCCTTATTTAATATATAACTAGAAGCTAGATAGCACAATCTAAGACTTACAATTTTCCAAAAGAGGTACTAGACTTGTAAAATATAAAAGCTAGCCAATTAAATTGAGCGTAGATTGTCTTCTTGTATCAGTATATATCCCAACAAATCAGCTTATCCAATCACACGTTACCACATTTTGTTGATAAATAATGCTTCTTGAAAGATTTCATCACTATAAAATATAGTTCCAGGGTGAACAATTAATAATTTGGTTTGAAAACTATAGAAAGTCAAACGTTGAAAAACATAAACAACCAAAAGACATCGTCTTCGCCATGTACATGCGAAGAACGAGGACTCGATCAAGTTGCTTTTATTAGCTGCTGAAATTGTAACAGCAAGACAAACTCATTAATTATTTATAGTAACCAATATATTGGTTATGAAAAGCAGCCTGTCTCAGGGTCTTGTTTATGAAAAGTAGCCTGTATCAGGGTCTTGTTTAGCCGCCAAGTAAGCGCTAGTGGCTTTGACATAGGCAACAAACCCTGGGAACGAGGATGCTAAAACTATATCTGTATTTTATAAAAATTTTGTTTATGTGAGGCATGACTGCAAATGTTTTGTACAATATGACATATAGTTTTCTCGTTCATAATTCCAAAAATATATATACTATGTTGTACTCTGTACCGTGCGATCATTATCTGCGACCTTAATAACAAACCGTTTAATGATAAGAAGAGAATTTCAAAGTGTTGTAGGTGGATTTGTAAGTGGGTTTCTTCAACTAGCTTATAAATTAATTCCTAAATTGGGTTTGACTGTAAAAGATACAAAGACGATTTAGGTTTTACATATTCTATACAAGCGCCTATGAAACTAAGCTTTTCTTTACATATCTACATTTGTCTTTTTATCCCTGCACGATGCGATATTGTCAAAGAGGGTAATATATACTAAACGATCAAGGTCCCGAATTATGAAATATTAGTGTGTTTATTCATTAAGTAAAATTTCAGGTTCATCCATTTCTGGTTAAGTTTTCCCGATAATTGTTTTTCATCCACGCCCTGCATCCTTTGAATAAACTCAGATAATTTACTTTGAACAGTTACTGACTTTTCCAAAGTAGTTGTCCCAATTACCTATGGATAAACTACTCGAAATAATTGTCATTTTCCATTTGAGCAACAGCAATCGCTCAATTAAACAACCTCTAAGAAATCAATCCTATTCTTATAGTGAGCACAAAGCAGATAGGATAGATTCACACTTTTATAGCCTATGGCATAACTCGACCGGGGTTTGAATCTAAGACCTCCCGCACTGGATGCAAACGCTCTGCCTCAAGGCTACCAGTCGGTTAACTAAGACCAAGACCAGACCAACCAGTCGGTCTGGTCCTCAAAATTAATACTGTCATTATGAACTTTTATTCAGCAGCCGTGCCGTGCGCAGTTCTCCTTTCCTTTTGCGAGATTTGCGAAATGAAGTTTAAAATTGTTTTTCTCTTTAGATTAATATGTTGGTCATATATCAGATTCTATTGTTGCTTGCAATGATGGTTAGGACAAGTGAAGGTAACAAATCCTATCCTCCACCAGGGAGCTTGTTCTGCTTATATTGAATGTACACACATTGTATCCCTTTGTCGTTAAAGTAGACGAACAATGTGTCAATATCATTATCACCTTATCGACAACCATTCTAAAGGTGCAAAATCAGATATTTCACAAAGATCAGTAACAAATTAAGTCGATTGAAAATCACAGGAAATTCAATCAGCCCTAATTATTAGAAAAATTAGAAATGTTTCTTTGTTAAAATAGGATCACTGGTTCGTGCTCATTCCAGAGTAGGGCATTATGAAACAGTAAAAAAAGAAAATGGCGCAATGAGATTAGGCGGAATCTGATTTGATGGAGAATATAAATAATTTTGTAAAAGTAAAAAGAGTTATTTTCTTTACCAATTTTTTTTCCGTTACATTAGCTTGCACCTATTTAAACTTAAAATTTGGTTGAACTAAGAAATGTTAAACTTACAAAATCTTGCTGCAAACGAAGCAAGCAACGTCTTTTTCCGATTATACAATATACTTTAATTTATCAAGTCTTACCTCAGAGGACAAAAAACAGAAACAACTATTTCTTGTATGGTTCAAATGTATTGGATTTTTTATTGTTTTTTAATTAAGAAAATCAGAGCGCTCGACCAACTCTTTTTAAGGAAAATTGATCTAGTTCTAAAATCTGTTTGTCTGTTTTCTGTGGAAATCGCTGTCGAGTAAAATTTGTAAGAAAAACATACTGAATATATCTTGGCAAACATTGCATGCAAGAAATTAAACAAAAAGTTTAAAAGTATTCGTGCTATATTTACAAGTTAGAGTATACTTGACTAATCATGTGAAAAAGCACTGATAAAATAGACCGGTTAAATGATAACTTTCGACATCAGAAAGTCGTTTTAAAATAGAGTTTTAAATCTAAAATAGTTTTTTCTAGAAAGAAGTACATACGAGAATATTAATTAAACTTCAAAATATTCAATCATATTTTTATTACAAGCTCGTGAGCTTGTATTAAAACGCAAATGTGTCCTACAAGAATGGAAATTTTTGCCTCTCTGAGCACCGACACGGGAGTCGTCGTGTGTTCGAATCTCACCTTGGTAACTATTTTTACTTTTTCTTTCTTTTTTCTTTTTTAAAAAGATAAGAGAAGTGTTCAAAACACTTGTTAAACTAACTAGTAAATAAAGGTGTTTCCACCAAACTTTTTAAAAGTGAATGTAGGCAGAATTAACTGAATTAATGAATTTCGCAAATTTTGGGGTTTGTGGGTTTGTGGTCTTTCTTCTACCTGTCAGTCGGTTCACCCAAGACGGACCTATCGAAAATTAAAAGTTCGAGGAATTTTCCGTTCAGGAAGGTCTCACAAATCAATTTTGAAAAATAAGCGTGTAACAAATATTATTGCGTATCTGAATAGTAAAATATGTCGTGTCTAACTTCGTAACAAAAATCCCAATTTGATAGACTTTATTCGCGAAGTTGTTTGCGTATATCATACGTCTTGTTTTGTTTAAATTCAATCTTTTGGGGGTAAAAACATGTCATATATAAATTAAAATTCAATACTTAAAACTATTTGATCTTTAAAATCTATTCAATCCTTTTAAAACTATTCAATCATTAAAATTATTCTATCTTCCTGGGGCGAGAGCGGTCCTACTTTTCTTCTCTGTGTGCCTCTAAAGAATAATAATGGTACCCCAGTTCTGCTATGTGCAAAAACAAAAAATAATAATTGGAAAATGGATGAAGATTTTTGCTCTTCCTAACAAAAAGACCCTGTATTATGTGTTAAAATGGATTCCAAGAATCAATAGTTTTGACGAGAAAAAAATTCTTCCTGAAGAATACCGATTACAACTAATGCAAATATCAGATGTCTTTAACGATTTAGAACAAATCTAGTCAAGTCACAGATCAATAAATCAATCAATGCAACAATTTTCACAATTTTAGAAGTATCTACTAATGCTGATGAGAAAGTTTGAATCCGGTAGACCCTAAAAACACTAATCGCCAGGCGTTCTTATTTTGCACCATTGGCAAATTCGTCGTAGCATCTTGACGGCCATCATTCCCTGATCTGATAGAATTTCGTTAACCATGGTTGCATTAATGGAAAGTCAAGAAAAATCATGGTTCTTCATTGCAGTTTAAATAATTTAGCCGAAACTGTGAAAATCTTGTTTCTAAACGCAATTAGCGAGGATGGTAATTTTTGGTCTTGTAGCCCTTTGATTGTTCCTAATTTTTGTCATTATTAATAACAGGAATTTGTGGCAATGATAACTGTGTTCTAGCAGCACTTGAAAGTAGAATTGGTGGTGACAATGATGGTTGTGACGTAACATGGCTCGGAGAAAATTCTGGGGGCAACTCATTCTCTATATCATCCTTGTCATTGTCATCTTCACCTTCTAACATGAACTAGAACCCGTCCCTCATCGTTCCGTATCGGAAACCTATAAAAAACAACGTATTGTATAAACCTAAAAAGGCTACTACAATATATTTACACAGTATCTGTGAAAAAAATCTCAAAATGCCTTATCAGAGAAAACTAATTAGGACAAAATTTTCTTCTGACAAAAAAAAAAAATATTTTAATCACATATAACGTCACTGCTATTGTTATACCTTGTCCTACCAACTTCTTGATAACCGTATGAGTACTCCATTCCTGGAGCTATACTCGTTTTGATATTTGCTTGCGTTTTACTCACTTACAAAATCGAAGGCATTGTGTCTAAGTAAAGAAAATGATCCTTTAAGTGACTCCTTGATTTTTGATCTTATAACAGCTTCACTGTCGTTCTCAGTAATTATAGCAATCCCATTAGCTACAACACTGTTCCATTTTATATTCGGAGTGTCCTCTTCTTTGGAAGAAAATAGAGCAAATGCAATGGGTTTCGTGATTTTACTTTTAACTGGAGTTCTTGAACTGATAGTAGAAGATCTTCCAGTAGTACAATTTGTGTCATTTCTGCTACTCGTGTTGTAAGGTGCAACTGCTCTCAGCCTCTCATTCATATTTAGGTGACTAGAATCCCACTTGGTAGACTTTGTTGAAACATAGCTGTTTTACGTCGGACTGTTGAATTTATGCTCGAGCCTTCTTCATATCTAATATTTTTACTAGCTTCATCAAGAAGCTGTGCAACTCTTATGTTGTTGTTATTAGAGGACATCTTTGATAATCTACCACCACGGGGGAGATCGTAAGAACGCACTCGACCCAGGAAGATTGAATGAAAAATTTGCAATTGATTGAATAGTTTTTAAAGGATGGAATAGTTTTGGAAGTCTGAATAGTTTTATGAATTGAATTGAAATATATATATATCACTTGTTTTTACCCGAAAAAGACTAAATTTAAACAAAAAAAAATATGATTGAATATTGCTACAAAAGGGCAGGCATATAAAAGCTTAATGCTTGCTTTAAAAAAAAGAATAAACACAGTCAGGTGATATTTTGCTGCGGTGCGCACGTGCTTAAATATGAAAAATTAAACTCCCCCTAAGGAGAACGTAACAAAATCACTTTTTTGAAAAGTTTAGAAATACTGGTGTAATAACAAACTTCTTTTTCAGAAATTAACCAACCAGTGAATAGAGCAATTGTTTACTTTTACTTGCCCTTAACAAAGAGGAAGACATTCTACTAAAACCTGCGCGTAAATAGAATTGGCAAGGAAAGTTATGGGGATTTAACACCGGCATTAAAGTCATCCGCCTGTACTCCGATGTATATAGTGTTAAACTTCCTGTTAATTATTTTTCTGACAATGTATGCGCTAATTAAAAGCTCTTAATGCTTTTGCGCTGCAGCGGAAAATACAGCTAAATACTAGAATAGAATTTTTAGAAATGTTTCTCCCACTCTTTTTCCCTCCTCCTATCTTTGTGTAATAAGGAACATAAAAAGAATTCTAATATACTCTGATTTTTAAATATTCGTTATTACAACCTTTTTTCGCACATAAAGAATACAAAACGACATTTGTTTGATCTGGGATCATGAAGATTAATTCATCTTTTTTTAACAAAGAGCAGCAATTTCCTCATATACCCTAAATATATTAATGTGGTACAGTAAAAAAAAACGTGTCCCTATGTAAGACCAAGAAATAGGAAGACAAACTTCAGCTTAAAATGGTTTATATTTAGCAGATACTCTTGGAGCTTATAAGAGTCTGATCTTTCATTCATGTTATTGTTTTAGATAAATTTGACTGTTCATTTGAAACACCTTCATCATTTAACAAAACAATGTGCCAGTTCACTTATTCGGGAAATCATTCAGCATTGAATAGATGGACTCTGCATTCTGGAAGAACAAACACAAGAGACACTGGTCCATACAATGACCACACTTATGGTAAGTGTAGAAGGTAATGCCTTGGTATGTGTAATTATTCGCAGGGTTCTGTTGGTTTTCTGTAAGATATAGTTACTTTTTAGAATACTTAAGAAAACATACTTTCATAAAATTGAACAAGTAATATACAAAGTAAAAACAAATAATTTATATTTGAGTAGAAAATACCAAAGCTCTTCAAAATCTGATGTATTTGAGTACAAATTATCGTCTTCATCCGATAGATAATTTTTGAAACCTCCCAAAATATTCCACCCCACCCTTTTTCTAATTTATTGAGATAAGGAAAGTATAACTCATTTGACACAGCATCCTCTTGAATTTTGCATGTGACGAATTTAAAATATAGTATATCAGAATGCAAGTAGTCTTCAAAAAAAGAATCAAGAACAATTTTGTAATGCAGACGACATGTCGTTTTAATAAATAAAGCAAAAAGACTTGTCCTTGTATTATTCATGTTTTCTACATTCTCAATTACTTAAAAGCCTGACACCAATTGTTCATTTTCGAAACCATTATCACGTCCGTCTTATTTTATTTCGTCAAACGTCTGCAGCACATTGTCAGGATCGATTTCAGACAAGGTTTTACTAATTGTTTTACATTATTTTAGTTACCAATTTAGTTAATAAAAACATGAAGGTCAAACTTTACTTTAGAAGATTATCAACGCATTTGTACCATATGCTTACAGTTTAATTTAATTTGTTAGTTTTAAATTTTTAACTTTTACTCCTGTTTAGGGGATTACAGAGGTCACTATTTGTACTTTGAAGCATCTTCAATTAGGCCTGTCGATGATTCCTTTTATTATTCTAACGACGATTCTGTATGGATAAAAGATATGCCAGCTTTTAACGGATCCCGTTGCATGATGTTCTGGTTGCATATGTATGAAAACTCCAGCGTATCTAGTAATAATCCAGGAAAGTTTCACATTGCTCAAGTCACGAAAAATTCAGAAACAGTGCTATACAGAAGAACTACTATCCTGCCAGTTAATGCCTGGATGTTGCAGTCTGTTAATATACCAAGTTCACCCGAAATCTACCACGTTAGTGTTGTAATTTTTCCAAATAATCAAGTTTACGTTATGCTTTATTTAAAACAACTTATCTTTTCAGCTTCAATTTTATGGAAGAAGGGTTGATTATTATGGTGATAAAGCTATTGATGATGTGAAATTTTATCCTGTGAATTGCTCACAGGTGGAAGCTTGGAAAAGTAAGAAAAGACTTTCAGACGTTTTTAATAGCGGTTTCGTTAGTGCCTAAGATCTTTTATCCCTCTGGAAAAAGCAGCCACGTGGATTTTTCAAAATTTAACAAGAAGCCTGTGGGCTTGAAGATTTCCGCCATTAGCACAGATAATAATTATGGGAGTAAACTATGTCATATACAGTGTGAGTCTATCCTTAGAGAATAAAAGCGCGATGCAAATATTATGCGGCAAAGCGGCGCGCAGCAAGAAACTGTGTTCTCAGCGTTAATTTTTCCTAATCACCCAACAATGGTGGGCGACATTTTTTACGTCGAAACGCTTTTTTAGCCCTCCCAAAAAAAAGTATATAAAAATTTAAGAACATGTTGAGATTATTATAAGGCTTTGTAAAGCTTGACTACAAATTTTTTTAATAAAAATATAAACAAAATATAACAAAACCAAGTGCTACACTCTGTAGCAATTATTACCGAATTACTGGAATACCGTTAATTTCAGAATAAACGCCCGTGCTGTATAAGCACCCCTGCTTAATTAACCGCCCTGCTAATTAAGCGCCTCCTCTAATGGCAGAAATTAAATAAGCTCCCCTGCCCGTAAATTAAGAACATTCCAACAACATTTATAAGCTGCATTTCGAAAACGTTAAAAACATTACAAGGCTTTCTTTTATTTCCATGTTCTTATAAAAACGAATGTCTATAAATATATACAAAAAAGTAATTAAAATATTTTACTCAATGTCCTTGGAATCGATCTAAAAAATTTTGGACATTCTATGATATATACAAATCCTATAAAATTAAACTTCTGAACGTTTCATTAAGTGCTTCATTATTTTTATTATTTAGGCGTTACCCTTCTCTCTCGCTCAGTTTCAAAAATGCTAACGGTGAATCTATATCATAATACCCGTATACGTCTGTCTGTCTGTCTGTCTGTCACGCAAAATGGTAGCTTAGCTGCGCGATAGCGAGAAGCACGCAATGCGGTATAAAAAGGTCGGGCGAACCCGTGGAATTTTCCATGGGGTAACGACTAGTGTTTTCATAAAAGCGGATCTAATAAAGAAAAAACATTCAAAAAATGAGGAACAATAATACAATTGTAGCACAAACTAAGTTAACACAATTTTTGATCATTGTCCCAATCATTGTCTCTTAAGGCAGACTTTCAATGATTTGAAGAGGGCATTCAATAAAAAGAGACAAATCAATACTTCATGTGATACAAAATGTATATAAATCTTTATCAAGCTGATACAGAATTATTTTATCATTTCAAGTAAAACATTTTTAGGAAGTGCAAAAATGAATTAGTGCAAAATTGAGCTTTTTATGGGGTACTTTAATAGTATTTAAGCATTTATGTTAGTGCCAATCTTAATTTTTTGCGTAGCATAAAACTTATCAGTGCAAATTGCTATCTTGGGGGTGTTTGTGCAAAATAATTAAAGCGATTCACACACAAGTTTCACTCTTTTTTATTCCACACGCCTTTGTTCTCACAATATTTTATCCCTTCAACAAGTTGACGATATTTTTTTGCTAAGGACGATGGCTGGAAGAGTCCTCTCTTCATATGAATCAATATTTTTTTAAACTATGGAGGTCAAAAAGTGTATTTTTCACATGGTAAGTTTGTCCATACACAACATATTTATCCTTCATTTAGAAAACGTATATATAAGACAGGTAAAGTATATATACACGATTTTTTTGACAGTGTTCACAACGCTTCTCTTTGCTCCGCAATCATTTTCAGCAAAGATCGTTTCTGTTGAGTGATAAAAACCTGAAAATACATAGACTTCATGTCTATGGCTAAGCATTTGGAAATTTTCATTTCAGAATGGCAAATTCATTTTAAAATGATTCTCAATGTTTTGATTCTGTTATACTGACAAACGTTTTATCATTTGTTGTCATTTCTTTTAAAATTTAATCCTATGTTTCTGTAAGGCAACAATCTTGATTTACTAAAAAACGAATAGTACACTTTTTCTAGCATAGCTTGTTGTCGTAGCACTGTATCTCTTTAACCGTTTGTTGAAAGTACACGTTTCTATAAATTTTCCTGTTTGGCGTCATTAAAAATGGCGATGGGCAAAGAAACTTTTAATAAAAAATCTAATATAATTATTGACCTGATAAAGACACGAAATATGCAACGAAAGTTATTACAATATGTGTTGATTATACATTTAGTAGTGCATCTTCATTTACTGATAAGCCCTTTGTTTAACACGGTTTGATCAACTGGTAATGTAAAGAATCTTGATATCCAGCCAAAAAAATGAAGATATATACTTTTAATACTTTCAAGACTTGTATGACTTGCTATAACGACAATTGGATTTTGGACATGACTAACACATCCTTTAATGAAGATTTCATTGCACCTAATTTCCAGGTCAGTGGTCCAACTGGGGTGCATATGGTACTTGTAGCGCAACGTGTCAATCGAATGTTAGTACGACCCCTACTCAATTCAGAACAAGAACATGTAATGGTGGAATATTTGGCACAATGTGTAATAGAAGCGTCATAGAGAGAAGAGACTGCAATGTTGGAGTTGCGTGTCCAGGTTAACTTCTTTATGTGTCATTTTTTATTGGCAAATTATTTGTCTATTCACACTTCCTTTTTGCTAATTTTTTTTAACAATGATTTAGGAAGTCTCACTCCATGGTCGTATGATACATGTTCTGCTACATGTCAGTCAGGCCTTCAAGCTCCAACTCAACAGAGAACACGTACTTGCGTAGGAGCTACGTTTGGAGGGAATTGTAGCAGTTCTCCATTGTTTCAAATTACTGATCTTTCATTCATGTTATTGTTTTAGATAAATGTGACTGTTCATTTGAAACACCTTCATTGTTTAACAAAACAATGTGCCAGTTCACTTATTCGGGAAATCATTCAGCATTAAATAGATGGACTCTGCATTCTGGAAGAACAAAGACGGACAACACTGGTCCATACAATGACCACACTTATGGTAAGTGTGGAAGGTAATGCCTTGGTATGTGTAATTATTCGCAGGGTTCTGTTGGCTTTCTGTAAGATATAGTTACTTTTTAGAATACTTAAGAAAACATACTTTCATAAAATTGAACAAGTAATATACAAAGTAAAAACAAATAATTTTTATTTGAGTAGAAAATACCAAAGCTCTTCAAAATCTGATGTATTTGAGTACAAATTATCGTCTTCATCCGATAGATAATTTTTGAAATCTCCCCCCTTTTCTAATTTATTGAGATAAGGAAAGTATAACTCATTTGACACAGCATCCTCTTGAATTTTGCATGTGACGAATTTAAAACAGTATATCAGAATGCAAGTAGTCTTCAAAAAAAGAATCAAGCACAATTTTGTAATGCAGACGACATGTCGTTTTAATAAATGAAGCAAAAAGACTTGTCCTTGTAATATTCATGTTTTCTACATTCTCAATTACTTAAAAGCCTCACACCAATTGTTCATTTTCGAAACCATTATCACGTCAGGCTTATTTTACTTCGTCAAACGTCTGCAGCACATTGTCAGGATCGATTTCAGACCAGGTTTTACTAATTGGTTTTACATTATTTTAGTTACCAATTTAGTTAATAAAAACATGAAGATCTAACTTTACTTTAGAAGATTATAAACACATTTGTACCATATGCTTACAGTTTAATTTAAGTTGTTAGTTTTAAATTTTTAACTCTTTTACTCCTGTTTAGGGGATTACAGAGGTCACTATTTGTACTTTGAAGCATCTTTAAGTAGTCCTGTCAATGATTCCCGTTATTATTCTAACGACGATTCTGTATGGATAAAAGATATGCCAGCTTTTAGCGGATCCCGTTGCATGATGTTCTGGTTGCATATGTATGAAAACTCCAGCGCATCTATTATTAATCCAGGAAAGTTTCACATTGCTCAAGTCACGAAAAATTTAGAAACAGTGCTATACAGAAGAACTACATTCCTGCCAGTTAATGCCTGGATGTTGCAGTCTGTTGATATACCAAGTTCACCCGAAATCTACCACGTAAGTGTTGTATTATTCCAAGTATTCAAGTTTACGTTGTGCTTTATTTAAAACAATTTATCTTTTCAGCTTCAATTTTATGGAAGTAGGGTTGATTATCAAGCTGATAAAGCTATTGATGATGTGAAATTCTATCCTGTGAATTGCTCACTGGTGAAAGCTTGGAAAAGTAAGAAAAGATTTTCAGACGTTTTTAATAGCGGTTTCGTTAGTGCCTAAGATCTTTTGGCCCTCTGGAACAAGCAGCCACGTGGATTTTTCAAAATTTAACAAGAAGCCTGATGGCTTGAAGATTTCCGCCATTAGCACAGATAATAATTATGGGAGTAAAATATGTCATATACAGTGTGAGTCTATCCTTAGAGAATAAAAGCGCGATGCAAATATTATGCGGCAAAGCGGCGCGCAGCGAGAAACTGTGTTCTCAGCGTTAATTTTTCCTAATCACCCAACAATGGTGGGCGACATTTTTTACGTCGAAACGCTTTTTTAGCCCTCCCAAAACAGAATATATAAAAATTTAAGAACATGTTGAGATTATTATAAGGCTTTGTAAAGCTTGACTACAAATTTTTTTAATAAAAATATAAACAAAATATAACAAAACCAAGTGCTACACTCTGTAGCAATTATTACCGAATTACTGGAATACCGTAAATTTCAGAATAAACGCCCGTGCTGAATAAGCACCCCTGCTTAATTAACCGCCCTGCTAATTAAGCGCCTCCTCTAATGGCAGAAATTAAATAAGCTCCCCTGCCCGTAAATTAAGAACATTCCAACAACATTTATAAGCTGCATTTCGAAAACGTTAAAAACATTACAAGACTTTCTTTTATTTCCATGTTCTTATAAAAACGAATGTCTATAAATATATACAAAAAAGTAATTAAAATATTTAACTCAATGTCCTTGGAATTGATCTAAAAATTTTTGGACATTCTATGATATATACAAATCCTATAAAATTAAACTTCTGAACGTTTCATTAAGTGCTTCATTATTTTTATTATTTAGGCGTTACCCTTCTCTCTCGCTCAGTTTTAAAAATGCTAACGGTGAATCTATATCTGTCTGTCTGTCTGTCTGTCTGTCTGTCTGTCTGTCTGTCTGTCTGTCTGTCTGTCTGTCTGTCTGTCTGTCTGTCTGTCTGTCTGTCTGTCTGTCTGTCTGTCTGTCTGTCTGTCTGTCTGTCTGTCTGTCTGTCTGTCTGTCTGTCTGTCTGTCTGTCTGTCTGTTTGTTTGTCTGTTTGTCTGTCTGTCTGTCTGTCTGTCTGTCTGTCTGTCTGTCTGTCTGTCTGTCTGTCTGTCTGTCTGTCTGTCTGTCTGTCTGTCTGTCTGTCTGTCTGTCTGTCTGTCTGTCTGTCTGTCTGTCTGTCTGTCTGTCTGTCTGTCTGTCTGTCTGTCTGTCTGTCTGTCTGTCTGTCTGTCTGTCTGTCTGTCTGTCACGCAAAATGGTAGCTTAGCTGCGCAATAGCGAGAAGCACGCAATGCGGTATAAAAAGGTCGGGCGAACCCGTGGAATTTTTCATGGGATAACGACTAGTGTTTTCATAAAAGCGGATCTAATAAAGAAAAAACATTCAAAAAATGAGGAACAATAATACAATTGTAGCACAAACTAAGTTAACACAAGTTTTAATCATTGTCCCAATCATTGTCTCTTAAGGCAGACTTTCAATGATTTGAAGAGGGCATTCAATAAAAAGAGACAAATCAATACTTCATGTGATACAAAATGTATATAAATCTTTATCAAGGTGATACAGAATTATTTTATCATTTCAAGTAAAACATTTTTAGGAAGTGCAAAAATGAATTAGTGCAAAATTGAGCTTTTTATGGGGTACTTTAATAGTATTTAAGCATTTATGTTAGTGCCAATCTTAATTATTTGCGTAGCATAAAACTTATTAGTGCAAATTGCTATTTTGGGGGTGTTTGTGCAAAATAATTAAAGCGATTCACACACAAGTTTCACTCTTTTTTATTCCACACGCCTTTGTTCTCGCAATATTTTATCCCTTCAACAAGTTGACGATATTTTTTTGCTAAGGACTCTCTCTTCATATTTTTTTAAACTATGGAGGTCAAAAAGTGTATTTTTCACATGGTAAGTTTGTCCATACACAACATATTCATCCTTCATTTATCCCTCCATCCAATTTTAAAACTATCAAAACAGAAAACGTATATATGAGACAGGTAAAGTATATATACACGATTTTTTTGACAGTGTTTGCAACGCCTCTTTTTGCTCCGCAATCATTTTCAGCAAAGATCGTTTCTGTTGAGTGATAAAAACCTAAAAATACATAGGCTACATGTCTATGGCTAAGCATTTGGAAATTTCCATTTCAGAATGGCAAATTCATTTTAAAATGATTCTCAATGTTTTGATTCTGTTATACTGACAAACGTTTTATCCTTTGTTGTCATTTCTTTTAAAATTTAATCCTATGTTTCTGTAAGGCAACAATCTTGATTTACTAAAAAACGAATAGTACACTTTTTCTAAAGTAGCTTGTTGACGTAGCATTGTATCTCTTTAACCGTTTGTTGAAAGTACACGATTCTATAAATTTTTCTGTTTGACGTCATTAAAAATAGCGATGGGCAAATAAACTTTTAACAAAACATCTAATATAAAGACACGAAATATACAACGAAAGTTTTGCATTATGTGATTTTTTTGTGTTGGTTATACATTTAGTAGTGCATCTTCATTTACTGATAAGTCCTTTGTTTAACACGGTTTGATCAACTGGTAATGTAGAGAATCTTGATATCCGGCTAAAAAAATGAAGAAATATACTTTTAATACTTTTAAGACTTGTATGACTTGCTATAACCACAACTGGATTTTGGACATGACTAACACATCCTTTAATGAAGATTTCATTGCACCTAATTTCCAGGTCAGTGGTCCAACTGGGGTGCATATGGTACTTGTAGCGCAACGTGTCAATCGAATGTTAGTACGGCCCCTACTCAATTCAGAACAAGAACATGTAATGGTGGAATATTTGGCACAATGTGTAATAGAAGCGTCATAGAGAGAGGAGACTGCAATGTTGGAGTTGCGTGTCCAGGTTAACTTCTTTATGTGTCATTTTTTATTGGCAAATTTTTTGTCTATTCACACTTCCTTTTTGCTAATTTTTTTTTAACAATGATTTAGGAAGTCTCACTCCATGGTCGTATGATACATGTTCTGCTACATGTCAGTCAGGCCTTCAAGCTCCAACTCAACAGAGAACACGTACTTGCGTAGGAGCTACGTTTGGAGGGAATTGTAGCGGTTCTCTATTGTTTCAAATTACTGACTGCAATGTCAAAGTACCTTGCCCAGGTGATATATGGAACTTATTTAATGGATTTTTTATTTAAAAAAAGCAAGTCAATAATGAACTAATAATCAAGTTCTTATAATCTTGCTGATTACCATGTCCAGGCCCTCTTTAGGCATCTTTTTTTATCTTCTTGTTTTGTCATATTTCTCGGCTTTTCCTAGTACGTATGCTTGTCTTCTCATAAATATTAGGAAGTCTCACTCCATGGTCTGCGTATGGTGCGTGTTCTGCGTCTTGTCAGTTAGGCCTTCAAGCTCCAACTCAACAAAGAAGACGTACGTGCGTAAGAGCTACGTTTGGAGGAAATTGTAATGGTGCTTTATTGGTTGAAACTACTGACTGTAACGTCAAAGTTCCTTGTACAGGTACCATGTTTAGCTATCTGAGTGACAATTCTCTTTTAAGAATGGAAATCAATGACGGACTAATAATCTTGGATTTAAACCTGTCCGAGTGACCCTAAACAATTTTAATATAGGTGTACTATCTCAATGGACACAATGGAGTACTTGCACTGAAACTTGTCAAACTGGTGCCACCCCTGCTAAACATACAAAGACGCGTACATGTACTCAAACAAGCTTTGGTGGAAATTGTGGTGGGCGCGTCCTTACAGAAAGCAGAACGTGTAATGCTAGAGTGCAATGTCCAGGTTCGTATTTTGACTACTTTACCTAATATCTTATTAAAGGTGCGACATTGGCTGTTACAATTTAAGCTATTTGAAATTATGTATTAAACATATTATGATATATTATTACATATTATACATATTATTATTATTATTACATAATATACAACATATCATTACCATAAGTCAAAAACATACAAGATAGCTGCACAGCTATGAAGCTGTGGAACCAATGTTATAATGAATCTGGGTTCTTTTGTTTCTGAAGATACACAGAGCCTATTTCCAATCATAAAACGTATCGCAAACCAACAAAAAACTCAAGCCTCGCTTGCCTTGCATTTGCAACAGGTGATGCTAGACTAATTACTAAAAATCGTTTTTTATTACTTTTCACAAATGCAAGACTGAAGTATAATAAAAAATAAAGTTACATAAGGCTTCTAATAAACGTTGTACCAGTAAAAGCATGTTTTAATAAAACAAAATCCCTGCATAAGAGCTAGTTTGTGTCAACAAAGTATACGCAGCATCGAGAAAACACTTTAAAGCATGGAAGGTAAGAAATTCATTAAAACAACAAAAGGTTAGCCTTGCAATTTAGGTTGTGGACTTATTTAAGTTAAGCCATTTTGCACAACCAGTGTGGAGTGCTTCCAGTGAAACTCTTACAGAGGTCTGTTATAGCAAAAATTGTCAGACGGCATATTATATTTAATTTAATCTGTTCCCCTATAAAGGTTCCAAAATAATGTTAAACAATGACTGGTCAAGTGGTCAATATAATAAACTACATTGACCATCAGGATACAGGTACGTATGTTATACATCCGATAACAAGCCCTTTTAGAAATGCTATTTTATAAAAAAGAACACCCATGTAACTTCAGATCAAATAAAATAATGTCGTTTACCATGCCAATTAATTACCTCTCTCGGTTAAGAGCACAAGATTGAATATATATACTGTAAAAAAACAGGCTTCATTTGAGCTTGCATTGTAAATACTTTAACTTAATAACATAACTAATAAAAAATGAGCTTTTGGTGCTTTTTTTAACAGAGGAAAAATTAAACAGGCTCGCAAAATTGTAGAACCCCTCCTGTTTAGTCACTGAGCAGCAAGCTCAATAATAATGTGCATATTTTATTTAAACGGGTAACCAAATTGCCAATTTGTGCAAGGGACGCCTTAAGAAGGGTGACAGGGAGATATATCATGGGCGAAAATCTAGAAATATCTGCGATAGTTAACTGTCGTTTTATGGGTTGAAGGCTAGTCCAATAGAACACCCTTTCAGACATGGTCTACAGAAAATTTCTATAAATCTGAGCATTTTTAGACAAGTTTCATTGTGATGTGGTGTTGTATATATTCCCACGATCTTTTGCGCAAATCGACAGAGAAAATAAGCATGCGATAAGTCGTAGACCAACCAGCCTATTACAGACTTTAATTTTGAGTGAATGCATATTTTGATGTTGAAAAGAAATCTAGTTTTTGCATGCAGACTAATTTACAACATACATCAGTGAAAAAATGCTACCAGCTTTTTAACCATACTTAACCAGGCAGGTTGAACTGATAATAAGCCTGTAAAGATACTTAGCTATTATAGGATAATTATACGATAATGCTGTAAAATTAGCTGCTTGTGCGGATAATTATATGGCAGAGATTTGATTTGCTTAAATTTCCACACTTTTCTTCAACAAATATGGCGGCTGTTACTGTATAATTAACCGTATATATATAGTGTATATATATGCGGCTAATTCTACAGCATATAGCTATATACTGTATATGTATATACCTCATTCAATATGTAAATGCTCTCGAAATGACAACGTTGATTTTATGGAAAAACATTGGAAAGACGTAGTCAGGCGTGAAAAACATGGGGAAGGCATACATTACAATATCAACATATTGAAGAAAATTGTGGAAATTTAGGTAAAAAAGATCACCACCGTATTATAGCTGTATAGGCGTCAACTAAATAACCTGTTACAGGCTAATTATCAGTTCTCCCTGACTGTTAACTTTCTTCTTTTATATAGTCTGCATTTTATCACCTGTCGATTTTTCAGATTTGATACACAAGCGTGGAAATCCCGTCAAAACTCTTTTATAACACTAGGATAAATTTTTCTATCCTGTTACTGTGAAGCAAACACAATAATTAATGATGTATGGAAAAATACTTTGTTAAACAGAGTATTATAGCTAAAATTTAAAAACATCTTTTGACAGTGACTACCTTAGCTGGTTCGCTATATACGTCATTTATAGCTAAAAAAAAAAAATCATTTTACTAACATTAACGTAGATGTGATGGTATTTTTATTAGCATATAGAAGTATAGAAAACATACGAAACATTTGCGAGACACAAGGAGATCTTTTCCAAACCTGAGCTATGCAACTTTCAAAATGGCAGATTAAACGTCAATTTTACTAGCCGCGTCCGAGATACGCATATCTTCACTTGAATCCCAAAAGATCAGGATTTTGTTAGAGCTTTCAGCAGAAACTAGAAGTTGTGTGCTCCGCAGCTAATAATATATGTTTTTCATTTATGTACTTCACCTCAAAACAATATTAAGGGATTAATTAAGGGCAAATTATTAAGGTTAGTAAAGTCATTCAATCGATATTCTAAGAGGCCAAATAACATGGAAAGGTGTTAAAATAACTGAGATCATCTGCCGTGTGAGTAACTAGGAACTACCTTGGGCTGAATGGGGACTAATTTGCTAAATCTTGGTCAACCCACCCGATCTGGATCTCTCTACAATCGTCCATGATCTTATTCATCTAAAATAGAAAGTCTAATATTTGTTTATAAATTTTTTGCACTTCAAATATTCTTACAGCACTCTACTTGAGTATCAAGACAAAATTTTCTTGTTTTACTTTTAGATAATAAGCAAGATATTAGAAAAAGTGCCATTGTGTCTGTAATCTCAATTGGTACTACACTGATAATTGTCATCATTATCGTTATCATATTGAAGTGCAAAGGTATCGTACTTCGAGATATTTTCACTTCTTTCAATAAAATCAATCTTGGATGCATCAACATTCTTTTCTTAGACGATAGGAAAAATCAATAAGTTATTTTTAGAAATATAGATCTTTCCCTGGCAGCAAAGAGAATGACTTCGTAAGAATAGAATTTAGTTATCTTTATTGCATTCAGGTATAATTGCTTGCAACACCAAACGTCGGGATAGCAAGCAAAGTGAGAATGATGTCTACGATTATGTGGCCGGAACAGCAACTCAACACTATGAAGATGTTAAGATACAAGATATAACACCAAGCAACTACGCTAAATTAGAAAACACCACCAAGGCTTCTAATGACTACGAAAATATACATCAAACGGACAATAATGTAATAGTCAACACTCATATTTAACTTCTTAACTTTGCTTACAGGTTAACTCATTAATAAATGCAGATTAGTGTGAGCACGATCACGCATGTCTTTTAAACTGCCATTTTTGATTTCCGCCAGCGAAGGCGGAATCTTTAAAATCTCCTGAGGAGATAGAGAGATAGATAGATAGATAGATAGAGACAGCGCAGCTAGGCTGGACGCCCGAAACTTATCCGGGCTAAAGATTTTTTTCTGAGAACGAGGCTAAAATGAGTTTTAAGCCAATAAGAATCCTAACAGTGCAACAGATTGTTTTATTATCCAATGAACATTACTTTATTAAAGTTTATATGCTATCAAAAGTTAAAGCTCGTGCAGTGTAGCATAATGAAGATCGTCTTATAATGCGCCATCTTTGATGTTATGTCATTTCTTTTTGTACAATTTTTCAAGCACGTAGACTAAAGCTATATTCAGCAGAACTAATTAATTATTCATGAATTTTATTTTTATTTATTGAGTTGTATTTTAACATTGCAGGTTAGTTAAGGCCAGGACTCACTTGTAAAATATATTCTATAATACAGTTATAATTTTTCTGCAATATACTTATAATTTGTTAAAATATCGTTATAATTTCATTTGATTTCATGTTGCCACAACAACGCTAGCAGATAATAGATCTATTGTCACACAAACAAAAGGCATTCGAAACCAGATCACCAACAATATTATTAAAATCAAACTCGTTTGATTTTATTAAGATATTATAGCCATGCAGCAAATTATGAGGTTATGACGCACATGTCAGGTGTTGAAATTATACATATACATATAATTATACATCCAATACATAATTATACATACAAACATATTTTAAGAAATTAAGTGATATTTCAGTGATATTGTGCAAGTGTTCAGGCCCTTTACAATAATAATTGAGAATACTCAATGATTTATTTACCTCATATTTCTCCGTTTTCAAGATCAACTTCAAATTTTAAAATTTTTTAGGCTAATGGCGGAAATCTTCAAGCCCCTGGGCTTCTTGCTGTGAATTATTGTTTGGTTGGATATTTAAAATGCCTAAAAATTAGCTTCCTTCACTTTATAGTAAGGGGTTGTTCATATCTTCACTCACTTTGTTGGGAAGCTCCGGCATAGTAAACTAATTGCTGATATTTATAAGTTACCAATACAAGATGTTCGCGACTAGGACTTTAATTTTAGAAGTGGTCTCTGATTAACTTGTATTATAAGAGTGAAGATAAATTCATTGCCACGTGTTTTAACCAATTTCACTTAGATCACACCAATTTTAATTAGAAATTTGTTAATTTTGAAATTTTCTCCTAGAAAAGTGATGGGTAATAAACTTTCATTATTCCCTCAATGTTGTAAAAAAAGTGTACACGAACCAATCTTCAAACAATCAATATTGCGTTGTTTTCTAAAAGGTTTATAAGGATTCGTGCCTTTTTTAAGAAATGAAAAACAAACTTAGATGAGAAGAAAAAAAATTTTAAGAGGTGTTTTGTAAGTAATTTTGTTGTTTGCTGCCTACAACATTCTTTCCAACTGAATGGAAATAATGGAATAATTGAATTCAACTATTAAAGAAAATATAAAGGCTAAAAAAATACATCAACAACAAATGAGAACAAAATTTACCGAGAAATATTACCCTAAGTAAAAAGAAATATATCCCGACTTTGCGAGGCTGAAACGCTGGCCAAGGATAATATTTTTTAGAAGAGATAGACGGATTCAGTGTACGTCAGCGCCGTCACGCGACTGACATAATTTTTTCTAAGAATCGTAAAAAATAATACTCTTATCCCGCAGGCCCTCTGACCGTTGAGTATTATTTTACGGTCCTTCCTCTTCTGTGACTGAGTTGATAAATACAGCGAAAAGCGACTGGCATCCGAAGGATTTTCCTGCAAATTTTTGTTTGTCTTTTTTTATTATGTTATCAATTGAATAATATTTGAGCAAACACATTTTGCAGAGTAGGCAGTGACCAACCAAAAGGGTGCATATATGTTTTATTCTGTAATGCTATATCCGATATGTTGCATAATACAGAAGTTAGTTTCCACAATTTACTTATTTACTTATTTCCTGGGATAATGTTTAGCTGTTAAAGTCACTGGAGATTTATTTGTACAGCTACATGTCCTAGCTACATGCTGGTGACAATACACTGGTTGATGTGCTGCCACATTCCATCATAAGGGTTTTTCCTTTAACCTGAGGTACATATATAGTAAGAACTCTGTTTTACTTTCTTGCTAAGAACAATATCAAAGTAAGTAATTTATTTATTCCACCTTACATATGATGACGCCTCTTTGTACAATTAAACTGGTGTAACACAATAGAATTTGTGGAAAATGAAGCTGTTTTTACTTGTACTTGGTTTAGTTTGTTTTGGTAGGCTAGTTGCGGTAGAATGGTTATTACTCTGAACACAGACAAACTTGGCCACCTTTCGCCAAATATTTTAATTTCCCATTGGTAAGAAAAATTATGCTGTGTCTCCAGACTGTACAGATACAAGTTGAAGCTGTATTTACATCATTAAATGCTAGAAATACTTATACTCAGGTTCATATTCTGTTTTGTCTGCAAGGTATTGATGAAGAATGTGATGATAATTTTAAAGCCAACCATTTTTGTAATTCTGATTAAAAAAAAATTAAAAAAGTAAAAGCAAAACACCTTTTTTTGAATAAGCTTACTGTGCATAAATGTCTTTTTTCTTTCCTTATGTCATATCAATTTATTTTACTTAATTTCCTGCTTCCCCTAGTTCACCCTACTTTGCATATGGTATTTGCTTATAGTATCAGGGGCGTAGCCAGAAAAAAAGTAACCTTAGTCGAACCATTGACCCGCAGGGTCAAATCGCACCGGAGGTGCGATAATAACCAACTGGGGGTTTGGGGGGCCAACGCCTTTTTACGCCCTTTAAGCACTGGCGATAATAACCAACTGGGGGTTTGGGGGGCCAACGCCTTTTTACGCCCTTTAAGCACTGAAACGCCATAAAAGCAACTCTGTGACATACGGGATAGATGTTAAGTATTGATCGAACTGATCGAAAAAGGGAATAAATGACAACATAAAATACATTAAAATCTTTATCATCAAGCGTGTAATCAAACCAGCAATAAGACAACACAACACCATAATGTTTTTTATAGATTGAAAGTTATTAAAGCAATAATTAGAATGTTCATTCTTCTTTCTTCATATTTAGCACCAAAATAAAGTTTTCTGCAGATTGGAGGTCATTAAAAAATAACCAAATCAAAATCTTCTTTCTTCATAAATATAATAAAAAATTCAAAAATATAATGAAATGGAATCATGGACAAAATGCCTTCATACAAATCATTGAAAACCCTTGTACATATATAGTAAGAACTCTGTTTTACTTTCTTGCTAAGAACAATATCAAAGTAAGTAATTTATTTATTCCACCTTACATATGATGACGCCTCTTTGTACAATTAAACTGGTGTAACACAATAGAATTTGTGGAAAATGAAGCTGTTTTTACTTGTACTTGGTTTAGTTTGTTTTGGTAGGCTAGTTGCGGTAGAATGGTTATTACTCTGAACACAGACAAACTTGGCCACCTTTCGCCAAATATTTTAATTTCCCATTGGTAAGAAAAATTATGCTGTGTCTCCAGACTGTACAGATACAAGTTGAAGCTGTATTTACATCATTAAATGCTAGAAATACTTATACTCAGGTTCATATTCTGTTTTGTCTGCAAGGTATTGATGAAGAATGTGATGATAATTTTAAAGCCAACCATTTTTGTAATTCTGATTAAAAAAAAATTAAAAAAGTAAAAGCAAAACACCTTTTTTTGAATAAGCTTACTGTGCATAAATGTCTTTTTTCTTTCCTTATGTCATATCAATTTATTTTACTTAATTTCCTGCTTCCCCTAGTTCACCCTACTTTGCATATGGTATTTGCTTATAGTATCAGGGGCGTAGCCAGAAAAAAAGTAACCTTAGTCGAACCATTGACCCGCAGGGTCAAATCGCACCGGAGGTGCGATAATAACCAACTGGGGGTTTGGGGGGCCAACGCCTTTTTACGCCCTTTAAGCACTGGCGATAATAACCAACTGGGGGTTTGGGGGGCCAACGCCTTTTTACGCCCTTTAAGCACTGAAACGCCATAAAAGCAACTCTGTGACATACGGGATAGATGTTAAGTATTGATCGAACTGATCGAAAAAGGGAATAAATGACAACATAAAATACATTAAAATCTTTATCATCAAGCGTGTAATCAAACCAGCAATAAGACAACACAACACCATAATGTTTTTTATAGATTGAAAGTTATTAAAGCAATAATTAGAATGTTCATTCTTCTTTCTTCATATTTAGCACCAAAATAAAGTTTTCTGCAGATTGGAGGTCATTAAAAAATAACCAAATCAAAATCTTCTTTCTTCATAAATATAATAAAAAATTCAAAAATATAATGAAATGGAATCATGGACAAAATGCCTTCATACAAATCATTGAAAACCCTTGTGTTAATAATACGTTCCAGACATCGTGTTACAATTATTAAAATTATGGGCATAGTTGGGATTATTAGTTAAGCAAGGAACATTCTTGCGTAAAAATTTTAAACTACTTTTGGAAAATTTGTAAAAATATGTTACGTTTGATTCAGTTCATCATGTTTCAGAAATAATGTACAAAGCATGAATAACAGACAACTAAATTTAAGCAATGAGAAGAACAAGGATATGTATAAAGCTAATCTGTTTTGCTTTAAAATGACAATTATTAATTTTAACAGATACATTGCCAGCATCGTCATAACTTTGACCTTATCAATTCTGTATATATATCAAGAGAAAGTTCATAAGGTTTTTAAAATGACCTTTGAAAAAGACAAACCTGAGAGCCTTCACTACAATGAATAAACCTTAAGACGTCCTCTCGCAAGTTACAATGGGAAGAATAATCGTGATCACCGAGGTGTGGAGCTTGTCGTAGTGAGTGCCTACATTATATTTCCCAATGCCGTTAATAAAACCTGAAGGGAATGAATCTACCAAGGTTCTGCAGATAAAACTTGTTTAAGTTTAATAGGTTTCGATTTAGAAATCCTTTTGACGAAAAAGATTTGAAGTTAAAAGTTTGCTTTTTACAAATAGAAGAAGTCTCGTCATTAGTGCTAGAAGTACCACATTGATTAACTAACGTTTGGGTTAATGCAAAAGGAACAACTTCGAGATGATACACACGTTTCCTTTTTCTTTTCTTTTGCTTTGTTGTCATAACACATGACAACCTAGCTAAAATATTGAGCAGAACGCTTTAACGTAGCTTTACTCAAACTTAAAGAAACTGAAGGGATTAGGTTTAAATTGCCCAGAATGTTTGTCATTATCGGAAAATAAAATAGATACTGGTTGTAAAGTTTTATTTGAAGGCAGATGAGGAAAAATCTTCTGATTTAAAACCGTCTTGAATCATACCTGACCACAATCAGGATAAAAAGTTAAAATATTTCTCCTAAATAAACTGTTATAAAGGCTTATAAGAATAGCTTTATTCCGTATAGCTACAAGATCTGCTGTCTACACAGAGTTACAGAAGAGGATGAATAGCTAGCTAACTGAAAACTTGAAAGTGCTTTCTATACAGGAAAACAAATCTGAAGACTTACATACAGATACAAAAATTGGATGGCTCGAGTATAGAGAATTTTCATGAAGCTCTATACACGTTATAAAGATCCACGTTTGACAGCAACATCATGCTTTCTTCACCTTCACAACTTCGCTAGCCTTGTTTTTTTTTTTTGACTTTCTTGCGTATGTTCTATAGCCATATATGGAGCGAATTTTTAACCTCTTTGCGAAATTTACTAGCCAATAAGATGCGTCCAAAATGACAATAAATGGAAGACACAAGACCGTACATAGGCATAATTTTCGCAGGTAATCCTGCGAAAAAGACTATCTGCAAAACAAAGTAGAGATTCAACACCACAGCCTGCAAAACAAAGTGGATACTGTTATATCCTGAGAAAACGACGTGCGAAGCGCGAGGCTTGTGTGCGCCGCCCGGGAAAAGATTTGTGCCGGATGCACAATTGGTGCGCCCATCCATGTGTTGGCGGTGGCGGTGGAAAAAACGACGTGTTGAAATAAAAAAAGTAGGTCAGTCGATCGCAGAGCCTGACTGACGCTGGCTACGCCCCTTAAAATTATCAACATTCTTGCTCTCTTTCTGGCGGAGTGATTCAGATCTACTGTAACTTGATTTTTTGAGTCTGTATATGTATGCATCTAGCTATGTTTTAACGATTTTCCGGAAATGTTATTTGTTTACGTTTCTAGCTACCATTTTGGTTGCTATGAGGTTAAAAGTTATACTGTGCTGTATAAAGCCGGTCGTAAAGACTTTTTAGCCAATCACCACAAAGGATGTCCCGTAAACGAGTTAAATTGTCGCGAGTTATTCGTTGAGCACGTGATCTGCTGTGTGAGCTCGGCTGCTGTGCAGTTGTCACGAGCTAATGGTGACGTTAACAGATCGAGGCCGCCTTCTAACAGGAAGAAGTGATTTTCATGCATTGTAAAAGTGAGCTTTATTAGGTTGTATATATAAGAAGAAGAGTATATAGAACCATTTGTGAGTAATTATTGTCGTGACTCGACGCAAGATCCTGACAAAGTGGTACCGCTGATGGGAGAGGTTGTTTATGAACTGTGTGGTGTGTGGTAGTGTAAAGTTATCTATTTTCAGAAGTAAAAGTTATTACTGATATCAAGCGAGAAGAATTCACTGTCATAAAGTTGCTGTAAGAAACTGTAAACTATTTTAATTGTTGTTAACGTCGTAAAGAAGAACTTTCCTTATATTCTTATGATTACCGGCGAACATAGATTGCTGCCATATTTAAATTAAAGTGCGAACACGTTCTTCATAGACGTGCGTCATACATTTGAACTGTGAATTCATGCAGAAGTGAAAGATCAAATGATCAAGTATAGAGAGAAATTTTAAATCAGAAGCGAATCATCAAGCGGAAACGAGATAACAACAAACATTCAATAAACTATTAACGTGAGATTTAAATGCACCAGTGGAAATCTACGGCACTGGGCAACAAGTGAGCAGTGAGGATTCAACGACAGACACAAGTGAGCAGCGAGGATTCAACGACAGAAACAAGTGAGCAGTGAGGATTCAACGACAGAAACAATTGAACAAGTGAGCAGCGAAGAGCAACAATAGAAGCTAGTGAGCAGCGAGAAGCAAGGAAGCAGAGACGAGTATCAAATTAAAGGGAGAGGATAAGAAGAAAGGACATAACCATGGCAACATCAGAAAGAATTAACAAGGCTATCAATGTCATTTTTAAGATGCTAAAACTATCGGAAAAGGCAGTGCCGAAAATACTTGCTAGGAGAAAAATAAAGGAACTGGAAAGAACTCTCAAATCAATCGAAGAACAACGAGACGAAGTGCATCGGCTTAAAACAAATGCGCAGATGCTAATGTTCAAGGACAAGATGAGCGAAGAGGAAGTAAATGCGTTTGGAGAGCAGATTGATGAAAGACTGTTGAAATCGGAAGAACAATTCGACCAGTTGCAGATAACCATTGAAGGAATTAAGCAAGATGAGGAACAACAAGCAGCTGCTGAACGAGAGAAAAAAAACAAAAAAAAAGAAACGCTAAGTATGAAGAAGAATTAAAGTTAGAACGGATGAAATTAGAGATGAGAATGAAATTCGACGGAAAAACAATTGAAACAAACAAAGGTCAAGAAGTGAAGGTGAAACTGCCAAAGTTGGTGATTTCCAAATTTGAAGCAACCCATCTTGACTGGCAAAGATTTTGGGGGCAATTCGAGTCGGAGATCGATAAATCTACATTATCTGCGGTTGCAAAATTTTACCTGAAAGAACTTGTTGGATCTAAGGCGAAGGTATGTATCGAAGGACTACCTTTTACTAGCGAAGGATATGAGAGAGCAAAATCAATCCTTAAAACGAAATATGGGAAACCAAGTGAAGTGGCAAACGCTCATATTCAAGCGATTATGAGCCTCCCGATAATCCATCAGTGTAATGTGCAGAAGGTCCATGAATTTTATGAAAAACTGACAACGAATGTACAGTCGTTAGAAACTATGGGAAAATTGAAGGAAATCAATGGATACGTTAGACTCACGCAGGACAAGTTACCCTCAATACGTGCCGATCTAGTGAGACTGGGTGATGACTGGTAAGAGTGGAACTGTGGTCAACTCTTAGAATCGCTGAGGAAATGGACAGAGAGAAACCCTATTGCTGTTCATGAACAAAGAAAGCAAGAACCAAAGAGAGAAAGTTTATTGCACACCAAGCAAGGAGAGTATAAGCCAAGAAAATGCATCTATTGTGACGAAGAGAATCACAAGGCAGCCGGCTGCAAAACGATCAACAAGCTTGAGGAAAGAAGAAGGATCGTTAGCGACAAAAAACTCTGCTTCAATTGCACAGGAAGTGGTCATAGAGCAGTAAATTGCCCTAGCAGAATTAGGTGCCAGCATTGTAAGCAGCACAGTTCAATCTAAGTCGTGCTCCTTGGTGGGGTGGGCAGTTTGAGCGTTTGGTTGTTCTTGTTAAGCAAGCGATGTGCAAGGCTATTGGAAGAACTTTTTTATCATTTAGTGAGTTGGAGGATGTATTACTTGCTGTTGAACAAACTCTCAACAACAGGTCCTTATCATACGTCACAGATGATATTCAACAAGAAATTCTTACGCCCAACAGCTTGATATTTGGACAAATCAATCGAGTTCCAACTGAAGAAGATAAGCACGATGTCGAGAAAGGAGATCTGCGGAAGAGGTTTAAATTTATTCAAAGATGTAAGGAAGCTACATGGCAGAGATGGTCTCAAGAATATGTGAGATCACTTCGAGAAAGACATAACTTGAAGCACGAGCTGAAGAGAGCAGAACCAAAACCTGGAGAAGTCGTGATGATCAAGGGAGACAGAAAGAACAGAGGAAAATGGACAATTGGTGTCGTAACGAATACCTTCGTTGGCAGAGACGGGATTACAAGAGCGGTAGAACTACGAACGAGCAAGAACACCTTAGAACGAGCGGTTCAACATCTCTATCCCTTAGAACTTTCATGCGACATCGCACCGAAAAACGACAACGTAACGTCAACCTTGAATGCTGAAGCGAACGAATTTCGACCGAAACGAAATGCATCTGCTAAAGCGAGAGTTCAGATTGAAAACCAAGCTGACTTCGAGATGAATCAGTAAATCAATACGAGAAATTTATTTACTACAAAACAATTGTTAGTTAATAGAACTTATTACTAGAAATTTATATTTTGTGTTCATTATGACGAGACGGATTATTTGCAGAACCTTTTCTAGGAAAACATTAGTCATTGTTAGTTACAGCTAGCCGCCCGCTAGAAATGAATAACATCGGCTATTATGTTCGTTTTGTTCATATTTGATGCAAGGTGTCATCAAATAGGGGGGGGGGGGGGGGGATGGCGCGAGTTATTCGTTGATCACGTGATCTGCTGTGTGAGCTCGGCTGCTGTGCAGTTGTCACGAGCTAATGGTGACGTTAACAGATCCAGGCCGCCTTCTAACAGGTAGAAGTGATTTTACGTGCGTTGTAAAAAGTGAGCTTTATTAGGTTGTATATATAAGAAGAAGAGTATATAGAACTATTTGTGAGTAATTATTGTCGTGACTCGACGCAAGATCCCGACAAAATAGCTAAAGTTAATAAAGGATCATAAAAATGCTCTGTCATTTATATTTGTATATTAGATTTACTAAATTAATTTAAGTATTGTGATGATTAATCCAAACAAAAAGATAAACTTGCCACATCAACGCGTTTGGAATAAATAGTTAGCCTTCCAGAATTTGTTTTTTTAGCAATAAAAAAAGAGAATTTATTACATGTACAATTTGAAAGTCTGTTCGTGATTTGTAATTAACTTTATGGTACTGATTTAAAATTTAAAAACACCACACTGTCTCTATAATAAAAGCCGTTGCCTGTCTGTGTCTGCACAAAGTGACACCGCAGTACCGAGACACACAAAATAAAGGAAAGGCGACCCTTATACGTGTGTCTGTGACGCAAAATGGTGCCCCAAGTAGCGAAAAGCACACAATGCGGTATAAAAAAGTCTACTAGTCTCTGTAATAATAGTCGCCGCCTTTCTGTTACAGTAACGAAATGCGACCAATTTATTTTCTAAGTCAATACGCTATGAGCCCTTTACTTTGAACACCTCGCCCCCAAATTTTCTCATTCCATCTGAACAGTTGCTACCATTTTGCAACGTGGATTCGTGCAGCTGTTTTCACTACACGCTCCCTCCCGCGTATTATTCCTTGTTGTTTCTCCTGCGCAGATCTCCAAGTCACATTACCATATTTGTGACGACACGCCTTTAAACAAAAGAGTAGAACAATTTAGAAGCTCTACGCGAATTAGTTCAGGTCAACTGCCTTTAATTATTAAAGATGGAATATAATTATGATACATAATTATTCTCAGCGGATTATCTAAATTTTGAATAAGGTGCATTTGCGTGAAATTGTTGCTCTCTTGATAATTGTTATGTATTTATGTTTTTACGTATTAACCCAGCGTGCATTTTGTACAATTAGTACTGACGATGAGTGGATGGTGGAAACACGTTTTCTTTTTCTTTTTTTCAAGCGAGTTTAATATAAATTGTTCCTGACAAATGAATTGTGATTCTTGTTTGTAATAATTATCTTTCTTGTGTATTCATAATATGTTCAACAATTTTGTTTTTGTGATAACATGAATAGTCCAGTACTAAATTTTTTTATAAACTAAACAAGTGTATCATGTTTGTTATAGCGAAAAGTAGTGTACAACTTCCGAATCAATGCTCTTGCTATATCAGTGTGCTTTAAAAAGTTTATTTGTCGCCTTTTCTTGGCAAAAGAAATGTTGGGAACGAAGTTGACAGGTTTTTCATCTAAAATTACTCATTTATAAACTTCATGCAGAAGAACAAACAAAACTACACTAAGCGTTGCTACCAGTTTTAAGTAGCAACCTTGTCCCTAGGACTTTTATATTCCGACCCGTCTAAAGATTAAAAAAACCTAACAAGTCCTGGGGATGAGGTTTTCTCAGGTGTATGAATCATGCAAAAAGTATGTATTAAACAAAATAAAAATGCTATAGAGAATAAAACATAATTAGAAAATTAGTCATATCTATACGATGGAAGAATACCCAACATTGTACTGTATTGTACTGTATTGCATTGCTGTATTGTACGTATTGCATTGTACTATCTATAGCTATCTTTATTCTTATTACCGTTATTGTTTCAGTTCTCATTCACTGCGACTTGACATTAGCACCCGTCATCAACTTTCCTCATTCGAACAGAAAGCAGATTCAAAGGCGGTCGGCTAAGAAGCCTTCAGGTATTTATTTTGCGTTTATTCTTTGTTATTAGGAGTAACCCAAGTTTATTTCTAAACCAAAATCAGCTACACAAAGACACGTGCAAATACATACACGCAACAGCGTTTGGTCGTAATTACAAATGTGAAGGAAATTGACGTACGAACTGTTTTCTGCTCATGTCTTTAATTTTAAAATACTAGCGTAGCATAGGCTGCAACAGTTTAAAAAGTTCCGGTAATTCTTTGTTTTAGTAGATTATACTGCTATGTCTTTTAATCAACGAATCGCTCTTGTTATCTTCTCAAAAAGGGAAACGTTCTTACTTTTTTATTTCAAAATCACATCAAATGCTATCAAAAAGTTCCTACATTGGCATTTATTGCAATTTTTTCTTGAAAAAGTCACCCAGATTAACGGCCCTTATGTGGTCACATAGCGTTCGTCAAAGAAATTTGATCAAGTAGTAGTTGACGCTTATTAGGTAATTATGGTATTGCGCATATCATTATAAATGATAGTTTTTGTCCATCCAAAATTTGCAAGGCCTATTCAGGTATGCATTTGACCTTGTGTCCGATTTTATAATATTGACACTATTACGTCAACGACTAAGAAAGCGAATCAATGAATTAGGCACCTTCGTTTCCAGTACTTAAGTATGACTCAACTGTTTTTCTGCTATATACTGTTATGCTATGTACTATTATGTTAAGTAAATGAATACCAATTTTCATCATAATCCCCTTTGTAGGACACCTTTTATCCTTTTATCATATTAGCGGAAGAAACAACAGGACTAGAGACTAAGTTTAAGATTACATGCTGAATTATTATCCTTCGCCTAATTAGAAGCATATATCTATAAAAAGGTTTAATTTTAATTGTTTCATGAACAATAAAAATGGGACGCGACAATAATGGAAATTTAAATAGGAATTTTGTAGGGGTAATCTGGCATTGAAACATGACTAATTTCATTTAACTTTATCCAATAGATTCTTTCAATAGGATTTTAAAAATAATTATTAATTAATTGTTTTGTATTTTTCATGTAATGACTGTCAGCGGAGATTAATCCTAAACTGCACGTCGTCCTTTAATGACTCATTTTATTTTTTACCTTCATCGCGCACCATCGGAATAATTGAACGCTCCTTGGTGACGGTAATACTTGAGTTGATATTGCGCAATGTCTGATGGGTTAAAGTGACGTATACATAAGCATTTATAGCTGATTGGTTCAAAACTTTCAAACGATTAAATCTAATACTAGCAAAAATTGTTTACGGCATCTCGAAGTCGCTAAGAACCAGAAAGTTGGTTCGACATAGAGGATCTTTAAGATACAAAAAAAAAAAAAGAAACCAAAGTTTTTTTTATCGATAGGGACATATTTAAGATACAGAGTCAGTCGTGTTTTTCTGCGATATAATCAACAATAACACCTATTTTTTAGATCAATATGGCGAAAATAAAACAAGTTCTATTGTTACTTGCAATCATGGTTACAACAAGTCGAGGTAAAAAAACACACCTAGTCAAGGAGCTTGTATTTATTTATAGAATAGAAGCATTTATTTAAACGCCAGTGTACCTACAATTAATGACGAATAAAATACCAGCTTTCTGATAAATACTGCAAGATTTGCAGTTTTCATCAGAGGGGTTGGTTAGCCTCGATATTGGTCTAATTAATCATTTCACAGAGTATCTTCAACACATAAAGTAAACGAAGTAATTTTTCATTTAGGCCAACAGGCTCCATGTTCATTTGCAATCACTGTGGATGGGTCGTCCAGTGTTGATGCAAATCAATTTCAACAACAAAAAGATTTTATTAAGCGACTCATTACCCGAATCGATATATCCGGAGACAGCAATGCTGGGCTTGCGCAGTTTGCAAGTACTAGTCAAATACATATCAAATGTAACGATGCTGCTACATCGAGTGCTTTTAATACACTTGTAGATGGAGTCAATCTTATGAGCGGTGCAACTTGTATCAAATGCGGTTTGGACAAAGCGCAAGAATTATTGTCAGGAAATGGATGTGGAAGAACAGGGGAAAATAAAATAATATTTTTAATGGTTGATGGAAATGAAAATATATTCCCTAACGAAGTTGTAACTACTGCAACTAATCTTCGAAATGCTGGATATGTTATTTATGCTCTGGCAATCGGAAATGTGGTTGACGCAGCAATGGTAGCTACGCTTACTGGCAGTTCTGATAGAGTTTTCAGAACACAATTTGCTGATTTGGCAACTTATGACATTGAAACATTGTATGGTGCATTAGGTTCAACATGTGCTGCTTCTACTTCTGGTAGGTAAACTTCGTATACGCTAATCTTGTGTTTCCTTATCTTTAACATTCTTGATTTTTTATCTTTATCGTGTTCTCTAGTTAGGGAAAACTTCTGAAGCGAGGAGTGCTAATTTGCGATAATGTGCTCCTGATTAGAATAATATTCGCCTGATTAAACGTCACAAAAATATAATTTTCATCAAAGCAAATAACATCAAAACATATTTACCTATTTCATACCAATTTCAAACAAAAAGAAAATCTGGCCTGGGCAGCTTTCAGTAAACAACTATGTTGCAATGCATATCAATTTGTCTAAAGAAATTCCAATTTGGGAAACTATTTCGTTTTATTTACGCCATTCTTAAAGAATTGTGATTGGCCATTACAGCGGTGAATTAGAATCGATCTTTTTTTTTCAAAAATTTAAAACACTGAAATGTATGTCTCCTTTTGTGTGTTAAAACAATAGAATTTATTTGAAATCTACTCTAAAACAAGATCGAAACTGCATCTCGGCGACAAATTCGCCAATCAATTTGATTCGTTGGAATGCGCGTAAAGCGTGCAAGGCTTGCATCGCTTTTACCAGGGGTAATTTATTAAACTTTGTGACTCGGTTTTTATCTGAACACTGAACTGGAATATCATGAAATTTATTTAACCTAAATAGGCGCGGGACGCTTAATTTACTTTCATCTTACTCCTGATTTTAAAATACACCTAATTAGCAGCACACGCTTTACTTTCAGTTTTCCATGACCATCCTCATATTCAAAAAAATTCTCTAAAAGATTATTAGGTTAGAAAGGGATTGGCTGCTTCTATGGTCCCTTAGCTTTAAAACCTAAAACCTAGCTAGATAATAAAACGAGATTTTCAAAAAAAATAAAATAAAAGAAATGCCAGGCTGTGGTAGAAAGTATAGTAAATTACCAATCAATGATCATCAATTTAGTGGATTTCACAACTACTAATATTTGAAAAGGGTCATCTATTACAAAAGGATTTTGCTTTAGGTTTAAATGATAATCGATTTTGTCTTGTAGTGAGCTATTGTTTTTTGTTATTTTTCTAACTGATATTTTTAATAGGTTGGGCCAGTTGGGGTCTATGGTCAGCATGTTCTGCCACTTGTGATCCTGTTGGCGTCACACCATCACGAAGCCGAACGAGAAGTTGCCCAAGTGGAGCTACCTGCCCAGGTTCTAATACGGAAAGTGAGAGCTGCAATGGAAATGTTCTCTGTCCAGGTATGAATTTAGGCAACATATTTGATGTATGTGAATTGATGGTCTGCAAGGTTCAATTATTATTATTACCAAGTTCCAACTTTCTTGCTTTTGGCACACGCAACAATAAGTAATGGAACTTTGTTTTATTTAACTGTTGCTTGTAAACTGAAGTAGACTAAATTTTCACATTTTTAAAATTATATATTCTATTTTATTAATGAGTATTCTAAAGACATAACTTGTACAAACAAAAATGAATATATAATGCAACTAACGCTCATTGATTTTCCCGTAGGTGTCCTCTCTCAATGGAGTCAATGGAGCACATGTTCATCCACTTGTCGTGCCACTGGTGCTAATGCACCCACAAGAACAAGAACTCGTCGGTGTGACAATCCAAGCCTTGGAGGGAATTGTGGTGGTGCTAGCTTAACAGAAACAGGAAACTGTAACGATGTTTCATGTACTGGTAGGTATACTTTTATTTGGTAAATAATATAACCAAAAGCTTAAACATTTTTAAAAAATGGACTATTAAAGGGATCTTTTAAAATTGATATTTTGACTTTACATTCCAAAGGCCACCATGATCATTCAATTTTTTCGACTCTGTTTCTTTTATGTTTAAGCTTCTGGTTATGATATTTACCATCAAGTTATTCGCCTGAACCGATATTTTTGATTATTGTTTTTTTTTGTTACATGGAAGGTATTATTTTCATTTAATTTATTTATGGGGTATTTTCCTTTAGTCATACAATGGGCACAATGGGGTCAATGGTCAGCTTGCTCAGCAACATGTGATCCAGTTGGTTTCACTCCTTCACGAACAAGAACGCGTAGCTGTTCAGGTGGCTCAACTTGTCCAGGATCAGCTACTGAAAGTGGAAGTTGTAATGCAAACTTAGCTTGTCCAGGTATGCGTGCATGTTACGGCTCGTGGTATTATTGTGAAAGTATTGTGAAATATGCATAGGAATAATATGTGAGGAGTGCTATGGTCTGACGATTTACAATATTCTAAGATTTGAGCATCCCCAAGAAAAATGTAATGAAGATTGTGTGCATGTTTTTCTGGTAGTTTCGTAACTATAAATAAAAATGGAAAATAATAAAGAAGTTACAAGACTTAAGCCTTATTTAACAATTTTAATTTTAGAACAGTATTATTTTTACAAACTAAGACCATAATGCCAGGTATAAATTGAAAGTTCTTTAACTGTAGGTTTACATTTCTTAAGTTATGTAGTACAGTAGCTTGGCTAAAAATTCAAAAATTTATTGACAAGCAAAAACTTTCATTGACGTCATTTTAAAACTGGAAAACTCGTAAATCAATAAAGTGAGGGGAAGCTGTCAGTAGTAAAACCCTTTGTAAATTCATTAAAGATACAACATCAATATATCAGTTCTGTCAACACCATATGTTTTTTACTATAGGTGTTTTGACACAATGGACGCAATGGTCAGCTTGTGCAGCAACATGCAGAACTCCAGGATCATCCCCACCAGTCAGAACAAGAACACGATCATGCACCAATCCTAGTTTAGGAGGAAATTGTAATAACGCTGTTCTTGTGGAAAGAGAAGATTGTAACACTGATGCTTGTACAGGTAAAAATAGATATGACAGTTGATGAAAAAGTACATCAAATCTACAATTTAAGGGATAAAGAATTCAGATTAAACAGGTGACAATAGTGTGATATTTTTTACAATAAAAATTTACATTTTAGGCAATGTTCTTTCACAATGGAGTCAATGGGGTCCTTGTTCTGCTACATGTCAGTCAGGCAACACAATTCCACAACAAACTCGTACAAGAACATGTAGTGGAACATGCACTGGTGTGTCAACTTTAGAGCAGAGAAATTGTAATGCTGGTGTTAGTTGCAATGGTTTGTACTCTTCGTCTATAAATTTCCTATCGTTATTCCTATCATGATTTTGTCAAACTGTTAACAACTGTTGTGCAACCAGTATACAATAACATTGTTACAGTGTTAGAAATGCTTGATTTTCATTATATAACTATTAAGAAGGTAAGGGAAGGCCTAAACATTAATGAAGCATGCTTTTTAAATGTGGTGATTTAAAATTTGTTGCTGAATTCTTGCGTAGTTTTAGGTACGTTTTTTGGCAGAAACAATTTGACCAATGTGATAACTTATACTAAATTAGGATCACCGCTTTTGTAACAAGTTCAGCGCCACCAATTTTTTAGCGATCATGCAGCAAATGCTGTAATATTTCAGTATACATGCTCTAAAAAAACATGCTATGGATCTTTTACTATAAAGAACCGAAAAATATATGTCCCGTGTTTATACTGCGTTGTATTATCGGCAGTTAAACCACGCAATGTCAAAATCTCGATGCTATGATGTATTTGATAGTAGTAATCTTTCTCTTATTTTATGAACACATTTTTTTAGTGATTAGTTGCTCCAATGCCAACATATCTTATGTCATTGTCATTGATTCATCCAGCAGTGTCAAAACATCACTACCAGACGAATGGAGTCAAGAAAAAACTTTCGTTAAGAACTTCGCCGCACAGCTTGGTCTTGGAACAAACTCACGAATCAGAGTAGGCGTTGTCAATTATGGAAGTGCGACTAACATTGTTGCTACTTGTGATTCTACCGCAACCAGCAATTTAGCAAATTTTAATGCATTAATTGATGGTTTACCTCGTCAACTTGGTGGTACTGCCATTAATGATGCCTTGCTTAAAGCTCGTGAATTATACACTGGTCCTGGATGTAATCGTGCAGGTGAACTAAGAGTTGTACTTTTTCTCACGGATGGGTACGAGAATATCGTATTTGATGACGCTCTCCGTGTAAGCACAGAAAATTTAGTGCGCAGTGAAGCTTTAGTATATGTTGGTGCAATTGGTCCTGAAGTAAGACTTCCTGAACTTGTTCGTGTCACTGGGAATTCTTCCCTGATATTTACTGCTAACAACTTCTTGGAATTATCTAATATTGATGCGGCTGCATTACATCCGAGGATTGTTAGTCAAGTTTGTCAAGGTATACATTATATATAAGTGTTTTAAACAATTTATAAAGAAATATTAAAACCCAACCTTTATGCTTAAAATAAAGGCTAAAATGTTTGAGAGAACTGACTATTAAATATTTATTTGCTGTATATTTGATTCTGTTGCAATATAGTTGGCGGAGTTTGGGGTAGCTGGTCTGCATTTGGATCTTGTTCGATCAGCTGTGGTGCACGTGGTGTAAGAACAAGAACACGAGAGTGTAGAAGTCCTGTCACTAATGCTTTACAGAATGATTGTGCTGGTTCTGCTACCGATACCGACACATGCTTTGAAGGAGATTGTCCAGGTATAACATATTTTTTAACTGAGCATGACAATATGCTTGAGATTTATGCAATTAAAATTTTTTACTTGGGATTACTATTTCTTTAAAAGGTACTTGGTCAATTTGGACAGCTTATGGAACTTGCTCAGCATCTTGTCATTTTAACGAAGGTGGACCAGCGCCAACTCAAATAAGAACAAGAACTTGTGTTGGTGCTACTGGCGCAGGAAACTGTGGTGGAGGCTCCACATCAGAAACAAGGAGCTGTAGCGTCCAAGTTCCATGTCCAGGTATATCTGCTTTGAATTAGTATATACAAATAAACGTAGTAAGTGTCGACTAACTCATGGAGGTAAAAATGAGAAGGAGAAGCCAACTTACTGTTTTCTCGCGGAAAGTAACTTTGATTGTTTAAAAAATAATTGTGATTGGTCAATTCGGATCTTTTGTCACTCAATTTGTTTTATGCAACTTTTTCGTTTCATTTATTAATTTAATGAAGAATAAACTTTTGAAAACTTATTCGTGCCTTTAGAAATACTTGTCTTTTAATTTTTTATTACTTAATTTTCTAATGTTTAAGTGAAAAGTTTCGAGAAACTCATAGCGCAATGCAAATAATCTTGAACATCCCGCCTGCATTGTTGCCGTGCCGTAGCGTCAGAAAAGTTCCTAAAAACATATCTTTTCCGCTACAATTAAGAAAATTCAAAGATATTCACCTTGCGTGTAAGAAAGTCAAACAAGCACAGAGTCGTGAAAAAATATCTACTTAAAATGTATAGTTCCAGCAATTACACCGATGGCAAGAAAACAGTATACTAAAAATATACTAGGAATAACTCACAATTAACGAGGTTTTGTTTTTGATGACCTAATAATAATAATAAGCATACTTAACAGTCAAAAGAATGATCAAAATACAGGCCAACTTAGAACGTTGCATTGTGTTTTAATCTAAAGTCATGTTAATACTTGATATTATACAGTATCAATTAAAATAAATTTACTTAGTCTATTTATGTTGCCTTGGCATTTAGTTTGTAAATTATCTCCTTTAGGGCAATGGTCTGAATGGGGTCAGTGGGCCAGTTGTAGTGAAACTTGTCAATCGAATGTGAACACCGCCCCTACTCAGTCCAGAACAAGAACATGTAGTGGTGGAACATACGGAGGAGAATGTTCTCCTGGAAGTAATGTAGAAACACGAAGTTGTAATGCTAGAGCTTCTTGTCCAGGTACAGTCTTTTTTAGGAATTTTTATCGCGTATTTTGTTCGTTGGCATATTTCTTGTTTATTTGCCAGGCAAGTTGATGTTCTAATATAACAACTGTTTAGGAATTCTAACACAATGGTCTGTGTATGGTGATTGCTCTGCTACATGTCAATCAGGCCTTCAAGCTCCAACTCGACAAAGAACACGTACTTGTGAAAGAGCTACGTTTGGAGG